>NC_064810.1:70300792-70600792 GCF_023721935.1 Panthera uncia | reverse complement strand
TGCTGCTCTTTCGAAGATTGGTTGGCCATACGTTTGTGGGTCCATTTCTGGATTCTCTTTTCTGTTCCATTAATCTATGTGCCTATTTTTGTGCCAATACCATTTTGTCTTGGTGATTACAGCTTTGTAATACAGCTTGAAGTCTGGAATTGTGATGCCTCCAGCTTTGGTTTTCTTTTTCAGGATTGCTTTGACTATTCGGGGTCTTTTCTGGTTCCATACAAATTTTAGAATTGTTTGTTCTAGCTCTGTGAAGAATGCCGGTGTTATTCTGATGGGGATTTCACTGAATATGCAGATTGCTTTGGGTAGTATCGACATTTTAACAATATCTGTTCTTCCAATCCAGGAGCATGGAATATTTTTCCATTTTTTTATGTCTTCAATTTCTTTCACAAGCTTCCTAGTTTACAGTGTATAGATTTTTCACCGCTTTGGTAGGCTTATTCCTAGGTATTTTATTGTTTTTGGTGCAATTGTAAATAGGATCGATTCTTGATTTTTCTTTCTGCTGCTTCGTTGTTGGTGTATAGAAATGCAAACAATTTCTGTGCATTGATTTTATATGGCAGGATCGGGTTTTAAAATATTAACGAATATTTTACTCTGTCCTTGCATTTTTTTGGTCACATTTAGTCATTGAGGCTATTTTACATTTATTTCTTCTGGGAAAGTTTGCGTAGGAAGAAAAACAGGAAAAAAGAAGTTAGTTGTATGCTTTTGAGTCTTAAAACCTAGCCGCCACAGAGAACTCAACACAAGAACAATAGGTTTGTAAGAATACCTAATGCTGAGTGAGAGAGATCAGAATATGCCACCCTAAAATATACCACTTAGTATAAAGATTATTTTAAGCTGAAGACATTTGAGATTCAACAGATGCAGAAAAATAGTCTTCACATAAGAAAGCCCTTATGTGACTAAAAGCAACAACATCTAGGAAATAAGGCTGCCATAAATACCTCTTCAGGGAAGATCTACTCCCAGAAGAGAGAACAAGAATAAAGTTTATCCCAAATTCCTTCTCCAGGGAAATTTTATGGCTCTGAAAAAGACAGAAAGACCACTCGTAAGTGTATAGACAAGCATTATTACAACTTTCTCATCTCCTGAAAACCCAAACATTTTTTATGTTTCTAAAAAGTCATTTATCTTCCTGTAAGTGCTTCTCTTCCCAGTCTTCTTTACCTATTAAGATGGTATAGGGGCGTCTGGGTGGCTCAGTCAGTTAAGCGTCTGACTTCGGCTCAGGTCATGTTCTCACAGTTTGTGGGTTCGAGCCCTGTGTCGGGCTCCGGGCTGACAGCTCAGAGCCTGGAGCCTGCTTTGGATTCTGTGTGTGTCTCTCTCTGTCCCTCCCCTGTTCACACTCTGTCTCTGTCTCTCAAAAATAACAAATAAACATTAAAAATTACAAAAAAAAAAAGATGGTATAGAAGCCCTAAATTCTAACCCCTCCTATGAGTTGTTACTCATCACTGAATTCTCTAGCATGTATGTGTGTTACCCGTGTAAATAAGCTCTTTTTTTGTCTCATTAATCTGTCTTTTGTCAGTTTAGTTTATTTTTGTCTAAATGTTTATTTATTTTCAGGGGGGAGGGGCAGAGAGAGAGAGACAGAAAGAGAATCTTACAGGTCTCAAACTCAGGAACCATGAGATCATGACCTGCGCTGAAATCAAGAGTTGGACACTCAACTGACTGAGCCACCCAGGCAGCCATCTTAGTTTACTTTACATGGCCCAAGTATATGAACTAAGAGGATAGAGGGAAAAATTTCTTTCTTCCCCTACATGTGTAAGACAGCATTCGCTGTTCTCAGATTAAAGAATCTCTGGGCTGGTAGAGAGGGAGAAGAAGTATTACAAGTGCAGGCATAATATGTGTCCCTAGGAAGAGAGATACCCCAGACCCCTACATGTCTTAGAAACATGTTTCTTTTTTTTTTTTTTTTTTAATTTTTTTTTTAACGTTTTATTTATTTTTGAGACAGAGACAGAGCATGAACGGGGGAGGGGCAGAGAGAGAGGGAGACACAGAATGGGAAACAGGCTCCAGGCTCTGAGCCATCAGCCCAGAGCCCGACGCGGGGCCCGAACTCACGGACCACGAGATCGTGACCTGAGCTGAAGTCGGCCGCTTAACCGACTGAACCACCCAGGCGCCCCTTAGAAACATGTTTCAAAACAACATGGAAACATAAAAGACAACCTTAGAGCTTCCTTTGCCCCCTTTGTGGGATGGGAGCAGTAAAACATTTCCTGTGTTTTCAAAAGTGATGCAGACATGTAGCCCAGATGGTCTTTGGGCCCAAAGAAATCCTGCAAGTGGGAACAAGGGAGAACCCCATGGTGCCTGAGGGAACACTAAGCAAGGCTGTGCCAATATCTCAGAGATGCTGGTGTAGAGAGATGACAAGCAAGGACCATATACATCCCCCAGGGGGCTTAATGCAAGACTTAGGCACAATTTAGGTAGAGCGTGAGGAAACCAACTTAACAACTTAGGTGAAAATAAATTTTGCCGCCCCAAATGACAGGGGCTCACAATAGGAATTAAATTGAACTATAGAAGAGCAAAACTATAGCACAACTACCTCTTGTTCATGCTAAGTATTGGCTATTTGTGGGGCTCATCCAGGTGTCAGAATTCTGGGGTAGCCTATATCTGCTTGAAGACTGAATACTAACCCTAGATCAGGATTAAAGCTAAGTCATTTTGAGACAAAGTCTATGATCTGGTTGGAAATGTGTTGTGTAGAGCTAATGTGACCCTTCAGCAATCTTTGCTGATTCAGAAATACCAGTGGAGAGTGATAAGAACAAACATGAAATGTGGCGCCTGGGTGTTTCGGTGGATTAAGTGTCCGACTCTTGATTTCACCTCAAGTTATGAGGTTTGTAGGTTCAAGCCCTGCACTGGGCTCTGCACTGACAGCATGGTCCTCTTGGGATTCTCTCTCTCCTCTCTGCCCCTCCCCTGTTCGCTCTCTCTCAAAATAAATCAATAAAATAAAATAAATGAAATAAAATACAATAAAATAAAACAAAGTAAAATAAAATAAATAAAGAACAAGCATGAAGAGTCCTACAGAATGATTAGATTCCCTAGATGTACATAAGATGATTGATAAAGGAGGGTGAAGGCACCCATGTTAGAGTTTGGGCTCACAATTAAATTTCCTAAATCATAAATGAGTAAGGTCATTATTATTGATTGAACTGAATCTCCCTTACAAAAGGATATGTTCAAGTTTTAACCCCCCAGTACCTGAGAATGTGACCATATGTGGAAATTGGGTCGTCGCAGATGTAATTAGTTAATATGAGGTCAGATTGGATTATGATGGGCCCCTAATCTAATATGATTGATGTCTTTATAAGAAGATGGCCATGTGAATACACAGAGACACCCATCAGGAATGCCATGTAATGACAGAGGTAGAGATTGGAGTTACATAGCTGTAAGCCAAGAAATGCCAACGACTGGCAGTAAACACTAGAAGCTAAGAGCAAGACATGGCATACATTCTTCCCTGGAAACTTTAAGAAAGTATAATCCTGCTGACGCTTTAATTTTGGACTACTCATTCTCCAGAACTGTGAGAGAATAAACTTCTGTGTTTAAAGCTACCCAGCTTGTGGTATTTTGTTGCAGCACCTCTAGGAATCTAATACAGTCACTATGCAACCCTTGTCTCAGGATAAATTTCTAAAATACGGAACCTTTTGTTAAGAAAGTAAGAGTAATTTCAATGGCATCTACCCCAGCTGCCAAAGTAGAGAAGACCCCACCCCAAAAGAAACCTTTCAAAACTGGCACACCTCTTAATCTGCTGTAAAAATGGTGGCCTGAGTTTTGGAGGATGAGGCTAGTCTCTACAGCACTGTCTAGCTCCCAGCACCCAGGAGTGGACTTATGAGGAATTATTTAGAACCTTAAGATTGCTTCTAAGGGGCACCTGGGTGGCTCAGTCAGTTGGGTGTCCGACTTCAGCTCAGGTCATGATCTCACCATTCGTGGGTTTGGGCTCCGCATCAGGCTCTGTGCTGACAGCTCAGAGCCTGGAGCCTGTGTTGGATTCTGTGTCTCCCTCTCTCTCTGCCCCTCCCCTATTCATGCTCTGTCGCTCTCTCTCTCTCAAGAATAAATAAACATTAAAAAATATTTTTAAAAAAAGATTGCTGTTAAGAGTTTAGGGAAGTGCAAACACCTCTCTCTCTTTCCCTCTACTTCTACTACTAACATTTTAGGAATTGTTAAAATGGACAATTCACAAGCAGAACTCAGCTATGAATGCAGAAGCTAAATCATGCCTTGGGGAAGACACTGTCTCAGAAGCTAGAAAATAATCCGAGAGTCTCCACGATACTTAATTTGGTTAGGGCCCATTTTTGCTCTTAGGTAGATAGCCTAGGCCCTGATGTTGGCCTACGTAGTGTGAGAAGGAAGATGGCAGAAGGCATAGCTGAAACACTAGCAACCAATAACAAATTACTCTGAAACTTAGTGACTTAAAATGACAATAAGCATTTATCATCCCACCTAGTTTCTGTGGGTCAGAAATTCTGGAGTGACTTAGCTGGGTGGTTCTGTCTAGGGCTCAATGCTATAGTTATAGTCAAGATCTGAGGCTGCGATCATCTGAAGACTTGACTGAGGCTGGCACATCGGTGCTGGCTGCTGGCAGGAGGCCTCAGTTCTTTGCCACATGAGTCTCTCCACAGAGCTGTTTTGAGTGTTCTCATGATGTGGCGGCTAGTTTTCCCCAAGCAAGTGATCCAAGAGGGAGCCAGGTAGAGGCTGCAGTATCTTTTATGACTTTGGTTTGGAAATCTTGTAGTGCCACTGCCGTCATTAGAAACAAGTCATTAAATCTGGCCCACACTACATAAATAAACAAATTAATTAATTAATCTGGCCCACACTAAAGAGGAGAGTAATTAGTTGCCATTTTCTGAAGGGAGGTATGTCAAAGAGTTTCTAGATATTTTTAACAATCACCACAGGTAGTATCACGAACACAGCCCTGAGCTACTTTGTACGAGGGAGTTTCTATGTTGTGGAATTTAATTTGGGATAAACACCCAAGTCCCCTCATCATGAAGGTCAGGGACTTTTGGATAAGAAGTCTTTTTTTTTTTTTTTTTTTTTGTGATTATGCCTTATAACACAATCATGGCCAATGAGAAAAATACAAGAATCTGCTGGAGGTTCCTGGGCAAGTTTTTGCTTTGCCTTTCCTTTTCCTCCTGCCCACACATAGGTGTGATGTCTGGAGCTACAAAAGCTATCTCCCAAGTATGAGAAAAAGGCCAAATGTTATCAGTCCTGTCTCTACTGAATCAGTACCAGCCTGCCTGTTTCTGGATATCTTGTTATGTAAGGAAAACAGCACTCTATTACTCAAGCCAATGGTATTCAAGTTTTCTGTTACGGACAGCCAAAACCATTCCTAATTAATGCCAGTGACATGGTAGAAAGCAGGAAAAGGAAATTGAGTCCGTCCTTGGCTTCTGAATCTTAAAACCTAGGCCTCAGGGTGGCAAACAAAAACAAAAACAAGAAAACACGCACAGCATGGAGTATAGATCTAGGAGATTAACTGACGATTAGTAACCAGATTACTCTACCTCTGGAATACCTGAAGACCCCCTGGTCTGGAAGTAATAAAAAGTAAATGGGGTTATGGAAAAATAAAATTACATTTTTTGTTACATGAGTTAGTGCACTAAGATTTATACTTACTATATGGTAGCTCTCATTTGACTGAAGATGTTATTCCTGTTTTATCCTTTGATGTCTTACTATCACTCTAAACAGTACTCGTGGTCATTTTCTCTGAAAAGTCATTTTTCTTCTAACTTTCTTGATGGAAACCATCATTTTCTTCTCCTCTGCTTGAAGATTTGAGGTTGTCCTTCACTTTTCTCTTTTATTTATATCTTATGTCTGATGTGCTATTTCTTGACTCTTCTTTTTTCTTTCTCTCCTCGCGCTCTCTCTCTCCCTCTCCTTTTCCCTTTTTCCTACTCTCTACCCTTCTTCTTTCTATACCTGCCTCCCTCTATCCCTTCCTCCTTTTCCCCTCCACCTCCCTTCCTCTTCCCTTCTTGAAGTCTTCCAGTATTGGGACTGTGGGTGTCTTTACATTAACTACATTAACTCCTCACCATGATGGAGCTGTAGCTCCAGCAGAGCTGATCCGAGTAGAGAGGTATTTGGATACTCTGTGTTAGAGAAAACAACTAAAAATCCTGGATTCTATTTTAAAACACAACTTCTTAAAACCACTGAAGAACTGACAAAAGATTATAAGGAATTGTTGGGCCAAAGTCAAAGAGAGTGTAGAATCTCAGAAAGGAAAAGGAACACTGAAGTCTCCTTTCTTTGAGGGCATATACCAAATCTGGCACATTTGAACCATGATTTTCACAGTGACTTGGGGTGTAGAATAAAGAAGTCAAAGGCCAGGGCCATGCAAAGTGGGGAGTTCTATTAGTTTGCCAGCACTACCATGACAAAATACCCTGGACTTGGTGGCTTAAACCATTTACTTATTGCCTCACAGTCCCTGGAACCTGGAAATCAAAGGTCAAGCTGTTGGCAGGTTTGGTTTAATTGTGAGCCCTCTCTCCTTGGCTTGCAAATGGTTGCCTTTTCCCTGTGCCTTCACATGGCCCTTCCTCTGTGCATAGTCATCCCTGGTCTCTCCTTTTGTTTCCACGTTTCCTCTTCATATAGAAAAGCAGTCAGATTGGATTATGACCCATGCTAACAGCCTCAATTAATTTAATCACCCCTTTAAAGGCCCTATCTCCAAATGCAGTCACTTTCTGAGGTACTAAGGGTCAGAACTTCAACATAGGAATTTAGCAGGAAGGTGGACACAATTCAGCCCATAAAAAGAATACAATATGAAACATTCCCTGTAACACTAAGACCCCTCTGCTAAGAGAGAGAACCAGAAGTAAATAACCCTTCTACCTCCTGTCACCGTGGGGCTGTATGGAAACTTGCCTTGGAGATGCGTCATGGAGAGTGGGGGTTGTCTGTGAGAACATGTAGCCCCAGACCAGCTCCCACATGTCAATTTGTAGTCCAAATTCATATCACTTGTATGGTTCAGAAAGCATCAAAATTATATCTAGTTTAGATTGGTCCCAGTATGGTAGTGCCCCTAAATGGTTGGCAGGAACAAAGGTAAATCCCCTCTAGAGAAATGTGCCTCCACCTAAGACCTCGAAGAATTGCCATAAATACTTTTGCAAAAACTAATCACGTCATGTAAAAACAATAAAAAACTAAGCACACCCACAGAAACCTAGGCACTACGTATAAAAAACAGTGTAAACAATAGACAGAATGAATACATACTGGAATTATCAGACATGGATTTAAAAATAGCTGTGAGGGGCGCCTGGGTGGCTCAGTCAGTTGAACATCCGAGTCGGTTTCAGCTCAGGTCATGATCTCACAGTTTGTGGGTTTGAGCCCCACGTCAGGTTCTGTGCTGACAGTGCAAAGCCTGCGTGGGATTGTCTCTCCTTCTGGCTCTCTCTCTGCCCCTTCCCCTGCTCTCTCTTTCTCTCTCAAAATAAATAAATCAATTAAAAAAAAAAAAAAAGAAAGGTTCTAGGTAAAGGTAGAATCAGAAAAAAGGGAAGTGGAGGAATATTTCATCGTGCTCAGGGTGAATCTTTATGAATGGAGCAGATTCTATTCCCCTCCTTCTCTCTCCGTAAAAGCATCAGACTTTAAGGAGACATCCACCTTCCTCCACAACACCATATGCTTTACTAAACCAGTTATGTTTATCTCACATCCCTTGGCAGGGATGGCTTTCGGAACAAAATTCTGACTCAATTCAGACTGATAAATTTTGAAGGGAAGTCTCCCAAGGGACTTCTAGAAAACAATTCTCAAAAAAAAAAAAAAAAAAAAGACCTGTTAAGAGACATAAGGCAAGTAGTTCTTCCCCTGGATGTCATTGTATCTGAATGTGATGCTTGGAACTGCTGTTTCTATCTTGCTACCAGCATAGGGCAAAGCTCAGACAGATGAAGGGAAGTCAAAACAGAAGCAGAGCTGAAGCCCTATGGTCCTGGGATATAGACCCCGCCCTAACTTTCCTTATTATTTAGTAGGCTGAGTTAGGGTTTCCTGATATAATACATACTATCCTAAATGACTTAATGCCTGGGTCACAATAATATACCTTGTTCATGGCAGTAATACTGGGCTCACCTGAAAGACGCTGAAAAAAAAACTGAAATATTTTCATTCTTTGGATTTTCTTTTTATAATTGCTGTGCACACCACTCCTTAGCATTTCTGTCAGTTCATTTTCGTTTGGGTCTAAATTCCAGTCTTACCCCTGGTGTTACGGACATTTATAATTTTAATGTCGTCAAATGTATGACTTTTTCCCTCTATGGTTTGCGATTTTTATATCTTCTTTAACAAATCTTCCCCTTCCTGGATCAGGACTTTTATGATCCACTTGAAGGCTTTCCTCCAATCACCTTGTGTTTCACGTGAATGGCGCCCCCTGGTGTACAAAGTGCGTGGCATCCCTTCCTTAACTGGTGCAAAGCAGTCCTACTTAAAATCATTAGGATAGGCCCCTGTATTCTCTTCTGAAATTGTCAAGTTTTGCTCTTCTTAATTAAATATTTAATCAATCTATAGTTTAGTTTTGTATCTTACATGGAGCTGGGAACCTATTTTATTTCGTCCCATGGCCACTGATGGCCATCCTTTAGTCCATATTTTCCTTCACTGATTTGTAGTCCCTTCTGTAGTGTTCATATATGTTTGTGTCTACCTCTGAACTCTCTGTTTGTACTCTATTTGTCTTTTCCACCAATCCCTCGCAGACTTAGTTACTATACATTTATAATAATTCTTGGTATCTAGTAGAGTAAAACTTCCTTCTTGTTCTACTTCAAAAGTGTCCTGACTATTGTTAATCCTTTATTCTTGAAATAAAAAAATATTTTTTAATGTTTTTGTTTATCTTTGAGAGAGACAGAGAGAGAGAGAGAGAGAGACAGACAGAGCAGGAGCATGGGAAGGATAGAGAGAGAAAGACACAGAATCTGAAGCAGGCTCCAGGCTCTGAGCTGTCAGCACAGAGCCGAACACAGGGCTCGAACTCATGAACCGCAAGATCATGATCTGAGCCAAAGTTGGATGTTTACCCAGGTGCCCCTGTTCTTGAATTTTAAAATAACCTTATTAAAATACTTGAGAAACTCTGTGGGATTTTAATTGGAATTACATTGAATTTATTGATTAATATATACAAAATTGACAACTTTATAATGCTGAGTCTTCTCAGACATGAATATAGAATTTATTTAATGCCTATCAATAAACTTTTATCATTTTCTTCATAAAAGTTTGCATTTTTGTTAAATCTATGCTTAGGTATATACCTCATGTAAACATTTTTTGTTGCTATTATGAATGGGTTTTTTATTTTATTTTTATTTATTTTTGATGTTTATTTATTTTTCAGAGAGAGAGAGAGAGAGAGCTAGCAGAGAAGGGGCAGAGAGAGAGGGAGACCAGGATCCGAAGGGGGCTCTGTGCTGACAGCAGAGAGCCTAATGTGGGGCTCGAATTCACGAACCATGAGATCATGACCTAAGCTGAAGTCAGACACCTAACTGACTGAGCCACCCAGGCACCCCATGAGTGGGTTTTTTAAAATTGCAGCTTCAAACTGTTTGCTGCTCATGTTTAGGAATATAGTTTTAAAATGCGTATATTGGTTTCATATCCAGAAATATACCTGAACTCTTTTGTTGGTCCTAAAGATTGTCTGTTGGTTCTCTTAGATTTTCTATGCAATCATATAGTCTATAATAATACTCTTTAATTTCTTTTAAGAGTCTCATGCTCTACCGACTGAGCTAGCCGGGCAGTTCTTTAATTTCTTTTAAAATTCTTTTACATATTCCTTCTTATCTTACTGCTAAGGCTAGAATTTCCAGCATACTGGTTGAATAAAAATAGTGATAGAGTGCATACTTCAAATAAATATTTTATTATTAAGTATAGTGCTGTTTACTCTGTGCTTTTGGTAAATACACTTCATTAGGTTGAAGAAGCTTCTTTCTCTACCTAAATTATTATGTATTTTTTGCTATTGTTTTGCAAAGCGATATTGTTTTATATCATTGATTTTCCTGTATCTGATCAAATGGATCAAATAGTTTCCCTTATTTGTTCTACCATCATGAATTACATTGAAAGACCTTTTTACGGTAAAATTATGCTTGCATTCCTGAGATAAATCCAATTAAAAAATAGGGGGGATGGGGGAGAGGGGAAAATGGGTGATGAGCATTGAGGAGGGCACTTGTTGGGATGAGCACTGGGTGTTGCATGTAAGCGATGAACCACAGGAATCTACCCCCAAAGCCAAGAGCACACTTTACACACTGTAGGTTAGCCAATTTGATAATAAATTATATTTTTAAAAATGTATACATATATGCATGTACATGTGCATGTATAACTGGCTTCCTAAATTTTGGTTTTAATATTTTTATTTTTGTAACCTTAAGTGAGGCTGAGCTTTCATTTGCTGTTTTGTTTGGTTTTGATATTAAGGTTATCTTAGCCTCAGAGAAGGAGCTGTTTGTCCCATTTGTTTCTCTTTCTGGAATAATTTGCATATTATATATGCATAATAATTACATATGGGATTATCTGTTTCTTAATTCTTTTGATAGAAATCACCTGTAAAATCATCTGGGCCTGATTGTTTATTGGTATGGTGGATTCAATTTCATTAATTGTCATAAGTCTACTCATAGTTGAATCAGTTTTGGTAAATCATATCTTTCCAGGAAACTGCCATTTATCTATTCCTAATTCATTGGCATAAAATTGCTCATAATATTCTTTTATTTAAATTTTTTAATTTTAATTTTATTTTTTTATATTTGTTTTTTTATAATGTTTTATTTATTTTCAAGAGAGAGAGAGAGAGAGACAGTGCAAGTGGGGGACAGGCAGAGTGAGAGGGAGACAGAATTGGAAGCAGACTCCAGGCTCTGAGCTGTCAGCACAGATCCTGATGCAGGGCTCGAACCCATGAACCATGAGATCATGACTTGAGCCAAATTCGGATGCTTAACCAACTGAGCCACCCAGGCTCCAAATTTTTTTTTAATGTTTACTCATTTTTGAGAGACAGAGCGTGAGTTGGGGAGGGACAGAGAGAGAGGGAGACACAGAATCCGAGGCAGGCTCCAGGCTCTAAGCTGTCAGCACAGGGCCCAATGCAGAGCTGGAACTCACAAACCGTAACTTGAGCTGAAGTCGGACGCTTAACCCACTGAGCTCCCCTACATTTCCCCCTTCAAATTTCCCTAGGTTTAGGGATGTTGAGTTACTTATTTTCTAATCTTCTCTAATGTAAACATTTAAGGTTACATTTTTTTCCTTAAGGTACTGTGAAAAATGCATCCCACAAATTTTGATACATATTTCCAAGATCATTCCATTTTAAATATTTTCCACTTTCTATTTGTGCCTATCGACTTCCTTTTGCCCCTCCAGACCCACTTCCTCCTTTCTCTACCCTGCTCTCTGGCACACAGACTGTCTGTAGAGACATCAGTGGGCTGCTGTGCCCTCTTGCTTTCTTGTTGGGTTCTGCCAGTCGGTATTCCTGGCAGATGAGAAAGGAGGAGAGCAAGGTCAGGGTATTTATTCCCTTGGTCTCTTCCATGAGATTGCCTCAAGCTGGTTACAACCCTTGACAGGTCACTGCTTCATAAAAGGTGACCTACTTTACAAATATGATTCTCTGTCCTTTGGGATTCCAGGAAGTCCTCTCTCATCCCTTTGGACCCAGAGATTGTGACTATCCTGCTGTTGCAAGTTGCAGATCCTCCACTGTGCCTTGATTCCAGCATATCCCACCCACACCTTCATAATTTGTTCCTTTAATCTGTTATCTGTTGGTACTCTGGATGATACACCATTTTTATTTTGTCTTTGGTTCACAAATTATTTAGAAGTTTGTTTTTAACTTTCCAAGTATATGAGCTTAAGTTATTCTTTCAAAACTAATTTTTTAAGTTTATTTATTTAAGTAATCTCTACACCCAATGTGGGGCTCGAACTCACAACCCTGAGATCAGGAGCCACATGCTCTACTGACTGAGCTGCCCAGATGCCCTTTTTAAAACTAATTTCTAATTTAACTGATATTCATTTATTTATTATTTTTTAATTGATATGTATTTAAAGAGCATGTTCTATATTATAATGGCTCTTTGACATTTGTTGAGACTTTCTTGTGGTCAATTTTTATTTTGTGCCACATATGCTTGACTAGAAAAAGTATTTTCTGTATCTTTACTACTTTTACCTGAGAGAAAGGGGTTGTATAATTGCATATTTGTCAAATTTCTTCTTTAAACATTAACTTTATTTGTACGCCCTTGAGATCATGTCATTGGGTGCATACAGGTTTAGAATTATTTTATCTTTCTGGTTGTTCTTTTTGTCATTATGTAGTGATCCTCTTTATCTCTAATGATACATTTTTCTTTAAAATCTACTCTGGCTTTCATTTCCTTAATACTACTTCTGAATGTCTTTTTTACATTTCCCTTCAACATTTATCCTTATGTTTTAGCTATGCCTTGTGTCAACAGTTGAATTTTTAAAAGCTATCTAATATAATTATCTGGTTTAAAAATATATACTTTTTGTAATGTTTAGTGAGAGAGAGAGAGAGAGAGAGCACGCAGCGGGGCGGGGGGGGGGGGGGTTAGGGGGCAGAGAGAGAGGGAGACAGAATCCAAAGTAGGATCCAGGCTCTGAGCTGTCAGCACAGAGCCCAATGCAGGGCTCGAACCCATGAACTGTGAGATCATGACCTGAGCTGAAGTTGGATGCTGAACTGACTAAGCCACCCAGATGCCCCTATAATTCTATGTTTTTTAAACAAAAGAAATATTGCCATTTAAAGTCAAAGTATAGTACATTTGTCTAGGATTCAAGAGATTTGGATTCTAGGATCCACCCTACCATTTTATAACCTTGAACAACTCAAACTCTGAATCTCAGGAGGGTCATGATAAAAGCCAAGTGTTGAATCAGATTATTTTGACTGTACCTTCTAGCTCATTTACTCTGTCCAGTTTCATTAAATTACAGTAACATGTTACAAATTGTTTTGGGACAGGAAGTCTTAAACCTAGACCTAAAATTAAAAACAAATCCTAGTGTAATTTGGTGAAATAATTCAAATAGTAACTGATGTTTAGCTTTGGGATATTTACTTTGTTATCTAAAATTTTAGTTTTTCATTATTCAATATATAATATTTTTGCAGTTTATTTTCTGAGGATAGCCCATTTTTTAAAACGTATTTTCATGATTTGAGGAATGTATTTAAAGGTATTTTCTTATGATTCTAAAGATCTTTCATATGTTAGTTCAAAATGGCTTTTTAAATATAGTGTATTTGTTTTGAGAAAGAGAGTGCAAGTGCAGGAGGGTCAGTGTGAGAGGGAGAGACAGTATCCCAACCAGACTTCATGCTCAGTCAGAGCCCAACTTGGGGCTCAATTACACAACGACTGTGAGATGGTGACCTGAGCCAAAATCAAGATTCAGATGCTTAATCACTTAACTGACTGAGCCACCCAGGTGCCCTGAAAAAGGCTTTTCAAAGTTGTATTATTAACTTCCTGCCTCATTATCTTTTATTTTTTTAATCTCTACAAAATATTTTTTAGAATTGTGGATAGCATAATCTTTACCACTTTCTCAAGATTAACCTAAAAATCACATCACTGAATTCTAAGACCTTGAAAATAAATCTACAGATCTTGGTAGCCTCTCCACTGTCAACACAGAGCCTGATTCAGGGCTTGATCTCATGAACCGGATGATAATGACCTGAGACAAGATCAAGAGTCAGATGTTTAACTGACTGAGCCACCCAGGCACTTCAGGAGCCTGTTTCCTGATATCACAGCAGTCATAGCTTCAATCATATCAGTCATATTTCCTGCAGCTATAACTCTATAGTTATCTTGATTTGACTTATTTCTTTTTTTAATGTTTATTTATCTTGGGGCACCTGGGTGGCTCAGTTGGTTAAGCATCTTACTTAAGCTCAGGTCATGATCTCACCAATGGTAGGTTCGAGCCCTGCATCAGGCTCTGTGCTGACAGCTCAAAGCCTGGAGCCTGCTTCAGATTCTGTGTCTCCCTCTCTCTTTCTGTCCCTCGCCCGTGTTTTCTGTCTCTCTCTCACAAATAAACATTTAAAAAAAACTTTTTTTAAAAAAAACCTTTTCTAAATGTTTATTTGTGAGAGAGAGAGAACGAGTGGGAGAGGGGTAGAGAGAGAATCCCAAGTAGGCCCCATACTCAGCGCCGAGCCCAACATGGGGCTCACTCTCATGAGGGTGAGAGGGTGACCTGAGCCAAAATCAAGAGTTAGACACTTAGCGACGGAGCCAACCCAGGCGCCCTAGACGTGGTTATTTCTTAATTCACCCCAATAGCACATTTAGACTCAGGGTGGGTCAATTCTCCAGACGACTCATCTTTTATAGGGCCATTTTCCTATGTAGCTGCAAAGTATGTGGGTGGGAGGTTAGACCCTAAAAATAAGTTTCCTTAATTTTATTCTCATAAATAAAGGGAAGGATAATCAGATTTGCGGGCATCCCTATAATTGTTTTAAAAATATAATATACTAATATTATCTTTGTTTGAAAACAAAGGATAAAAAGCCCTCAAAGTCTCTTTTTGCCATCCCCCCCCCCATTGCTCCCTTCTCTAGGGGTAACCAGTAACGTTTTGTGTACAACTTTCCAGTGCCCTTTCTATACATATACACATATAGTGTGTATACATATACACGTTTTCTTTTTACATAAATGACACCTCTTCGTTTTATAGGCCAGGAAACTAAGTGAAATCTTGAGGGGAGGCATGGATTGACGAATGTATTGAAGGAAAGTGGACTGGACAATCATTTATTTAAATCTACTATATGTCAGACTGTTGCGTCCAGTGCTTTATTGGCACAGAAGGGTTCTGGGATTTTACTTCTGTTGGATGGATCGCCGCACCAGGTTAGCCAAACAATTAGTTTAAAGGTTGGCAAGCAGGTGCGAAAGTCGCTTCAATGCGATGAGGTAGGATTTGTATTTTGACAGGAGCTGCAGGAAACCTAGCAGAGGGCTGTAGAGCTGCAAAAAAAAGAAGGAAAAACTGTCAACGGCAGTTGGGTCTGTCAATAAACCTTGTGAAACTGAAACGCGAAGAGCCTACTACCTGCCGAGCCCTCAGCTTATTTCGGAAACCAGGAACAGATATCGCATCTGTGACACCGGCCTTAGAGCTTGGAGAGGAAGGCACCAGAGGTTGCAAGGAAGGATGCAGCCAGCAGGCAGCAACCGGGCAGCCAACCCGGAGAGCAGAGAGCGCTCCCGGACGGGCCTGGAAGTGCGCCTGCGCTGACCGCCGCGGGGGGGGCGGGGCGGGAGGGGCGGAGTTTGGGGGCGGTCAATGAGCCTGCGCAAACCGCGCGGCGAGGTGGGGGAGGGCGGTCCGTGTGTGTCTGTGTTGTTGTTCGGCGGCAGCGGCGGCGGCGGTAAGATGGCTGCCCACGGGGGCTCCGCGGCGTCCTCGGCGCTGAAGGGGTTAATTCAGCAGTTCACCGCCATCACCGGTAAGAGACGCGGTTACCGGAAGGTGGAGAGTGGGGTCTGGAGCGGACCGCCGTTCCGCCCTGGGCTTCCCCTTACCTTCATGCATTTCTCCCTCGGGCTTTACCCATAGCTCCCGTCCTCCCTTCTGAGGAAGAGGCGACGACGGCGTCGGGTCTCCGGGTTCAGGCGGGAGACAGCCCCCCCGCGTACCCCATGCCTTGTTCTCGGTCTCTTCGCAGTGTGGAGGGAGACACCCCCACCCCCCTACCACCCCCCCTTGTCAGCTAAGACCCGGGGAATGGGCCGATCCCATCCGCCCCCGCCGGTCCGGGGACCTGGGGGCGGGAGAGGTGGGGGGCCGCACCCGGGCCACCGCCCTCCTCCTTCTTCATCATCTTCTCTTCTCTGTGCAGCCCTGGGGTGCAGTGCATCTTCTCACCTCCTTTTTCCATTCTTCCTTGGTCAGGTCATTCTCCCTTAGTCCCTGGCCTGCCCTTCCCCTTTCTGGGCCCCTCAGAGCCATCGCCGTGGCCCTGGCGTGCTCGGGCCCTCCCGCCTTAACGGCGAGGATGGTGGCTTCGACAGCGCCTTTACCGATCCTGGGGGGATAGGCCGCTGTAAAGAGGGGTGCTGAGGAGTACCTTCAAGACAGAGGTTTAAAGAAAAAGAATGAGGGGGAGCCCCCCCTCCCCCTCCAACCTTAAGAGGGAAGGCCTGGAGGAATCCTGGGTGGCGTTTCCCACCTCCCCATAATAAAATCATAAAGACTGGGACGATGGCGCCGGATCCTCCTGCTGATAAAATAGGGATGGCGGCAGAAACTTCTTGGAGAGAAAGTCAGTTTCTGGGTGTCAGTATTCCCCAAGCCCCCAGTTATTCTTTTTCTTTGGACCCCTGCGAAGGGCACACGCAGATCCTCTTACCGCCTGGAGGAAAGGCCCTAAGCCATTCTATGAATTCTCTATGCCTTGTTTCCCTCTGATGGTGCTGAACTTTTTTTGCATGAGTTATTAGAGGGCGGAGCAAATGATGAAGTTCTCTGTGGAGTGATTTGAGAGAAGAGTACTCCATGTGCCTGAGTGTAATTTTGCCGTTCTAGTTTGTCATTTTGGAAGGAGGTTAGAATGTTAGTTCCCTCCCTGAGCAGATCTATACTTTATCTGGTTATTTGTTAGGTTCAGACAATGTTTCTACTGTTAATGCACCTAGAGTTTGACGTATAAGATCTGGTTAAGTAAAATTTTATATGGTTCTAACCAGACAGATTGTATGCAGGTTGCCGTTTTACAGTTTAAAGCTAGTTTTATCTTTTGCTCTGCAGTGACAACTAGATGTTTCATACATTATCTAGCTGGTGGGCATGAAACGTTACATCAAAATTGGTAAAGTAAGATTTGAATAAAATTGGGATGAGGAATGGAATGATCATCTTTTCTTAATGTTTTAAAACTTTTGTGATTGGACTGTTAAAGATGTAATACACTTCCCAATGTCTAAGCTGATCACAGTTATTGGGAAAATTAGAAAATTATTGTGTATATAAGTTAATGTTGCAGCATTATGTTTTCATAGAAAAATCTTCGTAGTGAGTCAGATATGGAAGTAATTATTATTAATCTTTAGATTTTTATGGAGTTGATTTAAGATGCCACCTATTTAATTTCAGTTTTTTATGCTAATTACCACCACTTCGGGAACTCAGACTGTTTTTATAGTAACAACCACCCCTTCAGGAACTCAGAACCTCATGTTATTACTTCTAATGGAACTTTTTGGGACAAAACCCAAAGTGTGGTGAGATAAAATGGCTCACTTATTTGCTTTAAATCTGTTTCTGTTTGCTAGCCCACATGGCTTATTTCTTGGTCACAGGCCTTTCTATTCCTGAATTATGTTGGAGATCCTTAGTAAACAGAGTATCTGGAAGTCTGCAGAAGGGAAAATATCTTAGATTGTCCTTGATGTATTATGAATCTCTATTAATAATTTTGTTTTTTTTTTTTACAAGAGAGTAATTAACTGTTAGAAACACATGATTGACCCCTTTAGTCTTTTTCACATTTCTATTTTACTTTATTTTATTTTATTTTATTTTATTTTATTTTAGTGGGCTCTGCCCTTAATGTGGGGCTCAAACTCATGACCCTCAGATCAAGCTCTATTGACTGAGCCAGCCAGGCGCCGCCTTTTCGATATATTTTAAAAAAATAGTTTGGGGTTCTGTTCACATATATTTTAAATTGTAGTATTTATGACAAAAGGGTATTTGATATTTTTTCATTGCTGAATGAATTAAACTGACCTTAAGAGCTTATGCTCTGATTTCAGAAAGATTTTACTTATCTGGATGCTCAACATTCTGGTTAAAGCAATATATTTTCAAAAATGTGAGCCGTACCTTTCCTGTGGCATTTAGAAATAGAAAACTGAAAGAATTTTAAGTCTTATTTCTTACTAAGAAGAACAAATGTATATGATATATGGGTATGAAATAATGACTCTGAATTTTTTTTTCTCTGAGTTTAGTTGACGCACATTATATTAGCGTCGGGTGTAATGACTGGTTTTTATTTTATTTTATTTTATTTTATTTTATTTTATTTTATTTTTTAAATATATGAAATTTATTGTCAAATTGGTTTCCATACAACACCCAGTGCTCATCCCAAAAGAAGCCCTCTTCAATACCCATCACCCACCCTCCCCTCCCTCCCACCCCCCATCAACCCTCAGTTTGTTCTGTTTTTAGTATTTTGTTTTATTTTTAAAATTTGTATTTATTTTTAAATAGGCTCCATACCCAACTCGGGGCTTGAACTCGTGACCCTGAGATTAAGGGTCACATGCTTTACCAACTGAGCCTGCCAGGCACCCTGACTCTGACTTTTTAAAAAAAATATATTAAAAAAAATCACACACACAGGGTGCCTGGGTGGCTTAGTTGGTTAAGTGTCCGACTTCAGCTCAGGTCGAGCCCCACATTGGGCTCTGTGCTGACAGCGTGGAGTCTGGAACCTGCTTCAGATTCTGTGTCTTCCTCTCTCTCTCTCTCTCTCTCTGCCCCTCCCCCACTCATGCTCTGTCTCTCTCAAAAATAAACATTAAAAAAATTCAAAATCACACACACACAAAAAATCACAACATGAAATGATTTTGAAAGAGGTTAAAGCTAATCTCTCACAGCAGCATTATTATTTATTTACATATTAACTTCCAAATCTTGTTTGCATACTTTTATTTTTACTTTTTCTTATTTTTATATTGTAGATCATAGTATACATAATTTAGAATTGTAAGATTTTCAATTAATATTACATCATAAACATTTTTTCTGTGATCAAACTCTGATAACCAAGTAGCCAAGGGAAGTGATAGTCTTTGAAAATAATCAACATTGAGAAACTATATACCTTTACCATTGATGATGTTGGAATCATTTGAAGCTGCATAGAAAACCAGTCCTGTTACTTTATAGTCTACTACATTTTGCAGTATTATTCAGTTTGATCTCTCTTGATATTCATCATAGTTGGGTTTGAATGACAGCTGACTGCTTTCAAAAGTCACATTAGTCCTCAAAACATGAGGAAGGAATGTGCTGCTAGATCTGAAGGTAAATCTGAAAGAACAATAAAAAAATTATTTAAGTAATTTCTATACCCAACATGGCCCGCCCCCCCCCCCCATGCCCTCCAAAAGAACAACTTTTAAAAATGTTTTGAACTGGGGCGCCTGGCTGGCTTAGTCATAAGTGTGTGTGACTCTTGATCTCAGGGTCATGAGTTCGAGCCCCATGTTGGGTATAGAAATTACTTAAATGAATAAATAAAAACTTTTTTTAAAAAGGACTAAAATTTAAATAAATAAATAAATAATTATTAAAAAAATGTTTTGAACCATGGCAGTATCCCATTAACACCAGCTTAGGCTAACATTCAGGCACACATAGACAAAATGCACAGATGTAATCAGAATAATTTCATTAGATGAAGGATACGTAGATGCTATAGAATTGGTGAAGAAATAAACAGGCAATAGAAGGTAAGGACAAACTGTGAGGGAGTAGAAAGTGGAGGCTGAGAGAGTACAAAAGGTTGTTAGGATAGAATTCTGTAAAGTTTTGTGCATAGTAGGCATTCACATACTTAATTAAATTTATATACTTTTTTATTTTAGAGAGAGAGAGAGGGCGCACAAGTGGGGGAGAAGAGCAGAGAAAGAGAGAGGGAGAGAATCTTAAGCAGGCTCCATGCTCAGCACAGAGACTGACAGGGGGCATGGGGGGGAGGTGAGGGGGGCTCTATCTCACGACTCTGAGATCATGACCTGAGCTGAAATCAAGAGTTGGATGCTCAACCAGCTGAGCCACCCTTGTGCTCCACTTAATGAAACTATAGAATCTCAGTTATAGAAGAGACCTTAGTTTAATCTCTCTCTAAAATTGTTGAATGAATGCATATTAGTTACAGAAATTAGAAAACTGATGTGTGTAGTATTTGGCTTTTGGCTAATTTCTATACATACTCTTTTCTACAATTTATTTCTCTTTGGTTAATATTAAAATGTGTTTCTCTGTCAGGAACGGTGGTTGTAAGTGTTCTAGATATCAAGAGACAGCTCTTGGAATTTTAAAAACTATTTCAGAAGGTGATTATGTTTGAGCAGAAGTTAGAGAGGCAATAAATTTTGAGTTGTGGGGGCACCTGGGTGGCTCAGTTGATTAAGTGTCTGACTTTGGCTCAGGTTATGATCTTGCGGTTCGTGAGTTCAAGTCCCATGTAAGGCTCTGTGCTGACAGCTCAGAGCCTGGAGCCTGCTTTGGATTATGCGTCTCCCTCTCTCTCTTTGCTTCCCCACTCACATTCTCTCTCTCTCAAAAATGAATAAACATTTAAAAAAAAATAAATAAAAGAAGTAGTAGTGTCTTTGGGCACCTGGGTGGCTCAGTCGGTTGAGCGTCAGACTTTGGCTCAGGTCATGGTCTCACAGTTCGGGAGTTTGAGCCCCGTGTCAGGCTCCATGCTGACAGCTCAGTGCCTGGAGCTTGCTTTGGATTCTGTGTCCCTCTCCCCCTGCCCCTCCACTGCTCACACTCTGTTTCTCTGTCTCTCAAAAATAAATAAAACATTAGATGAAAATAAAAAAAAATAAATTTTGAGTTGTGAATGGAATCTTACTAATAAACTTAATATGATAGACTGCTGTGTGCCAGGCATGGTTCAGATCTGGGGGATACTACTGTGAGCAAGACAAGGTGTCTATGCTCAAAAAGCATAAAAGTTAATGAGAATACAGACACAAATAGGTGTTACAATACAGTTGGAGCATGGTAGGGAGCTATTATGGGAGCACAAAACATGGAGGTAAAGAAAGGCTTCCTAGAAGAAATAAGTTTTTAGCTAAACCTAGAGGAGAGATGTTTCTGGCAGGAGGAACATGTACAAAGGCCTGAAGGAGGAAGGGCAGAAAGAGAGAGGGACAGATATATACATATACAGAGACAAGAAAGGAGAGACAGTGGGTTTAGGGAATTGATAATTCCAAATGAATAGGGCATAGCTAGTGGGAGATGCGGTAAATTGAGCTGAAGAGATAAGAGGGCAGGTGCCAGATTAGGAAAGGCCTGTAACCCATGTTAAGAAATCTTGGCTGTATTCCAAGTGTAGGGGGAGTCCATGAAAAATTTAATTGGAGGAGTGACATAACCAGATTTTGGTTTTTTTTTTTTGTTTTTGTTTTTGGAAAAAGAGCTACTTGCCTATAGTGGAGAAGGGGTAGGCATAGAGATGAGTAGAAGACTGTTGCATTAATCCAAGGAAGATACTGGTGTCTTGAAATAAGGTTGTGGCAGAGAAGTGGAAGATAAGGGAAGAAAGATGGGAAAAAGTCACAGGAGTCAGAATGAAGTTTAGGATTCTGTTTCAGACATCTAGGTATATAAAGGTGCTATTTGTGAATGTTACGGGATAGTAGGAAAGGTTTGGGGAGAAGATGATTAGTTCGTTTTTAGATGGACTTCCAAGTAGAGCTGTTCAATAAGCAAATGAATATTGGTCTGGAAAGAGAAGAGACATCTGAGGAGTCATAGTGATGGCGGTTGAAGCTATTAAAAGTAGATAGCTTCTTGCAGGGGAGAGTGTACTGTGAGGAAACAGTAGGCTCCAGGACCCAAAGTTGAAGGAACACTTACTCTGACGCACTGCAAAGGAAAAAGTACAGAGAAGACTCCAAAGAAACCAAAGGTATAGGAGGAAAACCAGGAGAATGTGATGGTGCTTCCAACATTAGGAGTATGGAAGTAACTCGTATTATGTAGGCATTTGAGGAAACCAAAAATCATTTAACATTCATAGTTTTTGTTTTTGTTGTTTTTTTGGGGGGGGTCAGGGCTGGAAGATATATTAAAAACCATCTTGACCCATTTCTGAATTTATCAAATGAAAGTAAAGTGACTTGGGGTTATATGTCTAGGTCAGTGCTCCTCAAACTTACTTGGAGGAAAGGACCTTTTTTTAAAAATTTCCAATCTTTGTGTACCAGCACTTTTATAAAATACAATAAAAATTAATGGCTTCGAAAATGAAATAAAAATAAAAACACATACAAAATATAAGCCCAAATTCTTTCCAAAATTAAGGTACAATTTGCATGCAGTACAATCTGCCCTTTTTAGTGTGTGGTTATAAGTTTTGATAAGTGTGTACAATTCTGTAACCACAGTGAAGATGCAAAACAATTCTGTCATCCTCAGAAAATTTCTCCTGCCCCTTTGTAGTCAACCCTTCCCCCCACCTGTAGCCTAATCTTTTTGTCTGTTGTTTTTCTTTTCTAGAGTGTAATATAAATGGAATCACATTATGTAGCCTTTTGAGTCTGGCTTCTTTTCACTTAGCATTTGAAATTCATTCATATCATTGTGGTATGCGTAGTTCCTGCCCCTTTTTTTTGGTGAATAGTATACCATTGAATGAATGTACTACAATTTGTTTATCCATTCATTAAGTAAATGGGTAATTGTGTTGTTTCCAGTTTGGGAGATTATAAATAAAGCTGCTAAAAACATTAGTGTACAATGTGTGAATGTAAGTTTTTGTTTCTCTTGGATAAATACCTAGAGTGGGATTATTGGATTATGTGATAGGTGTATAACTTTAAGAAATTGCCAGTTTTCCAAGGTCATGATTACAATTCTGCATTCCCATCAGTAATATATGAGAGTTCAGTTACCCATTTGGTAGTTTTAATTTTTTGTAGTCATTTTAATAGGTGTATAATAGTATAGTATTGTGGTTTTAATTTGAATTTCCCTAGTGACTAATGATACTGGGCATTTTTTCATATGATAATTTGCCATCCATAAATTTTTCAAGCCTGAACTTTTAATTCCACAGACATAAAATTACTCTATCAAATTGTCATAAAAATTTCTAAATGCTTGCACTGGAATTTCTGTTTTAATCTTGTCATGGACTAGAGATAGCTGGTGTGAAGCCCACACTTTGAGTAGCACTGGTCTTAGATAATGGCAGAACAAGGACTAGAATTCTGGTGTCTTTACTCCTAGGCCCATGCATTTTTCACCATATCACTACTACTACCTCACTCTACTTTCCTTTTTGTTGATCCAACAAAAATTATCTTTGTTTATCTGTCCCGAACCTAATCATTTCATTCCTCTTATACTCAGTAAATTTAGTTTTCTGGGTATAAAGGTTTTTGTAATGCTTTCTATTCCTGAATGCTTAAGAACTTCAGGATGGGATACTGATGAGACACCGTATTTCTTGCAACTATCACCCACTCCCGTTTCCTAGGTGGACAGTCTAGCTTATTTTGTTATTATTTCTGGGGGACTGTAGAACCAAAAAGGAGTCTCTTTGTGTCTCTGTCATTTCTCTTCTCTATCCTTCTGGGATAAGAAGGGCTCTATAGAGGGATTCTTTCTTTTCTTTCTTTTTATCTGTCTCTATCTCTGTGACTGCTATACTTTGGCTCCTTGATAGTAGTGGAGAGACTGTCATTTTTTTGGCACTGGAAAGTAATGTAGAAAAGAGGCATAAGGGACTACTATAGTTTGAAGAATCTCTTGACTCTTCCAGCTGTAGTGGAGATGTGGACTGCGTTAGGGCTATTTCCCATATCATAACAGTAATGGAGAGAGTGTGAACTAAGAGGCCACAGCAAAGAAATGGGGACTGGTAAATTGTGTACCATAGGATGGGTTAAACAATGTACTTTGGTGCCATTAGTAAGCTTAAAATAGATAGAAGGAAGAAAAGATAGGGGTATAATAAAAAGAGTGTATGTAGTGAGAAACAATAGAGTGGGGCTCCTGCCATTGATTACAAATTGAATTTTTGTGTTCCCTCTGCCCCCCAACATTTCATATGTTGATATCCTAAACCCCCAGTGTGATGGTATCAGGAGGTGGGGGCCTTTGGAAAGTGATTAGGTCATGAGGATGGAGCTCTCATGAGGAGGACTAGTATCCTTAAAAAAGATACCCCAGGAGGGGTGCCTGGGTGGCTCAGTTGGTTAAGTGTCTGACTTCGGCTCAGGTCATGATCTCACGGTTCGTGGGTTTGAACCTCTGCATCGGGCTCTGTGCTGACAGCTCAGAGTCTGGAGCCTGCTTCAGAGTCTCTGTCTCCCTCTCTCTCTGTCCCTCCCCCGCTTATGATCTGTCTCTCTCTCTCAAAATAAATAAACATTTAAAAAAAAGAGACCTCAGGAAGCCTTCTTGCCCCTACTGTGAGGACATAGTAAGGAGACAACAGTTTTTGTTTTTGTTTTTTTATATATGTTTTCTAAAAATTTATGTATTTTAGAGTTTATTTATTTTGAGAGAGAGAGCAAGCGAGTGTGTGAGTCAGGGAGGGGCAAAGAGAGGGGGAGAGAGAGATCCCAAGCAAGCTCTGTGCCATCAGCACGGAGCCCGACACAGGGCTCAATTCCACAAACTGAGATCATGACCCAAGCTGAAATCAGGAGTCAGATGCTTAACCAACTAAGCCACTCGAGTGCCCCCAATTTCTTTTATTTTTTAAAGTTATCTTTACACCCAGCATGGGGCTCAAACTCAACAACCCTCAGATCAAGAGTTGCATGCTCTACCAACTCAGCTGGGTACCCCAAGGTAGCTGTCTTTTTTTTTTTTTTTTTAAAGTTTATTTATTTTTGAGACAGAGAGAGACAGAGCATGAACGGGGGAGGGTCAGA
The DNA here is from genome assembly GCF_023721935.1 of Panthera uncia. Taxonomy (NCBI): domain Eukaryota; kingdom Metazoa; phylum Chordata; class Mammalia; order Carnivora; family Felidae; genus Panthera; species Panthera uncia. The sequence goes on along the minus strand of NC_064810.1, from coordinate 70,575,869 downwards.
GAGAGGGAGACACAGAATCCGAAACAGGCTCCAGGCTCTGAGCTGTCAGCACAGAGCCCGACGCGGGGCTCGAACTCACGGACCGCGAGATCGTGACCTGAGCCGAAGTCGGCCGCTTAACCGACTGAGCCACCCAGGCGCCCCAAGGTAGCTGTCTTTGAACCAGGAAGCGGACCTGTACCCCACACCAAATCTTCTGGGGCCTTCATCTTGGACTTCCCAGCCTCCAGAACTGTGAGACATAAATGTTGTTTAAGCCACCCAGTCAATGGTATTTTTGTTATAGCAACCCAAACACACTAAGATGCAAGGTTAGATTAAACTATCCTGTTGCTATCTATAATACTGAGACTTCAAAATAAGCCTATTTAAACAATTATACAGATAATATAAATCTGCAAACTTGTGGGGTGCCTGGGTGGTGCAGTCAGTTAAATGTCTGACTCTTGATTTTGGCTCAGGTCACGATCTCATGGTTTGTGAAGTTGAACCCTGTGTTGGGCTCTGCGCTGACAGCACAGAGTCTGCTTGGGATTCATTCTCTCTCTCTCTCTCTCTCTCTCTCTCTCTCTCAATAAACTTAAAAAAAAAAAAATCTGCAAACTTGCGTTATTAGTTCCCCTTCCCTTTAAAAAAGGTATGTTTTTATTCTGAATGTAATAAGCTTCACATTTTTTATAGCTGACCCATCAAAAATAGTTATTATCTCTGAATATATGGGTAAAACTTGCAACTTTATTAAACTTGTTGACTACTGTTTCTTTCCCCTATGTATCATTTAGTCCTCCATACTTTTCCTCTGCCTTCTCAGTTAACCTTCACTTCTTCGTATTCTTCTGTTTAATTCAGTGGGAGTGTTACTGGCATTTTGGCTGGGACAATTTTTTATTGTATAGGATTGTTCCATCTGTTGCAGAAGATTTGGCATTTGTATTCGTTTTCAGTGGCTGCTATAACAAATTACCACAAACTGCATGGTTTAACACACATTTATTCTCTTACAGTTCTGGAGGTGGTAAGTCTGAAATGAAGGTGTGAGCAGTCTTTGGGGAAGGGGAGGCATTTTTCAATATGCTATAACATCCCTGGCTTCTCTCCACTAAATGCCAGTAGTGCTCCCCCAGCCTCCAGTCATGAAACACCAAAAATGGTCTCTCACATTACTAAATACCTCTACTACTTCCCAACATAAAGAACCACTGGAACCTTTAATTATCTCTCTGTTGTCTTCTGTTTCTAAAATGATACACTAAATGATACAAGTGATACACCAAGAATGATTATAGGAGCAAGATGACTCAGATAATTTGGCTTTATTTCAGAAAGTGAATGGTGTACTTTGTTTCTTTGGTCCCTCTCTAATACTACCTTCTTCAGTCTTGCCAGGATTTAGCATGTACTTCCTTTAAAAAATAAATATTCATGGGTAGAGGCCCCTCTTTTTTTTTTTTTTTTTTTGAAACACTCTTACAGGTCACTATCCTGACAAGCTCCAGTGATGCAGGTTGTCCTGTCAGATTGTTAGCAGAGATATGATAGGGCCATCTCTGGGATATGCTGCCTACAGTTTAGATTCTAACATCAAATGGTTAAGTAAGGATTATAAATAGGATGGCAATTCTAGGCCTCAAGTGTTGATACCATCTGCCCCTAAAATATCACAGTTATATTTCCTTTATTAGGGCTTTATTTTTGTGTTTTAAAGTCACTCCCTTTAAGAATGACTTTAAAGAATTCCCTTTAGAAGCCCTTTTAATAAAGTTCAATAAACCTATGGACCTAGGAGATTTTGGAATACTTACCTATACTTTTATTAAGTTTTCTGTTGTTTCTATATCAGCTCCTGATGCTTCTCAGTCATACTAGAATGCTGCATAGTTATAAATTTCTTTTTTTTTTTTTTAATGTTTTTATTCACTTTTAAGAGAGCGTGGGGTGGGGGGGGCGCAGGGAGGGGCAGAGAGAGAGGGAGACACAGACTCCGAACAGGCTGCAGACTCCAGGCTCCAAGCTGTCAGCATAGAGCCCAATGTGAGGCTCGAACCCACGGGCCGTGAGATCATGACCTGAGCCAAAGTCAGGCGCTTAACCAACTGAGCCATCCAGGTGCCCCATGTTATAAATTTCTTTAAAGCAGATCTCTTTTGGTATTGTTTCATTCTTTATAACATTCACTTTTTCTAGAGTGATAGTTCTTATTTTACTCCTGCTTTAAAAAAAATGAGTGTTTAACATGAGTGAAGTACATGTTCATACATCAGATGAATGAGGGAAAGAAAACTGTGAGATTTCTTACTCTGCCTGCCTGTTTGCCAATAAAGAACTGTGCCAAGTTCTTTAATGTGAATTTTCTTTTTTTCTAATGTTTTTATTTATTTTTTGAGAGAGAAAGAGAGCAGAAGCGGAGGAGGGGCAAAGAGAGAGGGGGACAGAGGATGTGAACCAGGCTTTGCACTGACAGGCTGACAGCAGCAAGCCCACCTGGGGTTCGAACTCATGAACCGTGAGATCGTGACCTGAGGTAAAATCACATACTCAACCGACTGAACCACCCAGGTGCCCTTCTGTGAATTTTCTTAATCTACACAAGTATTTCATGAAGTTGATAATATCTTCATTTTATAACTGAGGAAACTGAGAGCTAGAGAAATTAGTAACTAGATCAAAGTCCTATAACTAGTGAATGAAAGAACTAGAAGTCAAATTCAGGTTTATCTGAGTAGTATCTAGGCTCTTAATATCTATATTATACTCCCTAGCCTGAGAACTAAAGGGAATATGAAAAATGTTATTCTCAGGGTGCCTGGGTGGCTCAGTTGGTTGGGTGGCCAACTCTTGATTTTGGCTCAGGTCACGATCTCATGGTTTGTGGGATCAAGCCCTTTATCGGGCTCCATGCTGGCAGCACAGAGCCTGCTTAGGATTCTCTCTCTCTCTGCCCTTCCCCTGTTTGGGTATGTGTATGTGCGTGTTTTCTCTCTCTCTCTCTCTCTCTCTCTCTCTCTCTCTCAAGATAAGCAAATAAACTTAAAAAAAAAAAATGTTATTCTCTAGGACTGGCCAGAGGAAAAATTTTGGTAACTTTATTACAGCTGTTTGGTGTCTCTGTCTCCAGGTACCGAGTATCTTATTCCCATCCCTATGTGGCACTTCATGTAGACCTTTCTTAGCTCTCCTCCAAAAGGTACCTGGGATGCTAAAGCTACTTATATCTCTTTTTTCCTGACCCAGCTTCCTGAAGGTGTCTTAACCTTCATCTCTTAGTGAGTTTTAGGGAGAAGCAATATGATTGAATTAATTCACATTGTAAAATAATTGATACATCCTTAATTGTTGAGTAGGTGTTTATCATTTTAAAAAGCATGTTTGTAATCTCTTACTTAGGTGGTTGCATTTTAGGCAGCATAATAAAGTAAAAGAAAAATTTAGGCACCTATGAAAAGACTTTTAGGATAGGCAGACCATATTGTTGACAGGCTAGCTTACTTGAGGATTGGCTTTACAAGTTCCCAATTTTAACAGCATCTTTTATTTTACTTCACAGCCCACAAATTCTCCAAAGGATTCCCATGTCATTGGCGTTGGAGTTGTGATAGCTGGAGGGTGGTGGAGAGGATGGCAACTATTTGTATGCAGTGGTCATTTTTAAGTTGAATTTCCTTATGAACACATTTCAGAAGGGGTGAAAGCAGCGAGCATTGGTTGGGTTATGGTAGAGGGAGTTTCACTCCCCCACCAACAAGTTCTTTGTGCTTTTTATGGTGCTTTAGTTTGTTGTGAGCACCTAGAAAGACAAGAGCCAAAAATGATATGAACTCAGCCATTTCGTTCTCTGAAAAGGAAAAGATTAGTAGATAATGTAACAGTTCATGCATCTCTTTGCTAGAATAAGCAGCCAGAGGAGTCTACTTGTAGGAACCTTTTAACTTTTAGAAGTTCCTGCGTAGGTAAGTAAATTAAAATGGAGTACAATAGATACTGAACTTATAGGCTAGCATTTAAGAAGTATAACTAATACAACACACTATAACTGGACATAATGGAAAAATATAAGGAAGGCACTAAAACAAAGCCTTGGGTTTTATGAGAAATATGGAAGCACATGAGTCTTGAAATTGTTCATCAGATTTGTGCTGGGTTTGCCCTGAGATTAGCTAATGTAAGGTTGGCTATTGGGATATTTGAACTCCTCCTTCCCCTCAAAAAGTTGCATTTGTTTGTGTTTTGAAATTTCATTTTTTAAAAGTGTGCTTATTAATTGGTGAGAAGGTAAATTTGTACATACTAGAACTGGAGAATTTCTAGTTCAGCTTGATTGGGAACTTAGGGAGAGGTAACGGGTATGAGAAAGTGAGAACTGGGCAAGTTCAGTGAGTTTTTAAAGTTTGCAAGGTAGGAAAGCTAACAGAGACAAGGATAGAGATTGAGACTGAATGGAAAAGTGTCTATTTGTATCTACTTCAGGGTGAGGAGGGGTGGGAGGGTCCAAAACTTATCAGAAAGGTCATTATTTGGTGTGTTTCTAAGAAAAATGAAGGGACTCATTTGATGATATCACTATCCATATTATGCAAAGAAAAGTACCACCAAGGGCTCTGCTAGATAGGATATACCACCTGTGTGGCTGGAGGGAATAGTATAGGGTGAGAGAGAGAGTGGAGGGGTATCATTTGAAAGCAGTAATAAATAAGTGCCAAATCTTTTTTTTTTTTTTTCAGTTTATTTATTTTGAGAGAGCATGAGCAGAGGAGAGGCAGAGAGAGAGGGAGACAGAGAATCCCAAGCAGGCTGCACGTTGTCAGTGCAGAGCCTGATGCAGGGCTGAAAATCATGAACCATGAGATCATGACCTGAGCCAAAACCAGGAGTCGGACACTTAACCAACTGAGCCACCCAGGCATCCCAACGAGGACCAGATCTTAATGGCAGCTTGAGAGAGATGAAAACTTCCAGTCAGCAGTGCAGAACTGTTGATACAGAGGAAGACAATCAAATTTACATTATTTTGCAGTGTAGAAGGTGTATCAAAGGGAGCATGACAAAGAGCAGAGAGATGTACTAGTTCACGTAAGAGGTGAAGGCTTGAACTAAGATTATAGCAATGGACACAGAGTGAACAGGATGGTTAGGAGTGGTGTCAATTATATGGAACCTGTAGGGGTTTTCGGTTGACTGATGGGATGTTTGCAGTTGAAGGAGAGAGAAGGGTTGGAAGTTTCTTAAGTTTGAATAATATATGAAGCCTTTTTAAAGGAAAAAGCGTCCCTGCCTCTGTGTAACTAAAATGACCATATATATATACCCAGATATATGGCAAACCCCAAATGAAAGGCTATCCTCTATTTGTCTAATTTCAAGAGAGATTTGTTGCTGACATAAATATGTAAATTTCTGGAGATCTAAGTGAAATGATCAGATGTTTTTTGTAATTTTTTTTTTACTGATTTAACATTAAAACCTAATATTATGTATTCATGTTTTTTTCACTTGTATTTCATGAAATTTTTTTTTCATGTCTTACTATTACTTTTTTTTTTTAAAGTAAACTCAACCCCCATCCTGGGGCTTGAACTCATGACCCTGAGTTCAAGAGTCACATGCTCTACCTATTGAGCCACCCATGAACCCTTCATGAAATAATTTTTCACTGGCATCCTAGGTATATGTCTTTGTCAGCTATCTGACAAAGTTATATCTGCTGTATCATCTGACAGATTTTTGGAACATGTGATTTTCACCTTACATTGTTTGAGGTTGAGCACTTTTAAAATTTGTATGTAATTCTCTCACTGGAAATTTAATCTTAACACATATCTTAAGTACCCGTTTGCTCTTTGTGATTTGCACAGTGTAACCATATTGCTTTATAAATGAAAATTAAAGCATAAACATATGCACACAGTATAAAATTCAGAGGATATGGAAGCATTGTTTTGGCTGAAGCCTGACCTTTCTGTCTCTGGTGTATTAACTGGTGAGCTGAAGTACTGTGAGATAGTTCAAAGTCAGTTTAATATTAGACATTGATCTTATGGAAGCAAACACAATGCTAGGTGCTGGGGATACCAAGAGAGAAGCCAGTCCCTGTGTGGAAGAAGCTTCTACTCTTTCTGAGGAGCCAGAAAGTAAACCAGTATAGGAATACTCTGAGGCTTAGTATATTCATGTACATACATAATAGAAGAGTGTCATAGAGATGGGAGTGGGGAGGTAGTGTAAAGAATGCGTAGCACACAAATTGGCAAAGTAACATTTAGGGTAATTCTTGAAAATGGATGAACTAGATGAAGGTGAGATGAGGAGGATAACGACATTCCAAGCATGTAATTCAGTATGACTGTACTGAATTGTGTAGGATAGGGAAGAGGAGAGGCAAAACCAGAGAGATGAGCTGAGGTTTGATCAGAATGGACTTTCCAGATCATGAGGGCTTTGGGATTTATACTGTATACTGTGGTGTCAGAGAGCCATTAAAGAGTTTTAAATGGGTGTGTGTGTGAGAGAAAGAGGGGAGGTGGGGGATGAGGGAGAGGGAGAGGAAGAATAAGAATCAGACTTGTATTTTGGAGCATAACCTCAGCAGCAAGGTGGAAGATAAGATGATGATCAATTAGGAGTCTATTGTAGTAATCCAGGTAAGAAATGTTATAGGCTTGATTTAAAGCCTTAGAAAGAAGAGTGGAGAAGAGAAAACAAATGAAAGATATTAAGAAGTAGAGTCAGTACTTCCATTGCCGGGCAGTAGGGGTAAACTAGAGAGATAACATGAATAACCCTCTTGCTGAGAAAAATCCTAAATGAAATGAGTATTTAAAATTTTTTTTCAAAATACATCATTGGGTTGGTGAGAAAATAAGGAATACTCTGAGGCTACAAATGAAATGAAATTGGGAATGCAGATGTTAGCTAGATTTAAAGCAAGCCTTCACCCTAGTGGAAACTGCCCAAATTGAATGGCTTTAAACTTCTCTTTTGATAGCCTCATAGGCCACAGGAAATGGGAAACAAAGCCTGTGACCTTCCTAAGGAAAGGAGTCTGAAAGGAGACCCTTCCCCTTAATGAAGCTGAGACTTTGTTTCAACCTTGGCAGTTGGAGAGTGGCAGGAGATATTGTCACTGAGAATTTATAATAAGGGTCTTTTATAGGGTCACATTTTCCATGTGGTCTTACCCAACTTAAGAATATATTTAGGGGCACCCGGGTGGCTCAGTCAAACATCTGATTTCAGCTCAGGTCATGATCTCACCATTCGTGGGTTCAAGCCCCATGTCGGGCTCTGTGCTGACAGCTCAGAACCTGAAGCCTGCTTCTGTTTCTGTGTCTCCCTCTTTCTCTGCCCCTCCCCGCTCATGCTGTCTTGCTCTCAAAAATAATAAACATTAACAAAAAATAAAAAGAATGTAGTTAAAGGGGCAATGCACCCCAATGTTTATAGCAGCACTATCAACAATAGCCAAAGTATGGAAAGAGCCCAAATGTCCATCAACTGATGAATGGATAAAGAAGATGTGATACACACACACACACACACACACACACACACACACCCACACACACACACCATGGAATATTACTCAGCAATGAAAAAGAATGAAATCTTGCCATTTGTAGCAACGTGGATGAAACTGGAGAGTATTACACTAAGTGAAATAAGTCAGTCGGAGAAAGTTACATGATTTCACTCACATGTGGAATTTGAGAAACTTAACAGATGACTATAGAGGAAGGGAAGGAAAAATAAGATACAGAGAGGGAAGCAAACCTTAAGAGGCTCTTAAATATAGAGAACAAACTGAGGGTTGATGGGGGTGGGGAAAATGGGTGATGGGCATTGAGGAGCGCACTTGTTGGGATGAGCATTGGGTGTGTATGTAAGTGATGAATCATGGGACTCTACTTCTGAAGCCAAGACTACACTGTATGTTAGCTAACTTGACAATAAAAAAACAAAACAAAACAAAAAAACTCACTATCAAATCACATCCTCTTAGGAGGAATTTATCTTCAACTACTACTTTAAAAATCCAAGGCACAAGAGATCACAGGGAAAAAAACCACAGAATGCACAAAAACCATGGCACAAGACAAGAACCACCAGAAACAGACAAGAACCAGCCGAAATGAGATGATGACCTCTATAGACTGCAGAAAGTTTGTTTTTTCTTAGTAATTCCAATAAGTTTGGTCAATATGTTTGAAGAAATAAAAAGATTGAAATGTGAATATGAAGGGTCTCTGAAACATGGTAAGGCATATTAGGAAAAAAACAAAAACAGAACTCTAATTATAAAAAAGTAACTGAAATTAAAAAAAAAAAAAAAACCAGACTCGCACACCATAGAGTGAAGAGTTCTAACATATATCTTATTGGAGTTTCAGAAAGAAATAAGTGTGAATGAAGGAGTATGGTAATTGTTAAATAGAAATAGCTGAGAATTTTTCAGAATTGATCAAAGATAACATTCCTTAACATGGTAGAAGTGCAGTGAATCCCAAGGAGAAAAACAAAATCAGCCATGACAGACCAGAATGAAACTGCAGAAGACCAAAGACAGAAAAAAATCTTAAAAGCAACTAGAGAGGAACAACAGATTGCCATAAAAATGATTTTCTCTGGTCTAGCAACTGATTTCCCAGCAGCAACAACAGAAGCCGGGGGACATTGGAATGCTGTCTTTACTGAGAGAAAATAGCTATCAGCCTGAAAATAGAATATCCAAATAGAACCGTCTTTTAGGAATGACAGCAAAATAAAGATGTTTTCAGACCCAACACACACATACACACCCCCCAGAAGGAAATTATAAGGGACATGATTCTGGTAGAAGGAAAGTCATCCCAGATGGAAAACGTGAGATGCCTTTTTTTTTTTTTTTAATGTTTATTTAATTAGAGAGAGAGAGAGAACAGGGGAGGTGCAGAGAGAGACAGAGAGGGAGAATCCTAAGCAGGCAACATGCCGTCAGCCCACGGCACAATGCAGGGCTTGATCTCATGAACTGTGAGATAAGGAACCTGAGCCAAAATCAAGAGTCAGACGCTTAACCAACTGAGAAACCTAGTTACCCCCTGAGATGCTTTTTAATGGTCACGAAATGTTCCAGCAAATAAATTCTACAATTTAGACTCTAGTACTATTGTATATTTATGTTTCCAAGTTTTCAGTACTGAAACAATACTAGACATGTATATGGACGTGTTTATACATGTAGTATTTGATGTGGAATAAATAAAAGAATAGGTATTTTTTTTTACTAGAAAGCCCAAATTACTGGGTCAAAAAGGAAGGAGTACTTTTTGATACATGTAAAATTGTGTAAACATTTTTGTAAAGGGCTTTACCAGTTTATATCGCATCTAAGAGACTATGCTGGCTTTACTTTTACCAATAAATAAATGTGTGATAGGGCCAGTTTTAAATGATGAAGATTGACATTGCTTACCAGATTTTGACTTGGTTATATTATTGACAAAAATATCCCATCTCACTTCTCTCCGTTGTTACTAAAAAAAGGCTTTCTTTTTAATGGAAACAGAAATGCTAACTGACTGAAATCCATTCTAACAAAATATTTCTCATTTTCTAGAATGTAGTCTTTCATTTTTCTTTCTTTTTTTTTTCAGTTTATTAATAAATATGTAGTTGGTCCATTTAAAGACATGCTTTATTTAGTGTGGTTTTATTGTAAAGGAAGACCACTATTTTAATGCTGTTAGTTTCTTTTCTAGCTTTGTATATTTACTAATCAGCCACCATTGTAAAAGTAAATAAGGTGGGTTTTTTTGTTTGTTTATTTGTTTTTTTTTTTTTAAGTCATTCATTCTAAAAGGGAAAAAGTACTGTTAGTTTGCTTGGGAATTCTGTATTCTAACATGAACTGAATATAATAAGAAGGTGTCTTTCTTTTTTTAACTTTTTCCCTCTCTTTTTGCTATTTCAGGTGCAAGTGAAAGTGTAGGGAAACATATGCTCGAAGCCTGCAACAATAATCTGGAGATGGCAGTTACTATGTTTTTGGATGGTGGAGGAATTGCTGAAGAGCCCAGTACCAGTTCAGCAAGTGTCTCCACAGTCAGACCTCACACAGAGTATGAATTTATTATTTATTGTTAGGAGCTACCCCTTGCCTAAATTGCGCAGTTGCATTTTTATCAGTTAGGTTAATTCTGTGGTTTTGAAAAAATTAAAAGTTGAAAGCATCTGAAAAAGTGTCATGTGGAAATTTTTATACTTATATACCTTAAATTCTCTAGAGCACAGTCATGTCTATTATTTAATCTTCAAAATAACCCTATAGGATGTCATTATTTATTTTATTATTATTTTTTTAACATTTATTCATCTTTGAGAGACAGAGAGAGACAGAGCGTGAGTGGGGGAGGGGCAGAGAGAGAGAGGCAGACACAGAATCTGAAGCAGGCTCCAGGATCTGAGCTCTCAGTACAGAGCCCGATGCAGGGCCCAAACCCACAGACCTCGGGATGATGACCTGAGCCGAAGTTGGACGCTCAACCAGCTGAGCCACCCAGGCACCCCCGTAATCTTCAGAAGAACCCTATAGGATAACATTATTATCCACATTTTACAGATGAGAAAGCAGAGGCATAGCCAATTTCCTAAGCTACACAGTAATTACTTCGCAGATAGGGATGGAACTAAAGCCCACTACAGCTCAGATTTCCCAATTCTAGATTTACTTACATTGTTCCAGGAGAGTTTTGCATTGCCATGAAAATTTTTTGAAAAATAATTACAATCCTTTATACCTTAAAGATAGTTACATGTAGTTAATCATTAGAAGCACCTTTTTTTTTTTTTTAACGTTTATTTATTTTTGAGACAGAGACAGAGCATGAACGGGGGAGGGGCAGAGAGAGAGGGAGACACAGAATCGGAAGCAGGCTCTGAGCCATCAGCCCAGAGCGCGACGCGGGGCTCGAACTCACGGACCGCGAAATCGTGACCTGTGTCGAAGTCGGACGCTTAACCGACTGAGCCACCCAGGCGCCCCAAATTAGAAGCATCTTTAACATATGGAACTGTAGTCTGTAGAGACTGAGAATTAATGGTGAACAGATTTGGATATTTTTTGCCCTTTACATTTGATACCAATGAGCATTTGAAATGAATACCTTATAGGCAAAATTCCAAGTCTTTGGAAGATACTAGGGATGAATGCTACTCGAGGAAAACCATTGATTTTTGAAACAAAATTATGCAGATCCTTAAATAAGACTTTAATACTTAGATTTCTTTATAACTCTTGGTGTTTACAACATGAGATACTAGACAAGAGGAATCCTCTAGGGATTCCTAGAGGGAATTCCCAAGGGAATAGACTAAAGACATGGATGGATATTATTTTTAAATTAGAGATAGATTTAAAAATCTAAATAACATTCAAGACAGAGTTGCCTCTAGCTCCAGATTCTAGACTAATAATTGTTTCCACATGAAGAGTGAACTTTAGGGATCATTATTAATACTTAATAAAGTTTTTTCCTAGCAGTGTTGGCCATGTATTTCAGATGTTGATATCCCATTCTCCCCCAACATAGCTCAGATTTTTCATGGAAATCAATATGAAAACATGATTAGTTTACAGAAACTTGAGTAACAGGTATTCACAGCTCATTTGGGGGAATATAACTTCTCATTATACAAAACATGTTTTCTTAAATGTGTTTAAAAATAGTTTTGATATGGGGCGCTTGGCTGGCTCAGTCAATAGAGCATGCAGCTCTTGATCTCAAGGCCATGAGTTCAAGCCCCACAGTGGGCATGGAGCCTACCTAAAAAAAATTAATTTATTAATTAAAAATAAAAATAAAACTAGTTTTGATAGATGAATGTCTTTTCCTACTGAATTACATTATAATTTGACTTAGATTATTTGTATTGCTAATTGATTAACACTTGATAATGGCTTCTAATTCCTAAACTATAATTTTCACTCTTTACAGTTTACCTTTTTCTGTTCCATTCTTTCATTTTGTTAGGTAGCTAGCAGTCTTGGAACAGATACCCTCAAACATGTAGTAACCAAGTTTTCTTGTATAGGGACTACTACTTAATCCATCCCCTAATTGATGGATTTCATCAGATTTAAGGTTTGTTTTCTGAGTAATTGTTTTCTCTCTTAGATTGAGATAATTTTATTTATGCTGTAAAATGATAGCAATCATGGAAAGATTTATTTAGGTAAAAGAGGTCTTCTAAATTCTTAATTTTCTTAAGATAATAGATTAATTCTCTTTGATGAAAGAGGGTTAATAGAGCTTCCTCTTCCTCTTATAGATGCATTGTCTATTACTTCAGATGATTTAAATTTTTTGTGTGAGCAGTGACTGATACACATAACATAATTTTGAATTGCCCTTTATCCATCATTTGGCTTATTGTATTTGTCCAGCCAGTTGTTCTTTTTGTTGTTGTTGGATGTTTTTGTTGACAAATGAGTATTCATAGTTTATTTCATAAAGTATGTTTTAGAGTTCCAGTTCTTTGATATCAAAAGCAGGGCCTTAAGCTCAGTTACTTCTATTAGAAACACCTGAATGAAAAACATAGGCCTAACTTAAATTAACATCGTAAATAGGACAATAATAAATTGGGAATTCACTTTTCCTTGCTGTGAAAATAATAAGTAGAGATTAATATTTGAGTTTAGGGGCGCCTGGGTGGCTCAGTCAGTTGAGCATCTGACTTCGGCTCAGGTCACAATCTCACTGTGAGTTCGAGCCCCGTGTTGGGCTCTGTGCTGACAGCTCAGAGCCTGGAGCCTGTTTCAGATTCTGTGTCTCCCTCTCTCTCTGCCCTTCACCCATTCATGCTGGCTCTCTGTCTCTCTCTCTGTCTCTCTCTCTGTCTCTCTCTCTCTGTCAAGAATAAATAAACATTTAAAAAAAATTAAAAAAACTTGAGTTTGAACTATAAAATAGTTAAATATATTTAAAGGAGTATACACCATTTTTACAGTGTTTCTAAATGAGTAGTTTTTACTGGAAGAGATAGGTTATTAGTAAACTCTTTGGAGATAAACGTTGAAGAGTTTATAGGCCTTTAAAAGATTAATAATTTTTCTGTGCTCTATGTATTAGAGTCTACTTAATAAATAATCCAAGGTAATACCTATGTTAACCATCTTTATAGCTAGCATAAAATTCACTGCTTGTTTATATAGCTTATTTTAATATATCTGTGTGATGTATTGTTTGATGCAGTAGTAATGTAATACTGCTTTTATTACGCCTATATTTTTCCATTAGTTTAAAAAGTTTATTTATTTTGAGAGCATGTGTGTTCAATTGGGCAGGGGAAGGGCAGAGAGAGGAGGGGAGAAAGAATCCCAAGCAGGCTCTGTACTGTCAGTGCAGAGCCCAGTGTGGGCTTGGTGTCATGAACCATGAGATCATTACCTGAGCTAAAATCAAGAGTTGTATGCTTAATCACCTCAGCCACCCAGGTGCCCCTCCATTAATTTTTTTGTCTGATTTTCTGTTTTGTTTTTGGTAAACGCCCTTTTTTTTTTTTTTTTCTGAAAAGAATCTAGGGTAAAGACCTTGGGAGGAAAGGGGAAAAATTTTTTTTTTCTGTTTGTTTTCTTTTTTATTTTTACATTTATTTTTTAAGTTTATTATTTATTTTTGAGGGGGGGGAGGGAGAGAGAGAGGGCGCATGACCGAGAGAGGGGGCAGAGAGAGAGGGAGAGAGAGAATCCCGAGTAGGCCCTGCGCTGCCAGCACAGAGCCCGATGCGGGGCTCGAACTCACAAATCGTGAGATCGTGACCTGAGCCAAAATCAAGAGTCAAGACACTTAACTGACTGGGCCACCCGGACACCCTTGTTCTCTTTTTTTAGAAATCATTTGAGCCATCTATGCCAGGTACTTTATTCTAGTTGACCTCTGTATGGAAACCATCTAGCAGTCATTTAACACCATGGTTCCTAAAAGTCACTAAGTTTGATGTTCATGTTACTTGTTAATTTGAATGCATTCACAATAGTTATAGAGAGAACATGTAGCAGAAAACAGTTTTCCTTTTGATATTTTCCTACTTCTTTTGATAGAGAAGAAGTTCGTGCCCCAATTCCTCAAAAACAGGAAATATTGGTGGAACCAGAACCTTTGTTTGGTGGTAAGTTCACCTTTTTTTCCTTAGTTTGTTGGACTCTGTTGTTATCTTTAGAGTTTTAATAAAGCTATCAAATGATATGAAGGCTTACTCAGAGATTATTACTTCAAGTGTAGAGTCAATTCTTATCTTATAATTCTGTACTCCCTCCAGCAAAATTGCATAGTTGTCTCCAAGGAGAGAACCAGATTAAAAAGTTGATATTTGTTGTGGAAGGCCAAAAAGAGGAAAATTAGCAAAAAGAACTACTACCTTGTAATGGAACAAATCTATCATTTAAAGACTCCGAGTATTTTTTGTTTTGGGGGGCACTTACTTGACTGCCATATCCATCTTTACTCTTTCTTAATTTCCAGAAGCGCTTTTCCTGTTTTGAAAGGAGAAAGTAATACCTTATCCATGCAAAAAATTGTGATATCAATCTGGGTGCATATAGAGACTATAGAAAATGGTACATTTAATTAGAATTAAAGAAAATTTATAGTTTTAGATTAATAAACACTTACCTTTTGCATGCCAAATATTTTAGGTATTAATAGGTATATTAAAAAATAGAAAACAAAGTTATAATCTGGGCAGGCAAAGTCATAGAAATGTATATTGTACATATTGAGAACAGTGATGCAGAGAAATAGACCTATATAAAGTTTTGTAGGTAAACTAGAATAAAGGAGAAGAAATAAATAAGAAAAGGATGAACAAAATGATATAAACCATATGTTTTGATTTGAAAAAACACCTTAGTTGGAGTTTTTTTTAAAGCAATCTTTGACTTGGCAGCTTTGGAGTTTACTGTAGTAAGAAATAACAATGTACTGTCTAGATTCAGAAATAAAGATGGGAGGAAGAAAACTGTAAGAATGGGCTTTCTGGACTTTGATTCAGCCAGTCATTGTGCTGTTAATATACCAGAAGTAATAAAATATTGTTCATGATTTTTTTCATATAAATGTTATGAATGGATTTTGGAATTGAGGGGGTGATGCCCTTGGAAGCTTTATCGTTTCTTTATTGCAAGGAATAAGGCAGGATTTCTGAGTGGGGTAGACTACAGGAAATAAATTTCTGTGCTGTTTTACCATTGTAGAGAGGCCAAAGAGTTCCATTTGGAACCATTTCCTTCTTTTCCCTCAGGTTTGATACACAGCAAACAGGGGATGAGAATGACTATATAGTTAGGAAGTTAGTCCTAACTTTCATATTAGACCTTATTAACTTGATAAAGGTCTTTGGAGTACTGTTTTCTTCTTATGACAGTATTGATTTCAAGTGTGGTCTGGGTGTGTGTGAGGTCAAAATTATTTTCATAAGTTATTTGCCTTTTTTACATTATTGACATTTGGACTGATGGTTCAAAAGCAATGATGAATCAAACTGCTGCATCTTAATTGAAACAGGACAGTGGCACCAAACTGTAAAGTCTTCACTGCTATATACTCACAATAAAAATTAAAAAGAACTCCTATTTTATTTAATAATAAATAAAGCAGTACTGCTTGATGAAGCAGTATAAATTAATTTCATTAAATCTTGACCCCTGAGTATACATTTTTTAAACCACTCTGTTTTATGAAATAGGGTATGCATAAAGCACTTCTGCATACTGAAAAGTACTGTGATTACTTTAAGGAAAAGCACTTGTATAGTTGTTTGAGTTGTGAGCTAAACTAGCTGCTTCTGTCATGGAACATTATTTTTACTTGAAAAATTCCTGACAAACTATGGTGATTTAGACTTCAGCATTTGGCAGACATTTTCTTGAATGTGAATAAAAGCCTATTACTGCTTTAAGACAAACAACTGACATTATTTGTTACCAGTTATTTAAAAAAAAAAAAAAGAGCTTTCAGGCAGAAATTAGGATTTTAGCAAGTTGATATCCATAATTATGAGCTTGATAGCTTCCCAATACTTAAAAGCTTTCTGATAAGAGTAGTGGTGGCCTTAACAGATGGTGATTTTTAAATTATTATTGTATAATGAAATGCTTGGTGTTTGGAATGTTTGCATAACTCAGTAAACAAATGTTTTCTTTTTCTTTTTCTTTTTCTTTTTTTGGTGCAAAAAGGATGGTTTTAATAAAGCACAGGGACAGGACCCATGGGCAGAAAGAGCTGTGACGAATATATTCAAATGACCAGTATACCATATTACAAAATTGTGCATGGGTAAAAGATCTATTCAGACAGTAAGATGGATTGCATAAAAGTTATCTATTGATGTATAACAAATTGCTCCAAAATTTAGCTTCCTGAAACAACAAACATTTGTTATCTCACAGTTTCTATGGTCCAGGAATCCAAAAGTGACTTAGCTGGGTGTATTTGGTTAGACTTTCTCACAGGGTGTAATCAAGGTGTCAGCCAGAGCTATAATCATCTCAGAGCTTGAATAGAGGAGGATCTCCTAAGCTTACTCATGTGGCTGTTGGTTGGCTGGAGACATCAGTTCCTTACCACAGAGCAAATGAGAGAGCAATAAAAGGCAGCCCATTATAGAAGCCACCATCTTTTTGTAATCTAATCTTAGAAGTGACCTCCCATCACATCACCTCTGCCACATTCTATTTCATCCTGCCCATATTCAAGATATTCACACACAGGTTATGAATATCAAAGATTGGGATAATTGGAGGCCATCCTAGAGACTGCTTACCACATAGACCAGTGGATTTTATTGCAACAGATAATGAAAAGTTCATTGATAAGATTTTAGATTCCATGCTGCAACTAACCTTTAAGAAGCTACCACTAGTTGAGTATCAAAGGAGAATATTCACAATGATCTTAAAACACTATTAAAATACTCCTCCCCTTACAACTATGTATCTGTGTTAGGTTGAATTTTAATTTTTTTCATTTATTTGAACTTTGAGAATAACAACAGATAGAATGCAGAAGTGGATCTGAAAATCCAGATATCTTCTCTTAAGTCAGTTGTTAATAAGGATTTGTGAAATGTGTGCAGTGCCACTCTTCTTACTAAATATTTATTCTCTACCTGTCCCACTCCCCTATTCTATGAAGCTCCTCTTGAATCTTTTATTAGCTTTTTATAGCTTAGCCTCTTTGACCTCAGTGACCAGCACTCCTGGTATGTGGGCAGTAGAGTGAGAATACAAAGGACTGATGTTTGCTGTATAGCAGATGGTTTGGAAGAGTCAGGAAACCACATATGGAAGAGGCAAGTGGGAGTATGGGCATGCCTTTTTTATTGTGCTTTGCAGATACTGTCTTTTTTTTTTTTTTTTTTTTTTAAATAAATGAATGGTTTGTGGTAACCCTGTGTTGAACAAGTCTATCAGTGCCATTTTACCAATAGCATTTGCTCACTTCGTGTCTCTGTGTTATATATTGGTAATTCTTGCAATATTTCAAACATTTTCATTGTTATATTTGTCATGGTGATCTTTGTACTATTGTAATTGTTTTGGGGCACCACAAACCATACCCTTATGAGTTGGTGGACTTGGTTGATACAGTGATTCACCAACCAGCCATTCCCTTGTCTCTCCCTCTTCTTGGGCCTTTCTATTCCCTGAAACACAGCAATATTGGAATTAGGCCAATTAATAACCCTACAATGTCCTTTAAGTGTTCAAGTGAAAGGAAAAGTCATATATCTCTTACTTTAAATCAGAAGTCAGAAATGATTAAGCTGTGTGAGGAAGGCATATTGAAAGCTGAGATAGGCCGAAAGCTAGGCCTCCTATTCCAGTTAGCCTAGTTGCGAATGGAAAGGAAAAAAAAAAAATTTTTAAGTTTGTTTATTTCTTTTGAGAGAGAGCGTGTGTGGGGGGTGGTGGGGCAGGGGGCAGAGAGAGAGGGAGAGAGAGAATCCCAAGAGGCTCCACGCTGTCGATTCAGAGCCAGATGCAGGGCTCAAACTTACAAACAGATCATGACCTGAGCTGAAATCAAGTCAGAACCTTAACCAAGTGAGCCACCCAGGCACCCTGCAATGGAAAAAATTTTGAAAGAAATGAGAAGTGCTACTCCATTGAACACACAAATTATACAAAAGGGAAATAACTTATTGCTGATATGGAGAAAGTTTTAGTGTCAGGATCAAAGATCAAACGAGCTACAACATTCCCTTAAGCCAAAGTGTAATCCAGAGCAAGCCCTACCTCTACAGTTCTATGAAGGCCGAGAGGTGAAGAAGCTACAGAAGAAAAATATGAAGCTAGCGGAGGTTGGTTCATGACGTTTAAGGGAAAAAGCCATCCCCATAACATAAAAATGCAAAGGGAAACAGCAAGTGCTGATGTTGAAGCTATAGCAAGTTATCCAGAAGATCTAGTTTGGATAATTAGTGAAGGTGGCTACACTAAGCAACAGGTTTTCAGTGTTGACAAAACAGCCTTCTGTTGGAAGAAGATGCTATCTAGGGCTTCCATAGCTAGAGAGGAGAAGTCAGTGCTTCAGATCTTCAAAGGAGAGTCTGGCTCTGTTGTTTGGGGCTATTGTAGCTGGTGACTTGTTGCAACCAATGCTCCTTTACCATTCTGAAAATCCTAAGGCCCTTAAGCATTATGCTAAATCTGCTCTGCCTGAGCTCTGTAAATGGAACAACAAAGCCTAGATGACAGCACATCTGTTTGCAACGTGGTTTACCAAATATTTAACCGCACTGTTGAGACCTCAGAAAAAAAGATTCTTTTCAAAATATGACTGCTCAGTGACAACACACCTGGTCATCTAAGAGCTCTGATGGTAATGTCCAATAAGATTAATGTTGTCTTCTTGCTTGCTAACACACATCCATTCTGCAGCCCATGGATTAAGGAGTGATTTTTACTTTCAAGTCTTACTATTAAAAAAATGAATCCCATAAGGCCATAGACAGTCATTCTTCTGATAGATCTGGGCAATGTAAATTGAAAACCTCGTAGGAAGGATTTACCTTTCTAGATGCCATTAAGAACATTCATGATTCATAGAAAGTGGTCACAATAACATTAACAAGAATTTGGAAGCAGTTAATTCCAACCCCTCATAGACGACTTTGGGACTTCAAGACTTGAGTGGAGGAAGTGACTGCGGATGCGGTAGAAATAGCAAGAGAACTAGAATTAGAAGTAGAGCCTGAAGATGTAAATGAATTGCTGCAATCTCTTGATAAAACTTGAATGGATGAGGAGTTGCTTCTTAGGGATGAGCAAAGGAAATGGTTTCTTGAGATGGAAGCTACTCCTGGTGAAGATGCTGTGAAGATTGTTGAGATGATAACAAAGGATTTAGGATATTACATAAACTTAGTTGATAAAGCAGTAGCAGGGTTTGAGAGGATTGACTCCAGTTCTTAAAAAATTTATTTATTTATTTAAAGAATCTCTGCACCCAATATGGGGTTCAAACGCACAACCTCAATCAGGATCAAGAGTTGCACACTCCACTGACTGAGCCAGCCAGGCGCCCCTTGATTGAGTCCCAATTTTGAAAGAAGTTCATCTCAAATGTTGTCAAACAAAATTGGATGCTGCAGAGAAATCATTTGTGAAAATAAGAGTCAATTTATGCAGCAGACTTTATTATCTTAAGAAGTTGTCACAGCCACCCCAACTTCAGCAACCACTGTAATCACTCACAGCCATCAACATAGATTCAAGACCCTTCACCAGCAAAAAAAAATTACAGCTTGCTGAAAGCTCCAACAATGGTTAACAGTTTTTAGCAATACATTTTTTAAAATTTTATTTTAGAGAGGGTGCCATTGGGGTAGAGGGGCAGAGGGAAAGAGAATCCTAAGCAGGCTCCATGCCTAGCACAGAGCCCAATGTAGGGCTAGATCCCATGGCCCTGGGACTGTGACCTGAGCTGAAATCAAGAGTTGAACACCTAACTGACTGAGTCACCCAGGTGCCCCAACAAGAAAAATGTTTTAAATTAATGTGTACATTTTTAAAGACAGTGCTATTGCACACGTAATGGACTACAGTATACAGTTGTTCCTTGAACAGCTCAAGGGTTAAGGGAGCAGACTCCCAAGCAGTTGAAAATATGCATATAACTGTTGACTCTCCCCAAAACTTCACTAATAGCCTGCGGTTGACCAGAAGCCTTACCAATAACATAAACAGTTGATTAACACATATTTGGTATGTTATATATATCATATACTGTTTTCTTAACAAAAAAGTAAGCTGGAGAAAAAATGTTATTAAAAAATCATAAGAAAAATTTTTCTGTATTTGTTGAAAAATATCTGCATATAAGAGCCTTGTAGTTCAATTCTGTATTATTCTATGGTCCACTTTAGTGTAAACATAAATTTTGTATGCACTGGGAAACTCAAAAATTCATTTGACTCGTTTTAATGTGATATTTGCTTTATTGTGGTGGTCTGAAACCAAACTTACATTATCTCTGAGGTATGTCTATAATAATGATCCTAGTACTAGAGGTGTGTTGTGTGTGGACTGAGGAGAGGTTCTTCGGTTTTTGGGTTTTGTTTTTGTTTTTTAGAGAGAGAGAGGGTGACCAGAGGAGAGGGCAGGAGGGGGAGGAGAGAGAGAATCGTAACTAGACACCATGTTCAGTGCAGAGCCCAATGCAGGGCTCAATCTCGTAACATTGAGATCATGACCTGAGCCAAAACCAAGAATTTGACACTTAACTGACTGAGCCACCCAGGCGCCCCTTTTATTTTTTTTCTGGGGACAGATTCTAGGTTAGACTTAGCATAAATGAGGAGGAAACAAATAGGAGCAGATAACGAGCGCAAGAAATCAAAGGGGTTGGGGTTCAAGGCTAGCAAAAGAGGAAGTAGGAGACATCAGGTGCCTAACAGAAACGGGCTAAAATGGGAAGAGAGTGGGTATGTGTGTGTGAAATAGTGTAGAATATTGAGTGGCCTGCCTTTGGCAGTTTTAAAAGTAGAAGAAAACTATCTTTTATATGCTACCTCCCCAATCAGAATATGCTCTTTTTAGGCAGCCATTCTATGCCTTATCCTTTGATACCCTTACTTTCTTAATTGTTATGGTTAAAAAGTATCTGATAATGAGTTTTAAGAAGGCATTATTTGACAGGCCATATTATTCTTGCCAGAAACATACATTTGAAATAGGAACTCTTGATTAAAAATAGTTCCAAGATTGAATAACATTCCTTGCTGCTTGAAGGGAGGAGAAAATACTGCAGTATTTAAATTTTAAAATTTTTGGTTAAAACAAATTCAATATAAATAAAATCCAATACAGAACTAAAACATGGAAGTTTCTTTCTCCTTTTCTTAATCACATCTCTTTTCCTAGAAATAATATTGTGATTTTTTAACATAAATACACAAAAGTACATAAATTATATACAGACAAATAATACTTTAAACAAAAACGAGTTTTTAAAATATATGGTTCTGCATTTTGCTTTTTTATTCCATTGCTCTTAGAGAGAATTATATAATGACATACACAGACTTTTGGGAAAGATGCTTTGACATGGGTGGAGGACTTTTATACTTTGTATCTAACCTCACTGCTCAATTTATCATTTATTAACGCAAAGCATTGTTCTGTTTACATGCTGGCCAAGCATGCCATAAGTCAATTTAATAATTGTTACCCATATTTTAAGAATTGTTAAGTGTCCTTGTTTACTATATATAAATGATCTGGTTTATTGTAATGCACATACATGATCTGGCAAATTATTTGAACATATGCATATAGGAAGATAACATTTTTATTATTGCTTTCTAAACTTCATCTATAAAATACTTAAGGATTGGGTAATATAGACTGAGTATCAGAAGACCTTGGTTCTGTTCACTTTCCTCTCATTAAACCACTGTGTAACTGGAAAAAAAATTTTTTTCCAAAATTAAAAATGTTTTTGGTGTTTATAATTCTGTGAATCCACTCACTAAGAATATATAATATTAGGGATTAGAAGTTAGGTACTTAAATGTCAACTAAAGGGTAGTCCGATTCCTTAGGCTAACCTAAATTAGATATTTGCAGCACGTATATAGCTTCATCACCAGGGGGAGTCCTCCTCAAAATCTTCTTTCTTCCTGTCTTTTACATAAGTTTGGTTAAGTCTCTTAACTGGGCCTTAATTTTCTTATTTGTAAAACAAAATGGTTGGGCTGAAGATGGTTGAGTTTTTGTGTATGAATGACTTAAAGGTTTTAAGATATTTTATTTTTTGAAGAGGACACCTTTATAAATCTATGAGTGTTTTAAAGCAAGATGTACAGATAAGGAAGTTTTTAGAGTTGTTTCAAAATAAAGGTTTAAATTTCTGTATCAACTCTATTTTTTTCCCCTAAAGCTCCTAAAAGACGACGGCCTGCACGTTCAATATTTGATGGTTTCCGAGATTTTCAAACTGAAACTAGTAGGTATCTTGGGCCAGTTTATTATCTCTCTCTTCCTCCTTCTTCTCTCTTCTGTCCTCTCCCCTCACTCTCCCACATAGAAAACCACAAGTTGGAAAAGCACCCATACACTCTGCTACAAGTCAAGATCCTGGTTTGTTTTATATAGGTGTTTTTTTTTTTTTTTTAAGGAAAAAGATGATTAATCAAAGGAGTCACCTTATTTTATTATTTATTTTTTAAATTATTTTAGAGAGAGTGTGTGTGAATTGGGGAGGGGGTGGGGGGGTGCAGAGAGAGAGAGAGAGAGAGAGAAGGGAGGGAGGAAGGGAGAGAGAGGGGGGGAGAGAGAATATCTTAAGCAGCCTCCATGCTTAGCACAGAGCCTAACATGGGCCTTGATCTCACGATCCTGGATCATGACCTAAAATCAAGAGCTGGACACTTAACTGACTGAGCCACCCAGGCACCCCACGAATCACCTTAAATTTTTAAAAAATATTTTTATTTTATCTTATTATTATTATTATTATTATTATTACTATTTTATTTTATTTATTTTTATTTATTTTTTTATTATTACTATTTTCTAAAATAGTAATAATATAATAGAGATAATAGAGAGATATAATAGAGATAATATATAGAGATATAATAGAGATAATAGAGAGATATATATAGAGAGAGATAATATAGATATCTATAGACATAGAGATATATCTATATAGTATCTATATCTATATTATATATATATAATATAGATATTATCTATAGATAATATATAGAGATATAATATAATAGAGAGAGAGAGATATAATAGAGATAATAGAATAATCTCTAGAGAGAGAGCATGGGAGGGGCAGAGAACGAGAGCATCCCAAGCATGTTTTGCATTGAGCACAGAGCCTGACTTGGGGCTCAATTTCATGACTGTGAGATCATGACCTGAGCCGAAATCAAGAGTTGGATGCTCAACTGACTAAGCCACCCAGATATCCCAGGAATCACCTTATTTTATTTTATTATTTCATTTCAGTTTTATTTATTATATATTTATTTATTATGTTTATTTTTTATTTATTTTGAGAGAGAGATAGCAAGTAGGGGAGGGGCAGAGAAAGCAAGAGATAGAATTCCAAGCAGGCTCTGTGCTGCCAGCTAGCAGCATGGGGCTTAAACTCACAAACTGTGAGAACATGACCTGAGACAAAATCAGGAGTTGGACGCCCAACTGACTCAGCCACCCAGGCGCCCCTGAAATACCTTATTTTAAAAGGAAATTGTGAATTCAGTCTGTGATTGTTACTAACTTCCCCTTGAGCTGAACTGTTACAAATGCTAACCTAACTGATGATAGAATAATAAGAGTGATGGAGAAATGTAAGAAATCTGGTAATTTACAAAGTTAATCAGCTTTTGAACGAGCACTTAAATGTTGACTATAATAAAAGAAAAAGGTGGTTTCCCCCAAGGTCTTGATATCTCACCTCACATCAGTCATAATGGATAGTACCAAATAGGCAAGAAATAAGAAGTGTTGGCAAAGATGTGGAGAATAGGGAACCCTTGTGCACTGTTGATGAGATTGTAGATTGGTGCAGCATATGGAAAAAAATATGGAGGTTCTCAAAAAATTAAAAATAGCAATACCATTTGACTCAGTAATTCTAATTCTTGGTATTTATTCTAAGAAAACAAGAAATATGCACCCCTGCGTTTATTGCAACGTTATTTTCAGTAGCCAAGATATGGAAGCAACGTTAAGTGCCCATCAATAGATGAATGGGTAGAGAAGATACGGTATTACCAATGGAATATTACTCAGGCACAAAAAAGAATGAAACTGGGGCACCTGGGTGGCTCAGTTGGGCATCCAGCTTCAACTCAGGTCATGATCTCACGGTTTGTGAGTTCCAGCCCTGTGGTGGGCTCTGTGCTGACAGCTCAGAGCCTGGAGCCTGCTTCAGATTCTGTGTCTCCCTCTCTCTCTGCCCCTCCCCCACTCATGCTCTGTCTCTCTCCTTCAAAAATAAATGAACGTTTAAAAAAAAAAAAAAACCTTGCCATTCATAGCAACATGTATGGACCTTGAGGATATTATGCTAAGTGAAATAAGTCAAAGAAAGACAACTACCATATGATTTCACTTACGTGTGGAATCTAAAAAAAAAAACATGAACAAACAAGCAAAAAGAGACTCCTGCATGCAGAGAATAAATTGGTAGTTGCCAAAGGGGAATGGGAGGATAGGTGAAATAAATGAAGAGGATTAAGAGATACAGGGGCGCCTGGGTGGCTTAGTCCATTAAGTGTCTGACTCTTGATTTTGGCTCAGGCCATGATCCCAGGGTCGTGAGATCAAGCTTCATGTCAGGCTGTGCTGGGCGTGGAGCCTACTTAAGATTCTCCATCTCCCTCTTCTCCCTTCCTCCCCAACCCACTGCTTGCATTCATGCATGTGGGTGTGCTCTCTCACTTGTTCGCTCTCTCTCAGAAAAGTCACGGTGATGAAAACTACAACATTGAGAATATAGTCAGTTAATACTGTAATAATTTGTATGGTGACAAAGGTAACTACACTTACAGTGATAAGCATTTTGTAATGTATATAATTGTTGAATCAGTGTTACACACCTTAAAGTAAAAGAATATTATGTGTCAACTATATTTCAACTTAAAACAATAATTGAATAATTGGCCAAAAAAAAAAAAAATCCCGATAGCTGTCAGTTTAAAGGAATGACCATAATGAAAATGGATTATTGTAGTGTATTGAAAAACAGAACAGGAAAAAGCCACACCACCCAAAGCAGCCACTATTAACATTTTGGCTATAATTTTTTGGAATAGGTTTATATCTTTCTGTGGAGTTAAGTCAGAATGAGATTCTTGGCCTTATTCTTTTAGAGGATTTAGTACTGATTTAGCAATGGAATCTTAAAAGGAAAGTTGTTTAGAGAATATGTGAAAAACTATTAGACCATGCTTGATTTTGTAGTTGATTTATAATGAGCTCACTGAAGCACAGATAGGGCTTGTAACTTTGGAGAGAGTTGAAGGGGAACCCAGACTAACTCTGGTCATCAGGGAAGCCCGTGCACTTCCAGGAGAAGGTGACAACAGGTGGTGGTGTTCTCTTACTGTCAGAATCTTTGAAGATTGGGAATGTAGCTAGAAACGGCAGATACATTAGGATCATTGAACTGGATAAATGGAGATGGAGTTTTCTCCTCTGCTAAACTTGGTTTGGAATATGAAAAGGAAATATTTTCATTGTGTGACTCTACTATAATT
Source organism: Panthera uncia (assembly GCF_023721935.1). Taxonomy (NCBI): domain Eukaryota; kingdom Metazoa; phylum Chordata; class Mammalia; order Carnivora; family Felidae; genus Panthera; species Panthera uncia. Next base: position 70,550,114 of record NC_064810.1, on the reverse strand, counting down.
TTCAGCTTTTATCCTTCCTTACATTTGGATTGAGAGCACCAGCTAAGTCTTAAGACTCCCTCCCCACCTTGCTTTGTTTTGGGGTTTGTTTGTTTTTAGAATCAGCATTAGATATTTGCACTTGCATTTGGGGTCAGGCATGTTGTTCAGTAATTCTTGCAGTTGATGCATGTTTTTTATATTTCTAGATGCACGGCTTTTATTTTCTGGCTAACTGAAATTTCCTTATCCTCCTGTGCTGCAGTTCGGCAAGAACAGGAATTAAGAAATGGAGGAGCAATAGATAAGAAACTGACTACCCTTGCAGATCTTTTCCGGCCACCCATTGATTTGATGCATAAAGGCAGCTTTGAAACAGTAAGTTGTTGGAAATTTTAAGCCTTAGGTATGAATCCTTTTGCATTTTCAATGCCATTTTTTTCTTTCTAAGAACAAAAAAGTTTCCAGCACATAGAGAATCGGCATCTTAATAAGTATGACACAAGTGTGAGATACCTAAAAGTTTACATGATTTATATTTATGCCAGCAGTAAATGAGATGATTTGATAAAAATCCTTTTATTACCCTTGTGTGGTATCACTTTAGAATCTTTGCCATTTTGGTAGCTTTTGAAAAAAATCTTAATGTGTTTTAGTTTGTGTGTATCTTTGATTAGTACTGAGACTAGTGTGCCTGTGTTTATTGGCCATTTGTGAATTTTAGGTATCTTTTGCCCATATTTCTATGGGAATCTTATTATATTTTAAAAGAGTATCTATGTAGTTGCAGAATATATTCTCCCTCAGTTCTTGGTTTTAATTTGGCTAACGCCAAAGAAAAACTTTCCAGAGCAGGTTTATTTGATTGTCTGCTAAATTATAAGCTTAATGAGGGCAGGGGTAACATGTTTCTTTTTATTTTGGTAATCATTGAGACCCAGCTTATGGTATTTTATAGAAACATAGTATTTGTTAAACAAATGAGTTTAGTTAGGATTTTAAATATCCTTCTCTTGAAGTGTTCAAACAGCTGCTTTTGTGTGTTGACTAGCATGTTAATGCTCTTTTGAATCAGAATAGCATTTCCATAGATGTAAATCACTTAAATTTTAGGTAAGTCTTATCTGTTAGGATAAAGTGGGTCAAACAATAATCACAAAAATGAAGTTTGTAGCTACATATTTGGAAGTGAGTTATGCTTGATTTTTTAAAAAGATTTTGTACTTTGACATATTCGTATAGTGGCCTAAATGAAATACTCAGGATTAAAAATTTAACTGTAAGCCCATTCTTCAGTTTTAATTTTCTGAATTGTAAAATCTCAGAGTGTTTGGCTGCAAGTAACAGAAAATCCAAATGATGGTGATTTGACCAAACAAGCATTTCTTTTTGTCGTGTAAAGAAGACTAGAGTTGATTGAGGGAGTTTTTGGTGTTCATTAGTCAGCTCAAAGATGTTTTCTTTCTTTGCCTTGTGATCTTAATATGGTAGCTGTGTATCCTCTCTACTGTTCTGGTGATAATTCAGCCATTGAGAGAATAGCAGCAATATAAAAGGCAAAAAGGACTTGAGTTTGTTTTGCCATGTTTCCCATTTTTAGTAGCTTCTGAGTTGCTCAGGGCTGAATGAAATAACTCTGAGTTTGATTTCGTTTGATCACTTTGGGCTCATAATAGCAGTTACTTTGATGCTTGTTCGTTGAGGGAAAATGTGAATCTTGTTTGATCTTGTCCTCTGAAGTTTGATTCACTTTTAAGTTATTATATGACCTGTTTTTCTTTGTATTTCATGACCTATATTATTCGCAGCAATCTTATCTTTTATTTATTGATAATATTAAGCTTTATTGTTTACAAGTCTTTAAATGATATAAACACTCCCACAAAAGGTAGGCATTTAATTATGGCTAGTGGTAAATCCATTAGTTTTATAAAAATTAGGGAGGTAATATACAAAATTAAGTCACTGAAGATTAAGGAGGTGAATGTTAAAAATTAGAGGGACACTGGCTGCTCAGGCAAAAGCCATATGTTTGGGAACCATTTTAGATGTAGATTTGAGCTACAGTTTTACAGGTTCAGAAACTGGACTTTCTTAGTGTAACTAGAGGTAGAGTATGTTCAAGTGTTCTGGTTCATGCTAACCAAATGAGAAATGGATTAATTCACTTGTTCACTCAGTAACTATTTATCAAAGCCTTCTATTACAAGGTCTTGTTCTAGGTAATGGGGATTATATTTGTTGGGATAAAGATTTGACGGCATATGAGAGAGACCAGGAAGAAAAAAAACAGCTTAAAACAAGATAGAAGTCCAGATTGTTAGTGGTTCTGCTATATAAAGTTATTAGGAGTGGAGTTTTTTTCTGCATTTCACTGTTGTTTCCTAGGTCTTGCTTGCTTCTGTTCATATGATTCAAGATAGCTCACCACCTTGTTTGCTTTCCAGCCAGCATGAAGGGGGGGACGGGGCACACTTTTTCCCTTGAAAGGCACAACCTAAAAGTTGTACATTTCACTTCTGTTCACATCCCATTAAACAGAACTCAACAACATAGCCACACATAGCTGTAAGAGACACTAGGAAATCCAGATGCTTAGCAAAAATTGGAGGCTCTGTTACTAAGAGGGAGAAGGGGAAAATGGGTATTTGGTACCTATACGCAGTTTCTGCCATAGGGAGATAGTGATAAACAAGCTCTACAGAGTTCTTGCCATCAAAGAGTTTATAATCTAGGGGGAGAAACAGACTATAAACAAATAAAAAACATAATATATAACATATATTTAGTGTATATATATATATATTTTATATGTATGTTTGGTATGTATATATATATAGAGAGAGAGAGAGGCAGAAGGGGAGGGAGAGAGGAAGAAAAATTTCAGGTTATAATACTTGCTGGGAGAAAGAAAAATAGAATAAGGGAAGGAGAGAGGGCTATTTTTTTTTTTTAATGTTTATTTTTGAGGGAGTACGTGTGCATGCGTGCACACAAGAGAGGGGCAGGGAGAGAGAATCCCGAGCAGGCTCTGCACTGTCAGTGCCTGGGTGGCTCAATTGATTAATTGTCTTAACTCCTGATTTTGGCTCAGGCCCTGATCTGACAATTCACAGGATCAAGCCCTGCATTGGGCTCTGCTCTGACCATGCATGCGGAGCCTGCTTGGGATTCTCTCTCTCTCTCTCTCTCTCTCTCTCTCTCTCTCCCCCCAAATAAATAAGTAAACTTTTTTTTTTTTTAAAGGTACAAATGTGCTTAATGGAAATTAAAAGCAAGATTGATTTCATAAATTTCACATATGTCTATAATTGTGATAGAACTATTTTAGATAGTAAGATCAGGGAAGATTATGAAAGGATGAGATTTGATAGAAATCTGAATAGAGTGAAGGACTATGAATCATAGGAATGTCCAAGGGAAGAGCAGACAAAATAGTTAAGTGTAAAGGTACTGATATTGGAAATATCTAGGCCTATTTCTGATACAGCCAAGAAAACCCGTGTAGCTGGAACTGAGTGAGCATAGCACTTAGGATGAATGATCTGACCTGGGCAACAGAACATTTCTTAGGTTTTCTTATTTCTCCACTAGCCCATAAGTTCCATGAACACAGGGACTTTGTTTTATTTACTGTTCCACAGTGCCTGGGAGAGTTTCTGGTACATGGTTGGCCCTCATTAAATCTGTGTTAAATGATTGAATGGCATAATCTGGAGTACATCGTACAGAAAGAGTCAGAACAATTTCCCTGATATTCCTTAATGCATATTTGTTAAAGTTGCCATTCAGTTACACGTGCACCTAGTCCTAATTACTAAGAGTAATTTCAAAAGTACTTGCTATAAATGTGAATAAAAATAATTAACATTTCCATAAAAAAGTACTGTGTATATTCCTTCTTAGTGTTATATATATATATATATATATATATATATATATATATATATATAATTTCCTCTATATCCTTGTTTTTCATACTTTCCTGATCTGTCTGGGACTGAGAGAGAGGTTAGTCTTTACTGTTTCTGCCTTGTCATGATAAATCCCATCACATACCTATTTGGTGTAGCCATATTTACCCTTGCGTCTCCCTGTAATGGCTTTTAAATATTGACTCAGAACAGCCTAATAGATTCCAAGAGGGAAGATCATCATTGTCCCATGGTCCACTTACACCTCTAGCCCTTGACTCATATAATTTGTATACTAAGTGAGATTGTGTTAAGACTCTCTTATAGTTAGTCCAGATGTTGCTTTGCATGAAATTTGTATCTTCTGTGGTTCCTTCCTTCTAGCAGTAGTTTCTTAACAGATCTTCAGATGTTTTGGCTGATACAAGGTTTTGCCCCATGTAAGCTTCAAGAAGGCAGGGGTTTTTGTGTTTTGGTAACTACTATACCCACCATCCATAACTGTACCTGAAACATAGTAGATACTCAAATACTTGGTGAATGAATGAATCTGAACTAATGAAAGCATGAATGTGAATGAATGAATTTTTGAAAAATAGAAATCAAATGAATGCATCATTTTTAAACTCTGAGCTTTTTAAAATTTATTTTTGAGACAGAGCGCACGAGCTGGGGAGGGACAGAGAGAGAGAGAGGGAGGCAGAGGATCCAAAGCGGGCTCTGCACTGACAGCAGAGAGCCTGACGTGGGCTCAAACCCATGAACCATGCTGTGATGACCTGACCTGAGATCAGATGCTTAACCGACTGAGCCACCCAGGCTCCCCTGGACTTTTATTATTTTTGACGTTACACATTTTTTTCCTTGTCAAGTGCTGTAGTCGAGGCAGATGTAAATTTACCTTGTGTGTTAATTTTTTCTTTATTCTCAAATAGTTTTTCTTCCATTAAAACAGTATAATTACTTACTACTCATTTATGAAATCTGTATGCATGCTATAGGTAAGGAAGTAAGTGGGGCACTACTACGTCCTAGGAGCAAGGAGTTATTATATTTATATACTTTAAGCCTTTGAATACAGCTTCCTGACTCAAATACATGGATAATTCTTTTTAGAACTTGGGTTTTCACTTGTGGAATCAGTAGTGAATATTAGAAAATGATTTTCTCTGGGGGATTCATACAAAACAATAGGATAATAGTATTTTCAAGATTGCATAAACCTTAAAACAGAAGATATTCTTAGTTTTGCATTTTATGATACTTTCAAAATGTTATGTTTTTCAATTGTTATTAATCTGAGTTAATTGATTCTTAAGATTTTCCCATGTCAAATTAATTAGGAAAAGAATATTGTTCCAGGACAAAATTATTCAAAACTATGGCTTTCATTTCACTTCCTGTGCAGAGGTTTGAGGTAGCATTTGCTCATTTGCTTTTGTGCCATTCTTTTCCTGTTCATCAACATTTCTTAGGTCTTTGTGATAATGAGGAACTGTGAGGCAAAAAGTACATACTCAAGATTGATATTTGTATTATACATTGGGGAGTCTTGGAGATCATTCTGAAATAGTCTGTGATCCTGTGATCTCATTTTTGAAACCCATTCTTAGGAATAGTAACCCCAAGAGAAGAAACCCTCAACAGCTTTTACTGAAATGTCTAGGGTAGTTCTATAAAATAGCAATAGACACATACTGCTTACATTTGTTTAAAAGGAGAGATATTTGTGGATAAGGATTGGAAGAGATGGTATGATAGAATTACATGATTTTTTGACCTAGTTTGTGGAATCTTTTTTAGGTAAAGATGTTTAATGTACAAAAAAATCTAGCCATTAGAATAATAACAGTGTATAAATGAAAAGCAGTTCATTTAAATTTGAAAAATGCTTGAAAATGAACCTTATAATTACATACATATACTCAAATTAATGTATAGATACTGAAAACTCTAGATGTCATATTTGAGAAAAAATTTTGTATTTATATGAGGACAGCTTCTGAATTCTGAAACATATCAGTTACCAAATGGAAAGTGTTTCTGACAAATGTTATATAACTTTACTCTACAGGCCAAAGAGTGCGGCCAGATGCAAAATAAGTGGCTAATGATAAACATTCAAAATGTACAAGACTTTGCATGCCAGTGCCTCAACCGTGATGTGTGGAGCAATGAAGCTGTGAAGAATATTATCCGGGAACATTTCATTTTCTGGCAGGTGAGGAGAATTAATCAAAATTTTTGTAGTATTTTACTATTGTAGTATGAGATGTTGGGGAGGAGGCAGTAGGTTATAAAATGGGAAAAAAATTAACAGTTAAATTGTGATATATGAAAAAGTAAAACTACCCATAATGGCTGAAGTAGTAAGGACAAGTGAAAATAAGGTCAGCAATGAAGAACTCCTAAGGGAAGGAGGAAAAAGAACCAACCCATGTAAGCCATGTAGTATTTATATCTCAGAAGAGTTGATATATTTCAATAGAATGTACAACTATACTATTCAACAGAAATATAATGTGAGCTACATAAGTAATTTTTCCAGTAGCCACATTTAAAAAGGTCAAAAGAAATAAGTGGAATTAATTTTAATATATTTTTATAAAGTCACATTCTCTCATATAAAACTAATATTAAAATATGAAGTGGTGTTGTTTGTTTGTTTTTTGGTGTTAAGTCTTTAAGATTTGGTGTGTATTTTATATTTAACCAGTATCTGACTAGCCACATTTCAAGTGCTTCAATACCACATGTTCTAGTGGCTACTATAATTGACAGTACTGATATAGAAGTTCTTGAAGTAATGGAAAAACATTTGACCAAGGCCTAGATTTTAGCTTGAGTTTGATACTCCCATCTGTGTGTCCTTACATTTATCACTTAGGGTCTTACTGGTTCTAGTTTCTTTTTATATAAATGATCCAAGCTAAGGTTAGATGATCTTGCTCTGGTTTTTTATTTTATGAAAAATAAATTGAAAATAAAAACTTCTGAATGAACTTAATTCTTTTCCCAATGCAAGATATGCTATTGATTTGCCTGTTCTCATGTGTTATAGGCCCCTAAATTCAACATGATTTTTCTGAATGGTAACCTTTTATTCAGCACTTGTTGATTATCTCTTTGCCTAGCATTATGCCAGGCACTTGAACCATGTAATATATAGTACATTGTGATTTATTAAGATGTATATGGTTGAAAGTCAGGAATGACATGGATGGACAGATAACAACAGGAAGGGCAATACCTCTTCTGAACTGGGAAGAGAGAAAGAACAGAGTGATATGTTTATACAAGTTTCCAGAGGCATTGAAGGCAGGAAGTTGAGGGAGTTCACATCAGATGACTTTAATTATCTAAGACAGGAGTGAAAATCTAACATATACCAACATATACCAACCATATATCTAACAAAGGCGTATTTGGATAATTAATTGCTGTTGGTATATTTAACAAAGATATAGTTGACACTTTTTTTTAATATCAATGACTTAACAGGTTTATCACGACAGTGAAGAAGGTCAGAGATACATACAGTTTTATAAGCTAGGGGATTTCCCCTATGTTTCTATCTTGGATCCACGGACAGGTAAGATTTATGTCAGCTTACAGCCTTTAACTTATTTCTCTTTCACTTATCTAAATAATTGACCTTTAATATTTGACTTGGATCCAGTTTCAGAATTATTTGGTTTTTTTTATGTTTATTTATTTATTTTGAGAGAGAGAGAGAGAGAGCATGAGCAGGGGAGGGGCAGAGAGAGAGAGAATCCCAAGTGGGCTCTGCACTGTAGTGCAGAGCCCTACACAGGGCTCTATCCCTGGACTGTGAGATCATGGCCTGAGCCGAAATCAGGAGTCTATGCTTAACCGACTGAGCCGCCCATGCATCCCGAAAATTATTTGTAATACTTTAGATGAAGGGTTTTTGTTCATGTCCTTGAGAAATATTTAAATATCTATGAAGTATATATTTAGGAGTCTGTTTCTGGTAACTTTGGGAGATGGTAGTATTTTTATATTTTTGTATAGTTTTGTCCTTTGAAAGAATAACTTTTTCTTTCTTGTTATTTTATAAGGAATCTCCTTTGGTTTTCTATCATTAAAATATTAAGATTGTTCAGTGGCTGTTGTAATCCCATCAGAGAAGCAGAGGGTAGAGTTAGTTTTATTATTAATTTGAGTTTCATACAGATACTGCTTTGTCTGAACCTCTTCCTAAATAGCAGTTAATGATATCAGCAGGTAAAGTAGCTGCCCTGTCATGATGGCCAGGAATCTCTTAGATTGATTATAATTAATGTATCCTCTAGTTTATGAACATACTATGTAACTTAGGCTGGTGAGGGGTGGAGTGTGTTCCCAGTAATTTAATTATGCATATACCAAAAGAAATATTTAATGAGAGAATATTTGGAAAGAGTATTGATTTTATTATATACCCTGGTTTTTAATTTTTAGGTCAGAAGCTAGTAGAGTGGCACCAGTTAGATGTATCTTCTTTCTTGGACCAAGTGACAGGATTTCTGGGTGAACATGGGCAACTGGATGGACTTTCTAGCAGTCCCCCCAAAAAATGTGCCCGTTCAGTAAGTATGACTGAGAAGTGGTGATGGGCAGTTAAGTGTAATTGCATATAAATATCTTGTGAAAAATGTTTGAGTAAAGGTAATAATGTAAAAGTTTAAAGTTTGTGGCTGCACATCTTAGATACCCTCCTTATATTTTGATAATTTCCCACATAGGTGTTCTATCTTCTCAGTGAGATTATAAGATTCATATTCCTAGTCTCCTTTGCAGTTAGGGTAAGGGCATGTGACCGGAGACCTGGATTTAGAAATAAACAGTGTGAATGTGTACCGGTAGGTAGGAGAACTGATAACAGCAAGCCCGGTGACAGAGGAATCCACTTCTTCAGGGGTAGCATGTCAGGCATTTGGTATCCAAGTCTAAGCAGCAGTAGAAATGGTATTTTTCCTAGACAGCTTTCATAGTGTAGCTGGACATTAGTACTGGTTATATAGCTTTGGGGTCTGGCTCCCTGGCCCACCCAGAGATTATTTCTGTACTTAATTTCTATAATATGCTATTATGGGGCAGACCTGTTTGATAATTAAAGTCAAGATTGGTGGTGAGTAAGAGACCTTCAGAGATAATGGGACTCTCATTTGGTGGTAGGAGCTATTTGGGTTTGATGGCAGTGAGAATAAAATTAGTTTTAGAGGATATGACTTTAGCAGTCCATATAATGCAGTTATGAAACTGTTCCTTAAGTTTATCACCTAGAATAAAGTACACAGGCACAGAATGGGATGCATGCTTGCCAAGGAGTGGTATAGAATTCTTTTTTTCCCCGTAGAGAATTTTTATTGAGGTAGTTACAGTAGTACAAAACTAAAACATTGATTCAACTTTTTTTGTTTGTTTTTTTCATTATTCTGAGAAGTTTGGCTAAGGTAGAATTCTTTTTTAAGGCAAAAAAACCCCAAAGAGTCTTTATAATTGCCCTAAGGGAGTTTCTTATCTTTTGCAGTCATACCTAAGGCTGATATTTTCAAAAACCAGAGCTTGAGCTTGTGAGTTGCTGAATTACAACAACATAAATTAAGTTAACAACTTCACCAGGTCTCTTATGAAAAGTAAGACGTTTAGTGGGAAAGAATGGGACCATAACATTGGACAAATACATAGGGATGATTTGGGTGACCAGTACCTCAGACCCCACTTCTGATACAATTCTATGAATGTTACAAATATTGATCAACTGTGTGCAAGAGAAACACCAACAGATAATGACTTAAACAAAGAAGACATCTACTTTGTTCAACTTAAACAAAGAAGACATCTACTTTGTTCAACAAGAAGTCGAGGCAGGCAGTCTAGAATGTGACTTCTGTGGATGTCAAGAAACCAGATTTCTCCTCTTCCTCCCTCCCATCCCCCCATCCTTACTGCTGGCTTGTTCACACAATCACAATATAGATGCTCTGCTCCCAGGCATTATATCCAAGCGTGGACAAGGAAGATGGGGGTAGTGCCTCTGTACAAAAGTAAACAGATACAGATAAGAGTTCTGCTTATTTTAGCTGGACATATTTTCTTGCACAAATACAATTAAGGTCCTGTTAAGAAAGCAAAGAAGACTGGATATGAGATAGGAAACTAGTAGTGTCTGATATAGTGCCATTCTTTAAAATCAACATACATGGTACAGAGTGTCATTATCTGCAGTCAGAGCCATTGCATGTCATGTGGGCATATCTATTTGCTTTTATGTTTGTAATAAGTTAGCCTTTATTTTATTTTTGAAAAGTTATAGCTATTTAAAAAAAAATTTTTTATTTTTAATCTCTATACCAAATGTGGGACTCAGACTCTCAGCCCTGAGATCAAGAGTCACATGCTCTACCAACTGAGCCAGCCAGGTATAAAAAAAGTTACAGCTTTTTAAAAAAATTTTTTAATGTTTTTATTTTTGAGGGAGAGAGACAGAGCATGAGTGGGGGAGGGGCAGAGAGAGAGGGAGACCCAGAACCTGAAGCAGACTCCAGGCTCTGAGCTGTCAGCACAGAGCCCAATGTGGGTGTCAAATCCATGAACCGCGACATCATAACCTGAGCCGAAGTCAGATGCTTAACCGACTGAGCCACCCAGGCGCCCCTTGAAGAGCAAATTTTAAATTTTTCATGAAATCCAGTTTATCAGCGTTTAGACTTTGTGCTTTTTGTCTCTTATCTGAGAAATCTTAGCCTAACCCAAGATTTTATCCCATGTTTTTTTTATTTTTAGCTCTTAAGTCAGTGATCCATTTTGAATGAATTTTTGTATATGGTGTCGGGATAGGGTTGAGTTGGGGCTTTTTGTCTGTCTGCATATGGCTGTACACTTGTTCCAGCACCATTTGTTGAAAATATTATCCTTTCTCCATTGAATTGCCCTTTGCACCTTTGTCAAAAAATGATCATATATATGTGTGGGTTTATGGACTCTTCCTTCCAGTGATTATGTTATGTCTTTCTCTACAGCACTTTTCTCTGTCTTAGTGATAGTAGCTTTGTAAATCTCGAAATTGCGTGGTGTAAGTTCTCCAACTTTATTCTTCTTTATAGTTGTTTCGTTATTTCAGATCCTTCGTGTTCCCACATAAGTTTTAGAATCAGTTTGTCACTTTCTTTTTTTAAATTTTTTGAGGAACCTCCATACTATTCCAGAGTGGGCTGCACCAGTTTGCATTCCCACCAACAGTGTAAAAGTGTTCCCCTTTCTCCGCATCCTCACCAATTTCTGTTGTTCCCTGAGTTGTTAATTTTAGCCACTCTGACAGGTATAAGGTTGTATCTCATTGTGATTTTGATTTATATTTCCCTGATGATGAGTGATATTGAGCATCTTTCATGTGTCTGTTAGCCATCCAGAAATTGTCTTTGGAAGAGTGTCTATTTCATGTCCTCTGCCCATTTCTTCACTAGATTATTTGGTTTTTTGGGTGTTGAGTTTGTTAAGTTCTTTATAGACTTTGAATACCCTTTATCCAGTATGTCATTTGCAATATCTTCTCCCATTCTATTGGTTGCCTTTTAGCAAGGGAAGCTGCTGGGATTTTGATTGGATTTGCATTGCTTTATGGATCATATTGGAGAGAATTGACATCTTGACAATATTGAGTATTCAGATCCATGAACATGTATCTCTCCATTTATTTAAGTCTTAAATTTCTCTGAACAATATTTTACAGTTTTTGTATATTGACCTTGTGGGCTGCAGCCTTCCTAAATTTACTTACTAGTTCTAGTAGCTTTTTTGTAGATCCCTTAGAATTTTTTTTTTAATGTTTATTCGTTTTTGAAAGACAGAGACAGACAGAGCACAAGCAGGGGTGGGGCGGAGAGAGAGGAGGACACAGAATCTGAAGCAGGCTCCAGGCTCTGAGCTGTCAGCACAGAGCCCGACGTGAACTGCGAGATCGTGACCTGAGCCGAAGTTGGACACTCAACTGACTGAGCCACCCAGGCGTCCCTAGAATTTTTTATATATATATAGATGGTCATGTCATCAACAAATAAAGACTTATTTTACTTCCTCCTTTCCAATCTCTATGCCTTTTCTTTTTCTTAACTAGGACCTCCAATACAAAGATAAATAGAAGTAGTGAGATTAGACATCCTTAACTTGCTTCTGGTGTAGGGGTGAAAGTATTCACTCTTTTACCATTAACTTTGATGTTAGCTATATGTTCCTTATGGATACAGTTGATTTGCTAAAATTCTGTCAAGAATTCTTGGGTCTATATGTTCACAAGGAATATTGGTTTATAGTTTCTTTGTCATTTGTTTTGTCTTCCTTGTAATGCCTTCTTTTGGTTTTGGTATTAGGTTAATGCTGGCCTTTTGATGAATTGGGAAGTGTTTTTTCCTGCTTCTGTTTTCAGGAAGAATTTGTGTAAAATTGATTTTATTTCTTCCTTATTGTTTGATGACATTCACCAATAAAGCCACCTGGGTCTGGAGTCTGTGGGAAATTTTAAACTACAGATTCAACTTATTAATAGATATAGGACTACTCAAGTATCTACTACTTCTTTAATGAGCTTTTTAGTAGGTTTTGTCTTTCCAAGGCTTTGTCCGTTTTATCTGAGGTGTTGAATGTATTGACATAAAGCTGTCCATTATATTTCCTTGTTATTCTCTTTAATGCCTGTAGCATCTATAGTGATTGTTATTAATCCCCTGTTACTGGTAATTTGTGGTTTCTTTTTCCTGACAATCTGATTAGAGGCTTATCAGTTTTACTGATTTTAAACAACCAGCTTTTGGTTTTAATAATTTTTCTTTTGTTTTCTAGGTTGTTGATTTTTGTTCTTTCTCTTTCCTTCTCTGCCGTTTGGATTTAATTTCATTTTCTTTTTCTGTGTGGGTACTTTTTTTATTTAAGATGGAAACTTAGTCATTAATTTCAGACTTTTCTATTATGTGTGTTGAGTTCTGTAATTTCTCTGTAAGTGCTTCTCTAGCTCCATATCACAATTTTTTTCTAGATGAAAGGGAAATTGATAAATGGAATTTTTTAGCTGGGTGTGCTTTCTTTTATAGACATGATTAGGATTCTGTAAGTAAAGAAAGAAAGGAGAATGGATATTGGATAGGAAGTCTGTAGTGTCTGCCATGTTAGACAGTCTTTAAAATCAAACTGCATGCTGTGCACCGTCATTATTATGAACCTGCAATCCACTTAAAAGCCATTGCAGGTCACGTACTTACCCTTTTTTTGGTGGTAGCTTAGCCTTAAGTTTATTCAACATTTTTTCCTTAATTTTTTTTTGCTATATGATTTAATTTTTTTTGTTATATGATACAAAAGCCAAAATGAGGTTCCTTTAGTTTTTTGTTATTGACCCATATATTTTTTGCCTTTTTATTGTGGAAAATTTTAAGCATATTCATAAGTAGGAGTTTATTGAGCCTGTATGTATCCATTAACTAATTTCAGTAATTATTGCATGTGGCCAGTCTTGTTTCATTTATATTCCATCCTATTCACATTATTTTGAAATAAATCTTAAGAATTCACTTTTTATTCATTAATGCTTTGGCATGTATCTTTAAAAGATAAAGACTCTTAAAAAAAAGAAATAAAAAAAGAAAAAAAAAACAAAAAAAATAAAGGCTCTTTATTTTTTTGAAACACAATCACAATGCCAGTAACACGTCCTTAATTAACAGCAATTCTTTAATATCAGGAGATGTCTACTGTTCAGCTTACAAAATTTACAAAATTTTGTTAACTTATAAAATTTTTTTTTTAACGTTTTTTTAAATTTATTTTTGAGACAGAGAGAGACAGAGCATGAACAGGGGAGGGGCAGAGAGAGAGGAAGACACAGAATCTGAAACAGGCTCCAGGCTCTGAGCGGTCAGCACAGAGCCCGACGCGGGGCTTGAACTCACGGACCGTGAGATCATGACCTGAGCCGAAGTCGGACGCTTAACTGACCAAGCCACCCAGGCGCCCCTAAAATTTTTTTTAATGATTTGAGTTAGGATCTAAATAAGTTCCATTAAAAAAAACCCATATTTTGTAACTTAATCAGTTTAGCGATACTTGTGACAGAACTTTACCTAGTGGAAAACTGTTGGAATTTGCTTTTCTCATGATCACAATGAAAACCTTCATTGTAATTAAGCTTGGGAAAATATAATTGTTGTTTTTCCCTATTTATTATATGCTGTTTTATTTTGGTTTGAATGTTACAGATCTGTTAGATTTTTTGCAAAATGATGATTACCAAGTTGTTGTTATCCTCTCTGTGTCAGAGCAGTGCTAGTTGAAGAATATAATAAGGAGCAAGGTAGACATCCTTTTCTGTACTGAGTATTTTAAAAACTAGTGTTTGGCTTTATATTTAAAACCTTAATTCTTGTATTTTTCTGGGCCAGGAATAAACCGTTTTCTTGATTTTATTAATTTTGATGTAAAGAAAACTTGTGCTTGCAGCACCGTTGTGGCAGGTCGTAGCACAGTTTTATTTTTGTTTTTAAAATATACATTCCATCTTGGCTGTGTAAGACAAAGTTGTTGCACTTAAATAGCTTAAAATTTAGTAAAGAGAAACATTCAGCAGAAAATAATATTGGCAAGCTGTTATATTTCTCATGTCCTGTTTGACTTTATCTATTTTTGGGTTTAACTGTTTTCTTTTTCTTTCCACCCATGTTTTATGACTGCAACTTGCAGGAGAGCCTTATAGATGCAAGTGAAGACAGCCAGCTAGAAGCTGCCATCAGAGCCTCCTTGCAAGAGACACACTTTGATTCAACACAGACAAAACAGGATAGCCGCTCAGATGAAGAATCTGAATCTGAACTTTTTTCTGGCAGTGAGGAGTTCATATCCGTTTGTGGCTCTGATGAAGAAGAGGAGATAGAGAATCTTGCCAAGTCCAGAAAATCTCCCCATAAAGATTTGGGGCATAGAAAAGAGGAGAATAGAAGGCCACTGACTGAGCCCCCAGCCAGAACTGAGCCTGGAACAGCCACAAACCACCAAGGATTGCCAGCCGTGGATTCAGAAATACTAGAGATGTCACCTGAAAAATCAGATGGAATAGTGGAGGGCATAGATGTAAATGGTGAGTTACATTCTAGACCTGCTTTACTTAAAACTTGAATGTTACTGGAGGGGTTTATATATTTGTTTACATTAGTCTTCTGTCTTAAGCTGTTGTATCTTTTTTTTTTTTTTTTTTTTTTTAAACTCTTTCTTTAGGACCAAAAGCACAGTTGATGTTGCGGTATCCAGATGGAAAAAGGGAACAGATCACTCTTCCAGAGCAAGCTAAACTGCTGGTAAGTATATCTAATTGGAAGTGTTTACTTGAAGCAGAGAAACTAATTAATTGGCATAATTGGCTTTATGAGTCTTTGAAATAGATGGTATTTAGTCTGGCCCCTAACTGAAAACTTACTGTGGTGAATCTTAATTCTAAGTATTTTATTACCTTCTTGAATTATCTTAGGCAAGTTACATAGGGTCTGTCCAGTCAAGGATTTTCTGTTCGTGGCTGCATGGGATAGAAACCCAGCTGAAGTTATTACCTAGCAAAGGGGAGTGGGGTGGTTATTTTGAACATTATAGTGGGGCTCTTGGGTTTCCTAGTAGCTGAAACTGCAAAGGGGTTAAGAACCAAGATTGTTTTCCTATGTCTCTCTCATGGGGCTTGTTTTGTTTCCCTCTTGTGATTTTCTGCTTCACACCATTCTTCTCTCTATACTGGTGGTTTTTATTTACCTCTCAGCTTGTACATGGTTCATCTTAGTGATGCTTGAGGGCCTTTTCCTCTGAAGTCCACAGCTAATGGGCCTTTCCTCTGTGTTTTCTAACCCCTGGAAAAGAGAATGGGTCTGACTGGCTTAGCCTAGTGTATGAGTGAATCCCCCTTAGATCAAGTGTCCATACCTAGCTGCTTGCTGTGGCAGGAGATAGTTAATCTGATTCTTCAAGACTATGAGTACAAGTAGGCTGTGGCCACTGGTGCTGATACCCAGAGCTATCTCCCTGGTCTAGCATTTGGAAGGGAATGGGAGACGAGACAATGAACAGAGCAAGTATAGATCACTGTTTTGAGAGGTTTGGTTTTGAAGCTAGTGGGAGAATGGGCAATAACCAGAGGAAAAAAAATGATTGAAGGAAAGACTGAACATGTGTAAGTCTGATGGGAAGCATCTGTAGAGAGGGAGATGTTGAAGATACTTGCAAAGGAATATTCTGTAGTGGCACAGTTTCTAAGAAGGCAAGAAGGGATTCAGTGCACTGGAGGCAAGATTGTAGGTAGACTGAAGGACATATCTTCTCTGATGAAAAGAAAAGAAATTGATAAAATGTTTAAAAAGAGGACAATAATTTTACAAATAGAAATTGGGTTTATTGGAGAAACAAACATAATCCTGTATATTTCAGTATCACTTAATGGTCCTAAATTATTGGATACAGGTTTATTATCTCCCCATCAAAAGAGTTATATTGGCCCTTCCACAAGGGTAAGCTTTGGCTATGTGAAAGAATAACTTAAACTTCAGATATCTCATCTGACATGATAAAAATGAACATAGGCTATTTAATACCTTAATATATTCTTTCTTTTTATTTCCATCTAACAGCTTTTGTCTTTTCTCTTGTTTTTCATAGGCTTTGGTGAAGCATGTCCAGTCTAAAGGATATCCAAATGAACGTTTTGAACTTCTCACCAACTTCCCTCGAAGGAAACTCTCTCATCTGGACTATGACATTACATTACAAGAGGCAGGCCTTTGTCCTCAAGAGACTGTCTTTGTACAGGAAAGAAATTAACATCATGGCCTGACCTCTCTCAGCTTACCCCTTTTATCCCTTTTCCTGTGAGATACCATGTCACTAAGTATGCATTTTGGCTCATAGGACCATAGAGCCAAAGTCGGGCAAGCAAGTCACCTGCCTTCTGTTTTATTTCTTGCTCTCTCCTATATTCAGTCTCTTCCCCCAACCCCCTTTTTCACTCCTCTTCTGTTTTCTTCTTTTTCCTACTATTCTTTCTTTCTTACTTAATCTGGTGACCAAATGGAAGTGAAAGAATTAGACCTCCTAGTACTGGCTGCAGGAAATGCATGTTCCAATAAGTGGTCTCTTGCACAGCACTTTTTTGGGATCAAGTGATAATGTTACTCCTCAGGCTCCTTTGGTAAAAGAATGGCTAGATTCAGAATAAGAACAACCTCCTTTTTTTTGTAAGCCCTATTTTTGGTAGAGAAAAGAAATTCTATAACGCTTTGTTGTTCATGTAAGAAATATCACGTAACAAAATATTCAGGCTTTTGTTTACATGGAAAAAGCATCCCTTATAATTATTGTTCATTATATTTAAAAATTTTTTTCAAAGGATTCCCATGTTCCCACCTAAAATTATTTTCCATGATATGTGTTATTGGCAGATTGAGTGTTAAATATAGGGTGAGTAGCATGGAGTGGCTTTCAATATCCTAGCCTGAAACAGCTTTCTTCATTATTACTTTATAAATTGTATTGATCCTGCTAGTCCTGGAACGGACGTTTAGTGAGGCGATTTTGGTGACTGGGATAGGAAGGTGCTTGCTGTTTCTGCCAGTACAGCATATTAGTTCCTTTGGCCCTTCCATTGTTTGGGTCCACAAGTGATCTGTAGGAGAGCAACTGTTCAATTAATCATGCAGTACAGTGGCTTGTGGTTGTAACCACTATGGTAATTGATTGTCCTATGTGCTTTAAGGCATACTTATGTATGTCCCGGGGGGGTGGGGGGGGAGAAAAAGATGCAGCTGAGAGTTGCTAACCATGTTCCTACGGTTAGAAAGAATGATTCATTTTTTTACCCCTGGTTGGAACAATTCCTAAAAGGTTCTGGTGACTGAATGAGCTTAATTCCTCTACCGTTTTCTTGCAAAAGGTATCAAAACTGAAAGCCTCTCTAAGGCAAAGACCTTTAAATTCAGTTTATAAGACAACATTTAGTAAGGGAGGTGGAGAAGGTTACCGGTAATCTTCAGATGTGGGGTTCTTCTGCCGACAAAAGCCACATTCAGACTTAGCTGGTGAAAGCTTTTTTCAGTATTATTTAGAAGAGGCCATCTTGAATCTATGTAATACTGTCTGACTTATCACCTTCACCATATGCTCAATTCTTACTTTGAGCTTTAAATAGAGTCCTCTGAAGGGGTAGTAGTGATTCTGGTGGCAAAATCAGAACTTTAACTTGTTCTATAGAATGGACCTATTTTGTCAGTTGGGGATTTGGATTGATTGATTCTTCTACTTGAGGAATATAAATTGCTATTGCTCAGAGACCTTTAGGTTTCCATCTACTTTAAGATCACTCTTTCGGCAACGTGGGGATTAAAAAAAAGATGCTTATTGTGTTGCTAGTACACAATTAGAGAATATGGTTTCTAATGGTTGGATTTTGAGGGACCCTTCCTAAAGAATGAGTATGTATCTCCTCAAGGAAATCATGGAAAATTCTGTTTATTCTTCAGTGAGTCCTTTTGAATTAATGTTCTTACATTTTTTTCTAAGTCTGTGTAAGTGCTTATGTATAAGTATATAATTGTATAAATATTTATAAATATATTTATATAATTACAATTTCATTTATACCTTGAGTCAAAGTTCTCTCTTTAGATTGGTGACTGAGTAATACCATTTCGGTGTTTTTCTCATAGGCTCTCGAGGCTAACTAGCAGCTTCTCATTTATTGAGGAAACATGGTTTTCATGTTAATTCCTCAATTGTATCTCTGAACTTGGATAATATACTTGCTATCTGAGGAATAGAGCTATATACTAGCAAAGGTGCAGTAGAAGGTTTAAAAATTGTTGGTAGTGGACAAAGTCAGAAATTAAAAATTCAGGGAGGCACAGGGTAAGAACTGAGGGTATGCCCAGCTTTGGTGCTGTGTTGGCACCCATCTCCACTCTCAGCAAAGTCACAGCTAAAGTCCAAATCTGTCAAAAATGTGAAGTCAAGAATTTTCCCTGTGGGACTCTGTTTCATTCTTTTACCTACTAACTTCTCTATAAAACGTATCTCAAGAATCCGAGACATGCTCATTAATGATAGGATGTAGTTCTTTTTGATGAGGTCAGCCGTGGCATATCCATTTATGAGAAACCAAAGTGACTTTTTCAACTTGGATAACTGTGAGATGACCGAGTAAATATAAAGTGATTTAAGTAAGCATATCAAAGACTTAGGGCATGAGATACTGATCCAACTTAGATACAGTTGGTGTTTTTAGAGTACAAGATGTAGAGGATTTTATTTTATTTTGAGGCAGAAGTGTAATTATCCTGGGCTTGATATAGAAGCCCATGGGGGAGGGATTATGGATTATACATGGGAAGAGTAAGTATAAAAAGGAGTACTGCTTCGCTCATGAACTCAATTCACTAAAGGAGTATGCTTCCTCCAGTTTGTCTTCTTCTTTGCTCTGCAAATTCCTTTGCTCTTTGGAGGAAAGATTTTACTGAATAGATTAAATGAGGCTAGTAAGATTAGTTAAAAATAGTCATTCCTTACAGGTATTGGAAACAGCTCAAAAGAAAAGATGGGGAGGAAAAGGACAAGATAGACTTTGAGAAGGACAAGAAACAAAGATGGGGAGATGGAATGAAAATTAGTGGGGGAAAAAAGTGACAGGAAACATCTTTTGAATTTGATTTAGAAAGGAACCAGAGAAGAGAAAGAACAGCCAAAGAAAGAACAGAGGGAAGAATGCAGAACTAATTCTGAGTAACTAGCATGTGCTAGGTACTTTATGTGCATTTTCTCCTTTAATCTTCTTATGAACTCTACAAAATACACACTTTCCCCATTTTGTAGGCAGGAAGAAAGTGAAGTTCATAGAACCCGCTCAGGATGTCACAGCTAGTAATTGACAAAATCAAAATAGGCATCCAGAATCCATGCTTTTTTTACTCCCTTGCTGTAGTCGCCCACAACAGGGGAATCAATTTACCCAAAAGGTTCTCTTCCTGTGTTTGGCTCTGTAAATTATCGTTTGGTTTGTTTCCTTTTAAAGCTTGTGGGATTTGCACTATGCCTGTAAATTCTTATTTACACCACTGTTTTGAGGGACTGATTATTCCTTTTTTAAAACGGTGCACTGATAAAAATGTGAAAGGAAAATATGTGGCATTATTTGCCAAGAATAGATGGAAAGGCTAAAAAATAATTTTATCTTTTTTAAACCATTTTTTGGAAAAGATACAGTTTTCTTTGTCCCATCCATACCTAAATTGAGCTATGTGTATATTTTTAAATCTTCTATAAAATTCTACTTCCTTGACTCTAGAAGTCAACAAATATTTACTGAGTCCTTAATCAAAGTTGGAAATGTCTTGAAGTCTAATACCTGGTTTCTTCCTGTTTTATCCAGTTGGAAAGACACACTACACATGAGATAATTGAAGAACATGTAAATGTTTACCTTTCTGGGGCTGAACTATAATTACAATAAAACTTGAGAAAAGGGAAAGACTTGTGTAGGCTTTCGTTAGGAAAGGCCACAGAAAACTAAAACTGAAAAGTGGCAAACTCTGTAGCTCAGAGTTTTTGACTCACCTGTATTCTTTAGCTCCACCTTTTGTAACTGCTAGACTTAGGGCACAACGTTTATCGGTAGTGTATATCCAGCACCCAAGTAGGAAAGGATTATTGATCCTAGGACTAGAGATTTTAGCTAGCAAGGATCTCACTTGGACACTTAGGAAAATACCAGAGGGAGCCACTAGCAGCTGGAAAGTGAAGGAAAGATTTAATTTCTCTACCCAAGTACGAATGAAATATATAGAGGGGCACTGTATGTAGGCATGAGTGCACTCGGGTAACAGCTCTGCTATACTAATAGAGAATTGGACTGGATCAGTAGTTCTGTTTTTTCACGTTAAAGGACTTATTCAAGTTTGGCAGGGGTGGGGAATTGTGGGGTTACATATTAATAACATTAAGACCATAGCTGGAGAAAATGTGCATATGAAATTGCAGACCCTTTGCAAAAACTCTAGGAACCCACAGATTGCAGACCACCGAATGAGATTACCTCTGAAGTCCTTTCCACTCTAAACCTTTATGCTTCTAGTTTCTCCTCTTTATTACATATTATCCCTAGGCTAATTAAAAGTTTACTTGTTAATCAGTTCTTTCGCTTTTTTTCTGTGTCCAGATTTCCCAGTAACTTCATCTAACCTCACTGTGTGACCAAAATCTCCAAAAAGGAGACTATCGTAGTTCTAGACCTAGTAATGATCTTTTAAACACAATTCATCAATTTTAAAAACTTCATGCTGTGTTTTGAATCAGTGTTAAGTAGGACTAAAATGTAATTAATGAGAACCAAATATTTCACTGACACCAGAATTAAATTTTATTTTACCTGTGTGCTTAAAGCACTTTACTGGATGAGCAATTGTTAGGAAATTGATTTGACTAAGTTGTAAAATTTACACTTGGTTTTAGCAGAAACAACTTTTTCAAGTTCTAATTAGACCAACTTTTAAAAATATTTCTTATCCCACAAGAGTGCATCTCTGTTATGTTGTTCATATTTTCTCTCTCTCTCTCTCTCTCTCTCTCTCTCTCTCTCTCTGTCAGTCTGGCCCTCTTTCACTTAACTACTCAATAGTAAATCATGGGATGCAGGTTGCTGAATAAGTGATGGCTTGTGTAAAATTAAATGAGATAGGAAGAACCAACCCTACTGATGAACATGGCAGTTTCCCAGTAATACAAGCCTTGATGAAAAGGTTACTTGAAGACAGCTGTGTCCTATGAATATTCAACTTCATTGATTTGCCTTGCATAGCATATCAATCATTGTCTTGCCTTGACACTTAGTATTGCATTGTGCACAGTTTAGATTAGTGGCAAGAATGTTTAGTACAGAAAATAACCAACAGAGAATACCAAGGCACTATCTTGATTTCTCTTGTTATGTAGAAATTTGGTATTTCGGTGCTGGTTATTTTGGTCTTTGACTCAACCGTGTGTCAGTTCTGCTAGAGAGACAGTTTAGAATCAAGAATATTTTTTTATAGAGATTATGATGACTTTGATCGTTTTCCCATGAAGTGAACTTGTGACTAAATTATTGGATGTGACTATGAGGCCGTGAATTAGAAAGTCTTTTTATCCTACCTTCTCTTTTACTTTTCCATTCTCTATTCTCTATTTTTTGGATATCCATTTTCTGAAAATTAGTCATGACTTTTAATGAAATTAGCTATGTTTAAGAAGTTCCATTTCTAAGTTTGAATGTATAACATTTTTAATTTTTCATAAATTAATATATAAGGGAAGAATTTGAAGCAAATGGTTTTATAGCTCATTTTCTCTCTGCACCTAAGAATTCTCTTATTCTGTATATAGAACGGCTAGCTCCATGATACCCTTCCTCCCTTCTTTGTGCTACAGAATGTTCTGTACTGCTTAGAATCTCAGTCATTCTCATAAACATGGTAATTTTTGGTTCAAGCCTTTATTTGCCATATGATCTAAAAGCAGAGGTGGGCAATCCAATATGAACTACTTCAGTAAAACAATTTAGCATTTCTGAAAAGTATTTTCAAGAGATGACCAGATTTACTTGGATTAGAGATACAAATACCAATGGTAGTGTTTTGCCTAAACAATCCCACATTAATGTCTTAATACGAGAAGTTGCCTTCTTATACTTAATTCTGTGGCAACAAATAGCAAGTTTTTGTTGTCTGGTATTTCCTATATACAGACCAAAATGCCCTGAGATTTTCTCTTTTACAGGGTCACTTGAGTCTTCAAATAGGAAGAATAGTCAAACTACGCTGGACTGAACGTGAAAAATTTTATCTGCATCAAAAAAAGTTATTAATCTAACTGGGCTACCACGAATCATTCATTTATTAGATGTAAATAAATAAAATGGGAGACCTTTCAAATCATTGGATAAATTCTGACCTGGAATTGAATTCTCCCCTTCTTAAAATCTTTTATTTGCTTTTTTCATAGACTCAGTATGAGCATCTTAACTAATAAGGGATAGATTCTTGATCTGGAACTGTTCCCTGCCATTCTGCTTTTTTTTCCCTTTTGTCAAGCTTGCTAGCTTTAGAAGAGTACATGTTACCAGGTTCTATTTCAAGTTAATGACTTTGGAATGCTGATGCTCAACTGGGTATCTGAATGTTTTCAACAAAATGGTTTTATAGTATGCTTTTCTTGGAGCTTCTGTGTTCTTAATAATGGAAAATATCAATAAATTATGTGATTCAAAATATAAATAGGTTTTTTACCCTAATCATATGTTCTTAATAACTTTTTGATGATTTATTGCCCTGTAAATTAAACCTCACATGAAGTTACCATTGCCACCAGAAAATCCCCTTTTACCTGCTAATTAGAATGAAAGTAGTATGTGACCTCCACTTTTTAGTTAAGGAGTGTAGCAAGCTTGTAGTAGGGGCTGTTTATCTTACCCATTTTGGGACTTGGGCCTTGGGCCTTGTTACTTTTTCCGTTTATCCCTTCAATTTTGGAAAGCCTGTTTAAAACTCTTGCTGGGAAACAGACGGTAAAGCTATGATATAATCCTCTAGTCTTAGATATAGAGAAATGAGTACCAGTTGATGCTAACATGATACTTAGACTTTGAGGGGCTTTCATCCAAGCTTTGCCATGAATCTTTTATATACAGTTTTTTCACTCCTTTAAAAATCTTTTCTAGAATGGTTTTCCTTTTGATTGTTAACAACTTCTAAGCATCTGGTGTCTTCTTTCTTTTCTTTCTTTCTTTCTTTTTTTTTTTTTTTTTTTAACCCTTTAAGAAAAGTCCTTTTTCGAGTAGGTATTGATTGTTCCATGAATACTCTCAGGAGTGTTTGTAGGCTCTGTGCATGCTTTGTATGAGTTCAGTTTGAATAATGCGTTTTGAATCATCTGGGATGTCCCAATTCTGGCATGTCTTCACTAATTGTGTTTTTTAAACATTTTTCACATCATTTCCCAAACCTCACTTCCCATCTTATTCAGAGAGGTTAATCAAGGAATGAAATTTGTTTGGGGAATAGGGATGGGGGTGGGTTGGGGACTTGAGTGAGGTCAGCTTGGGGTGTTTGCTTTAAAGTGTTTCTCAAGCAGTTCCTAAGAGTATTTAGAGATTCCCTGGGAATCCTTATTCTGGACAAAGTGGTGGTCTTAGTGAGATTTGCATTTTTAATGCAGGACAGGCTCTAAATTTAATCTGTAGTGTAACTTTGTTATTGAATCCAAGAAGATAATGGACAGAGACAGTGCTCCTATTGTAGCGTTTCTGGCAAGTGCTCCTTAAAAGGCACATAGAGTTCTCTGTGTTCTGGGTTTTTAATCCCATGGTGCTAGGAGATATTTGTTTCTGCAGCTCTTCTCAAAAGTGGGAAGAAGGGTTCGGGACCAGTGAGCAAGGGGGCAACTGGATCATCCACTAAATTGTTTTGTTCACGACACACTAGAGACCCTCCTGTACATCTAGCAAGTGATAATTAAGGTGCTAGGGAAAGCCTTAAATTTGAAGACACATGGAGGCGATAGCAAATCTAAACTTGGAGGAGGAAAAAACCATGCCATTAGATAAAGCAGAGCTGTGACTGCTGGCTAAGACTCCATGGAACTTCCACTTGCTCTAAAACCAGGGAAATCTTAGATAACTGGGTGTGATGTATCTATAGATACACATAGTCTATAGGTAAATAATTTCCAAAATGGGGGTCTTTCAGTTGGTGATCCTCTGGTTTTGGCTGTACCAAATTGTGAATATTGCTGTGTTGTACCCAGTTGCTTTATATTGGTACTGCAACTTGAACGGGGCGGGTGGGGTGGGACATTTGGGGTGGGGGCGGGAGGGGAGTGGGACGATCAGTCTTTTGAAGACATCAGCTCACTGTGCTGAGAGAGGGACCAAACTCAAGGAAACCTCTGATCTATAAATTCAACTGCTGCATTTTTTTATAAATACATGTAAATGTCCTGTTGTAATATTTGATCTTGGAAATAAAATCAAAAACTTTTCAGTATTAGTTTTTTGTTACTGTTTTTGTGAGAGAAGACTCTCTCTAGATATTACTTTTAATTAATATCATTCAGGATTCAAAAGCTTGCCCTCATATGCTCATGTTTAGGATCCTGAAGTATTTATTGACAGAGGTTAGTTCATAGTCGCATTGTCAAGGATAATGTTTGCTAGCTTCTCTTTTAATAGTATGTCGAAACTTTATGGTAAGTGCTGTATAAATGTTAGTGAAATTGTCATGAAATCTTTGGGTGAGCTGGCCTTTTAGGAAAGTAGGATCCTATAACTCGATATTTGGGCAATTCAAGCATGTAATCTTTCAGACCAGGAATAGTGATTAAGGACTCAGTTTAAACAAGTAAAGGAAAAACAGAATTACTAAATTAATGGGAGAAAAACCAGGAGATATGATTGTATTATATCATAGAAATTGAGGTCACTGCCTAGCTCATGGTAACCCCAGAAACCAGTTTGTGCAATGCCTCTTGCTCTTTTTTTTTTTTTTTCTTTAACATTTATTATTGACAGACAGACATAGAGCATGAGCAGGGGAAGGGCAGAGAGAGAGGGAGGCACAGAATCTGAAGTAGGCTCCAGGCTCTGAGCTGGCAGCACAGAGCCTGACACGGGGCTCAAACTCACCAACTGCAAGATCATGACCTGAGCTGAAGTTAGTCGCTTAACCAACTGAGCCACCCAGGTGCCCCTGCCTCTTGCTCTTAAGGAACTATTCCTCATCCCCACACTTCAGCAACCTATCCTGATGGGACTTGCCATCTTCTTCCAAGACTAGGTCTCCCTGGCCACATGGGTCAGCCAAGGGTTGGACCTAAATAGTAAATTGGACTGAGAGGGGGTGTCTCCCATTCCTCCAGCCACAGGATACTTATTCTTAACTGACCTCACTATGTGCCAAATAATAGAAGTATGGGGATGAGCACAACAAGCACAGCCCTGTCCTCAAGGAACGTATTTTCAATGAATACAGACAATACACAAATTTAAAGACAAAGGTTTGATTCAAATACTGTGAAAAAAATAGAAAAGCAGATAGAGAATTCTGCTTTAAATAAGATGTTGGGGAGTTAACATTTAGGCTGGCACCTGAAGGATGCGGCGAAGGTGGCCATGCCAAGAGTAGGAGGGGAACCTCCAAGCAGAACAACAACTGCAAGAGCTGGGGAACAGGATGTACTTGAGGTATCGAGAGAAGGCAAATGGGTCTGGTATGTAGTGAGCAAAGGGAGTGGCCTAAAACGCACAGGAGCCAGGTCATATAAGGCCTTAGTAGGCCCTGGTAAGGAGCCCAGATCATGTTCCAGGTGTAATGAGAAGACATTATCATGTGGACAGTGAGTTGGAAGAGCGCAAGAACAGAGACTGTCGCAGTGATCAAACAGCAAAACAGAGGTCTCCTGGACCAAAGAGTGAGAGTGGAACTGGGAAGTAGTGTATAGATTAGAGATGCATCATCAAAGTAGACATGGGAAGACTTACTGTCGGATCAGATGTGGAGGAACGAAGGAAAGCGAAATCAATCATGAGTTTCCGGCAGGGAGTAGGTAACGGTGTTGGTACTGAGGCAGGAAGATGTGATCAGGCAGGTTTGGTCGGGGGAGAGATCATTTTGGACGTGTTCACTGTGATACTTCCAAGGGTAGGTGTAGTACAGGAAGTTGGACATGTGAACGCGAAGCTTGGAGGAGAGGTGGACTGGAATTAGAGATCTGAAAAACCATCAGCATTACAGAGTTTATTAGTCCCATGAGAAAGAGTGAGGTCACCTAGGGACAAAGTTGAAGCAGAGGGTCCAGAATCCAGGTCTGGAGATCACCCAACAGAAAGAGGCCCAGTCGAGGGGATGCAGCCAATGAGAGAAGAGAAACACCAGAGTGAGGTGTCAAGGGAGTGAAGAGCGAGAATTTCAAAAAGGCTCTAGAGGCCACCTAGGTCTAATTCTGTCTCAGGCTCAAGTAAAAAGGACAGGGAAGTGTTTATTAGATGCAAAAAGTCACTGAGGAGACCAAGAACAACCTCAGTGTGGTGTTGGAAACAGAAGCCTAATTGGAGTGGGTTGACGTTTGTAATATTTGTATACTAATGAAATAAAAAGAAAAACAATACTTCCTCTTCAGTGGACTGGTATGAATGGCAATTCTTTCAACATCTATCTTCCTTTTTTTTCTCCCTCCAATTAAGGGAATGTGCTCTCCTGTTTAGTCAGCTGTCAGTTGAGGTCGGAGCCCACCCACAAGGAAGCTGACAGTCTGTCACTTTTATTTGGGGAAGACTGGCCTGATGGTCATCATCTTTTCCCCTTCCCTCTGCCAGTGAATTCCATGCTCTCAGCTTCCTCTATTCCTTGCTCAGACCCCACCTCCAGACCCCCCAGTATCCCTCAGAATGGAACATCTGTCTCTCCTGTTCTCCTAAGCATTTCAGTCTTGGTTTATGGCATTAGGCAAATTATTTTCCCACCCAAGCCCCGTTCTTAATGTGTGCCTTTCCTAGACTCCCATCTGCTTCTCCCTAGAAATGTCACCACCAAAGTGGTAACTAGTAGATGTGTCTCCAGTGGAGCCAAATTCTAAGATTATTAACACATCGGTAAAAAGGTAACGCTGTAGTTCTTTTGTGGCCGTGTCCAGGCCTCCGTTACCATAGAGGCTTCCTACAGGGACGTGAAGAATTTGAACTAAAGCTGGCCTTACTAAGTAAAACTGTTGCAAGTATGCCGTTTCTAAAAGAAGTATCTTATCGGTAAGACTGATCATTGAAATGTGACACATTTACCCTAAGGAACAAAAACCTACAGCTGCTATCATAAGCCCCAAAGAAGTCTGGTACTTTCTTTCAGGGGTTAAAGCCAAATTCCATCACTTCCCTTTGCTCCACAAGCACCATTTTAATGATACCCATATGAGAGTGTCAGCTGTTAGATAAGCCATTGAGTTGGGAACAGAGACCCCTTCTAAAAATCTGAGCGAGATCTGGCAATTAGCCATCAGATCACTCTAATGGCTCAAGTAACAGATTTCTAACAGCTAATGCATATAAAATCCTTTTGCTAAGCTGAGATCCAAGAACAGCGGGAGGGGACTAACTCATTCTAGGCATCTCACATTTTATTTAATGTTCAAAATAAACTTACAAGGTAGGCATCGTTTCATAAATGAAAAACTGAGGCCCAGATTATTACTGGGGCTCTGTAAACCACTCAAGTTCACATAGCTAATAGGTATTTGTGACAGGAATTGAGACCCAGGTCCCTTAGGTGCCCAAGCACCACAGTACCGCCTCTAAGAAGAAATACTTTAAGATGGTTGGAATCTGGGTTGGGGGCAAAAAAACAAAAACAAAAACAAAAACAAAACTCAAGCATGAATGTGTGGAATTGTGTAGAGCGTACACTCAGATAACAGGATCATTTCCCCAATCTCATTCACTGTTAACTCTGAGCAAGTCAAATTCCTCTGTTCTAGAATCTCTTCATCTGCATAATAAAGCTAACCTAACATGTATTTTACTTGCTGTAAGTCTGTTGTAAAGATCTAATGAGATAGTTTGTACATGTGTTGTATAAGGTGAATAAATGTTTCTTCTTACTATAAAGCTTTGTGAATACTCAGCCTAGTATCTTTTATCAAAATTCAGTTCTCTGGAAAGACACAAGAATTCATTTAGGTTCTAAATGGTTCCCTTTTGCAGTGAAAATGAAAACTGGTTCTATTTAATGAACTTTTCAATAGTTATTTACCAGCTTGTCTTCAGGCACATGTACATCTGCATACATAGAAAGCAGCTCGTATGTAGTTTTAAAAAAATGTAATAGTCTGTTATAATTATCCCTTCTCATATACATGCATCAACGGTTTTCTCAGGATTATTTGTTTTCATCATTAGAAGTAAAATCTGTGCACAGAGACTATGCGTGTTACTTGGTCTGGTGGATGAACTAATTCATTAACCAAGTGATTCCTGAACTCCTACCAAGTTCTAGGCTCTATGGTAGGTTCTGGGTATACAGAACAGAGTAAGATACAGCCTCTGCCCTCAGGGATCTCACAGTTGTGGGAGAAGAGGCATAAAAACAGCACAGGTAAATCAAATGCTGTTGGAAGTGGGCAACAAAAAGCAGTGACCGTAAAGGAAAAGACTGATAAATGGGACTTAATTAAAATCAAGAACTTCTCTTCATCAAAAGGTATCATCATTAGCAGAAAAGCAAAGCACAGACGAGAGGAAACATTCATAATACATACATCTGACAAAGGTGTCATGTCTGGAGTTATAAAGAACTCCCACAGATCAGTAAGAAAGAACCAATAAAAACTGAGCAAATGACTTGAGCAGGCACTTCTCAAAAAAGGAATTCCAAATGGCCGGGTAAGTGTATAAAAAGTGCTTACTCATCAAGAAAATTCAAATTAAAACCACAATGAGAAACTACTAAACCACTGGAATGCCTAAAATTAAAAATGTTGGTGAGAATGGGAAGTAACTGGAACTCACACACTGTTGCTGGGAGGTGTAAACTGGCAGGACCACTTTGGGCTACTAACAATATCATTTACTAGAATTAAATATCCACCTACCCTATGACCCAGCAATCCCACTCCTAGGTATATTCCCTAGAAAAATTAGTGCATAGGTTTTCCAAAAGACATGTATAAGAATATTTGTAGTGGCATTATCTATAATAGGTAAAAGTTGGAAATAATTTAAATGTCCATCAACAAGTAGAATAAATTGTAATATAATTCCATATAATGGAATAATAAAAAAGAATGAATTATATGAAAGATGAATCTTATATATACAATATTGTGTGAAGAAAGCCAGACACAAAAAAGTGCACACTATATGATTCCATTTATATGAAATTCAAAGATAGCCAAAAGCTAATTGGTGATAAAAGCCAAAATAAATACACTGGGGATAGGGATAATGAAGAGAGGGGCATACTAGAATCTTCTGGAGATTTTGGCGATGTCCCATATCTTGATTTGTAATGACCCAGTTACCCTGGGTACACATATACAAATTCATTAAGTTTTATAATTGAGATTTGTGGGAGTGCCTGGCCGGCTCAGTTGGTGGAACATGTGACTCTTGATCTTGGGGGTGTAAGTCTGAGCCCCCAGATTGGGTGTAGAGATTATTTTAAAAAGATCTTTTAAAAAATAAAAGTGTGGCATATTTTATTGTGTGTATGAAATACCTCAGTTTAAAAAATAATAAAGTACAGTGAGAACATAGAGAAAGAAGTGCCTAACTCTGAGCGAAGAAATCGGGGAAGAATTCCGGGGGATGATTGAACTGAATCTTGAATAGGAGATTGTCAGAAGGGGGTGAGAGATCTCCCATGCAGAGAGCACCACAAAATGCTCAGCACTCTCTTGTGACTGCTACAAGATGATGGTGGCCTGGGGCTTGAACAAGAAAGTTAGGAGGCTAGTAAAGGAACCATGCAACATATCCAGTCAGCAAAGTAAGGAGGGTGATAAGGAAAACATGGTGGCTCCTCTGTCCAGTGCTGGTTTTCCAAAGAGCCCCAATTCTGCAATGAGTGAAAGATACGGGCTGCTAGTATGTGAAAAAGTATTGCTGCTTGAGCAAGACGGGAGGATAAGGTATTTCTCACGGGTTCTTGTCTGACTCATTGAGACACTTTAGCTCACGAGGCCATGGCTCCTGGTTCCTTCCTTAAGGTCACATGAGAATGAGCAGAGGGTGGGTCATCAGGAGAGGGCTCACCAAGAAGAGAAAACTCCTTCAATGGAGGCCTGTGGGCAGTGGTGTGGGGGCGCATGCACACTCACAGGCTCGCTTGCCTGGGTGACCTCTCCATATATACAGAGCCACCCTGCCCTCTTGGAGGGTTCTGAAACGGGAGCTTCTGGCCTGCCCTGCAGGAGTCGCAGTCCCAGCCAGGGCTGTGGGAGCACAGGCCTACGTTGAAGACAGAGCCCTTCTCCAGCTTCTTTGTCTCCCATCCTGATTCTTGCCACTGGATGCAGGTAAGCAGAGATGAAAGGGCTCAGTGAGGAGATAGCCAGGGAACAGTATGGCCTAACAGTTAAGGGCACAAACTTCCAACTCGAATGAGACCTGGCTGTGCCACAGAGCAGCTGTGTGGCTTCAGGCAATTCACGTCACTTCTCTTTGCCTCGGTTTGTCAACTTTGGGCTTCTCCACATGCTTAGAATACTTTTCCTTGCCAACTTTGCCTGCCTAATGCCTCGTTGTCTGTGAAGTCTTAGCTTGGTCAGCACTTCCTCCAGTAGGTGTTACCTCACTTCTGCAGGACAAGATTAGGCGGTCCCTGGTGTGCTTCCATTACACCTTCGGTTGGACGCCTCTGCTCAGCACCTGTTTATTGCCCTGTCATTGTCCCCATTCGGCTTTAAGCTCCTCAAGAGAAGAGACCGTCTCTGATTCGCCATGGTATCTCCAGCTCCTAGCATCGTGACTGCCAGAAAGCAGTCACTTACACTTAATAAATATTGACTGCTGAAGGAATGAAAGAAAAGGCTGTCGGGGTGATGAGTGAGGTAGATAGACACACAGAGAATATGCAGTCTTTTCCTTCATATGACTTAGCGGATCACTTCTGTTGTTGCCTAGACATCTGGCCAGTGATTTGTTTACCCAGTCAGGATCACAGGTTAAAACAGGGCCTGCCTGGGGTGCCTGGGTGGCTCAGTCGGTTAAGCGTCCGACTTCAGCTCAGGTCATGATCTTGTGGTCCGTGAGTTCGAGCCCCGCGTCGGGCTCTGGGCTGCCGGCTCAGAGCCCGGAGCCTGTTTCAGATTCTGTGTCTCCCTCTCTCTGACCCTCCCCCGTTCATGCTCTGTCTCTCTCTGTCTCAAAAATAAATAAACGTTAAAAAATAAATAAATAAATAAATAAATAAAAATAAAACAGGGCCTGCCTGAAAGCCTGGTTTTAAGGTTTCACCTTATGAACCTGCTTCTCTCTTCAGAGATCAAATTGGCCAAACTCTTTGCTAATTTCTGGCTCAGAGTTGTGGAAATGTTTCTCAGAATGTTGTGATTTCTTGGGGAACAGAGTCAGGGAGAAGGAGTGAAATTCAAACTAATCTGAATTAGTTGAGGCAGCCCAGCAAATGCTTTTTTAGATTAGTGGACGGCCAGGATTCTCTGAATTCCACTCATCCCAAAGGCTGTGCTCAACTTCTTAATTTTCCCTCTGCGTGTTTATATTTTTTTAGTTTCCTTTATAAACCTCTTTCCTGATAGAAATATTTCCACAGAAGGGATCGTCCGGGCGGGAGGGGGGTGGTTATCTAAGTCTAGACAGGCCTTAGTCACAGGTGGATTCAAAGGTGGCCCAACGAATTCCTGAACAAAAGCTCCTCCCAGCCCGTGGTCTACAGCGCATGCTTGAAAGTCCAACCACACACTGGTCCTTACTTGGGCCCTTGACAAGATGTCAGTCCTCTGGGAGGGCGTGCGGGTTAAAGTTACTTGCTAACACCCCTGAGGAGTTAATTCGAGACGACACGGAGATGCACTGAGAGCCCTGCACTCAATGACCGAACAGTCTGGGAGGGAGGCTGCCCAGACACGCACTTACATCCTGAAGGTTGGTGGGCAGACTGTGGGGAGAACTGTTTTCCTACAGGTGCCCTGTCTCCCGACAGCAGGGCCAGCTCATCACCCTAAAGGCCTCCTGCAGTGGGCCCGCTGGGAGAGGGCAGTGGGAAGAAACCACAGCATCCCTCCTGATCCCTGGTCCCCACCCTTCCCTCCAGCTTCCTCCCATCCCTGGGCTAAGGGTCACTGTTCCCCCATATCCTACCTCCAACTCCCTCTCCCTGGAGGCCTGAACTTACTTTCATCCAGGGGCAAGTTCTTTTATCCACTGTGAGAAAAATGGCTTCAGGAGCAAATACCCTGGGGCAAGGGCACACAATGAGACAACTCTCCACCCTAAACACTAGCCCCTGCAGCTGGAAGTTCTCCCTTGGGAAGAGTTGCAGGAGGCAAGCTTGGGCTCCGAGATTAGGGGAAGCAAAGGTCCCTAGGGGCTGCAGGGGTTGGGGAATGATGGGAAGGGCACAGGAACATAACCCCCAACGCAAAGTCCTGCTCAGCGTTGTGTCTGGCACCAAACTCTTTACCATGAGCTGCAGCCGGACAAATACAAAATGCTGGGCCAATCAAGTTTTTGTTTTTAAGAACTGACTTTGTAAGTTGTAAAACTGCTTTTTTCTTTTAATGTTTATTTTTGAGAGAGAGACAGAGTACAAGTGGGAGAGGGGCGGAGAGAGAGGGAGACACAGAATCCAAAGCAGGCTCCAGGCTGTCAGTGCAGAGCTGGGCTTGAACCCACGAACCGTGAGATCATGACCTGAGCCAAAGTCCAAATGCTTAACCGACTGAGTGACCCAGGCACTTCACAAAGCTGTTTTTGAAAAGGTACGATAGGGGTGCCTGGGTCGCTCAGTCGGTTAAGTGCCTGACTCTTGGTTTTGGCTCAGGTCACGATCTCATGGTTTGTGAGTTCAAGCCCTACACTGGGCTCTGTGCTGACAGTGCAGAGCCTGCTTGGGATTCTCTCTCCCCTCTCTCTCTGCCCCTACCCTGCGTGCGTGCTCTCTCTCTTTCAAAATAAACTTAAAAAAAATTTTTTTTTTAAAAAGGTATGATAAAAAATGTAGGATAGTCTTTCCTAGGAAGGAATCTAGAAAAAGTGTAGGATCGATAGGCACACATAGGGTTTCAATAATATTAGTGGTAGCGACCTGTTTTGTAAGCTGGTTGTATTTATATGGATGTTGCTTAGTTTTTCCATAGAACTTATAAGTATATACATTGTGTTTAATGTTTTTAACTCTGAGATATTTTATTATGTATGTATGTGTATGTATGTGTGTAAAAGAGAGAAGCGGGTCTCTGATTCACACATATTTTCTGATTATGTGCAGAGTAATGTGTTAGGAGGGGAGTGTCAAGAGCCTCACGGTGAGATGGACTCAGCTAAATTGCAAAGCAGCAACAGGCAACTTCTTCGGAATGTCAAAGCACTGATATTTTTCAGATCCGTATTGACAGGAGTCTACCAAATCTCACCAGCCTTATTCTAATTCACATTTAGAAAAACAACAAGAAGCGCATGTATCAGTGAAAATGTAAAAAGGAGAAATGGCTATAAGTAAAGGTGCCGAGGTGGCATTTTTCACCTGATCTAGTTGAGACATGTAATATTCAAGTTCATTGTTACATAATTAAAAAACAATAACCTTGTATTTTATTGCCTGGTAGAGGTACTCAGTTGCATGGATATACCACAATTTATTTATTCACCTATTGATGAACATTTGAGTTATTTCTCATTTTCAGTTAATTTTTTTTTATTATGGTAACATGTATATATCATAACATTTATTACTTTAAACATTTTTAAAGTGCACAATGCAGTGGCATCTATTGCATTCAAAATATTGTGTAACCATTACCTCTATCTATTTCTAAAATTCTTTCATCACCCCAAACAGAAACTCTGTAACCATTAAACAATAACTCCGCATTCCTCCACCCTCAGTCTCTGGTAGCCGCTAATCTACTTCTGTCTCTCTGAATTTGCCTACTCTGGATATTTCACGTAAGTGAAATAATACAATATTTATCCTTCAGTGTCTGGCTTATTTCATTTAGCATAATGTTTTCAAGTTTCATCCATGTTGTAGCATGCTTCAGAACTTCTTTCCTTTTCATGGCTGTATAATATTCCATTGTATGCACATGCCACATTTTGTTTATCCATTCATCTGTTGGTGGACACTTAAGTTGTTCCCAATTTTCTAACTTGTAGTTGTTATGAATAAAGCTGCTATGGACATTCAAGTCCTAATCTTTGTGTGAATGTGTACTTTCATTTCTCTTGGATAAACATGTAGAAGTGGAATTACTTGATCATTTGGTAAGTTAAATGTTTAACTTTATAAGAAACTGCCAAGCTAATTTACAAAGTGGTCTGGTGGGGGGGGGTGCGGGGGGGGGGGGAAGGCGCTGGGTGGCTGAGTCAGTTAAGTGACTGACTCTTGATTTTGGCTCAGGTCATGATCTCTTGGTTCTGAGTTTGAGCCCTGCATCGGGCTCTATGCTGACAGTGTGGAACCTGTGTGGTACTCTGTCTCCCTCTATCTCTGCCCCTCCCCCACTTGTGTGTTTTCTCTCTCTCTCTCTCTCTTTCTCTCTCTCTCTCTCTCTCATATAAATAAGTAGGCTTAAAAACAAACAAAATAAAATACAAAGTGGTTTGTACCATTTGCATTCTCACCAGCTACATATGAATGTTCTGGTTGCTCCACATCCCCCCCAATACTTGGTGTAGTCCAACCTTTTAACTGAAACAATTCTGCTGGGTCTGCAATAGGATCTTATTTTAGTTTTAATTTGTGTTTCCTTATGTTAATGATGTTCAGCATCTTTTCTTGTTCTTAGCTATCATCCATATATCTTCTTCTGTGAGATGGAATGAAATATCTGTTTAAATCCTTTCACCATTTTCTAAATCAACCTGTCTTATTATTATAGAGATGTAAGAGTTCTTCATATAATCTAGTTACAGTGTGTTATCAGATGTGTATGCACTCTTATTCACATACACATTTACAAAATTTATGTTGTGAATATTTTCTGCCAGTCCGTGGTTTGCTTCTTTATTTTCTTCATGGTGTCTTTTGTAGAACAAATTAATTTTGCAGTAGTTTAACTTCTCATTTTTATGGGTTGTACTTTTTGTGTTTTATCTAATAAATCTTTTTCTAACTCAAGTCCCAATGTTTTCTTCTTTGTTTTCTTCTAAAATTTTTGCAAGTTTAAGCCTATGGTTCATTTCTAACTAATTATTAAATATGGTTTGCAGTAATAGTCATGGTATATATATATATATATATGTATATCATATATATATGATATAATATAATATGTATATTGTTTTGCACATAGATTGTCACAGCACTGTTTGAGACTATCGTTTTCCCACTGAAATAATATCGTTTTCAAAAATCATTTGCTCATATCTGTGTATGTCTATTTCTGAATTCTCTAGTCTGTTCTCGTGGTCTGTATGTCTTTATGCACCAGCACTTTACTTTCTGTACCTTTACTGTAACTTTATAATGTCTTGAAATCACATGGTGTAAGTCCTCCAACTTTGTTCTTTTTCAAAATTATTTTGGCTAATCTAGGACCTTGGCATTTCTATCTACATTTAGATTCAGTTCGTTAATTTCTACAACAAAATGTTGCTAGAATTTTAGCTGAGATTGCATTGAATATACACATCAATTTTTTTTAATTTTTTAATGTTTATTTAAAAAATCCATTATTTTTGAAAGACAGAGAGAGAGAAAGAGAGAGAGAGAGAGAGAGCAGGGGAGGAGCAGAGAGAGACGGAGACACAGAATCCAAGGCAGGCTCCGGGCTCTGAGCTGTCAGCACAGAGCCCCAAGAACTGCGAGATTATGAGCTGAAGTCAAATGCTTAACAGATTGAGCCACCCAAATGCCTCTACTAAACATCAATTTAGAGATAATTGACATGTTAATGAGAGTAAGTCTTTTGACCCATGGATGTTGTATATCTCTCCATTTATTTAGGTCTTTAATTTTTCTCAGGAATCTTTTGTTGTTTTTAGTGCACAGGTCTTGCACATCTTTTGTTGAATTTATCCATAAGTATTTTCTATGTTATGCCATTATTTATTTTTAATCTTTTAAAGTTATTTATTTATTTTTGAGAGAGAGACAGGAGACAGAGTGAGGGAGGGAGGGGCAGAGAGAGAGAGGGAGAGAGAGAATCCCAAGCAGGCTCTGCACTATCAGCATGGAGCCTGATGTGGAGCTTGAACTCACAAACCGTGAGATCATGACTTGAGCCAAAATCACGAGTTGGATGCTTAACTGACTGAGCCCCCAGGTGCCCCTATTTTATGCTATTTATTTATTTTTTAATTTTTTTTTTAACGTTTATTTATTTTTGAGACAGAGAGAGACAGAGCATGAACGGGGGAGGGACAGAGAGAGAGGGAGACACAGAATGGGAAGCAGGCTCCAGGCTCTGAGCCATCAGCCCAGAGCCCGACGCGGGGCTCGAACTCATGGACCGTGAGATCATGACCTGAGCTGAAGTTGGATGCTTAACCGACTGAGCCACCCAGGCGCCCCTATTTTATGCTATTTAAATGATACTGTTTAATTTTTTCAATTTGTCAATGCTTGTGTATAGAAATACAACAAAATCTTTGTATATTCATTTTTTCAATTAAAAAATTTTTTTTAATGTTTGTTTATTTTTGAGACAGCCCGTGCAAGTGGGAGAGGGGCAGAAGAGAGTGGGACAGAGGTTCCATAGCAGGCTCTTTGGTGACAGCAGAGAGCCTGATGGGGGCTCGAACTCACAAACCATGAGATCATGACCTGAGCCAAAGTCAGATGGTTAACAGACTGAGCCACCCAGGCACCCCTGTGTATTAAGTTCTTATCCTGTGACTTGCTAAACTCACTTACTAGTTCTAGTAACTTTTTGATAGATTCTTTTGGATTTTCTTTTT
The DNA here is from genome assembly GCF_023721935.1 of Panthera uncia. Lineage (NCBI taxonomy): Eukaryota > Metazoa > Chordata > Mammalia > Carnivora > Felidae > Panthera > Panthera uncia. The sequence goes on along the minus strand of NC_064810.1, from coordinate 70,512,554 downwards.
TTTTTTTTTAATTTTTTAAAATATTTATTTATTTTTGAGAGAGACAGAGACAGAGCTTGAACGGGGGAGGGGCAGAGAGAGAGAGAGGAGACACAGAATCTGAAGCAGGCTCCAGGCTCCGAGCTGTCAGCACAGAGCCTGATGCGGAGATGCAGGGCTCGAACCCACAGACGATGAGATCATGACCCGAGCCGAAGTCGGATGCCCAACTGACTGAGCCACCCAGGCTCCCCGATTCTTTTGGATTTTCTACATAGATAATCATGTTACCTTACTTTTTTCTTTCCTATCCGTATGGCTTTTGCTTCTTTTTATTTTCTTATTGCACTGGATAGCACTTCCTGCACAATAATGAATGGAAGTGGTAAGAGTAGACATCTTTAAAATGGCATTTTTTAAAGAGAGAGGGTGACACCTTTAAACATTTTTTTCTGTACCAAATAGAAATAATCACTAGCTGTAACAGAGGTACAGGAAAACATGAGGGGATGAGGAGTGTGTGCATGTGAGTGGGGGTTGGCAGAAAATGGAGCAATTAAATCCTACCCATTGGGGCATATTTATAAAAGGCAGCGTTTCAAAGCAGGTTCCTTGGCTCTTCTTGATCTGTGCCCCGGGAGGTCATAGTATCTGTAGTCTGTCTCCCCCACCCCACCCTTGCTATGAGTGTTCTCCTTCCTGATGCTCCCAGCAGCAGAGCCACCATGACCCTCCGTCCATTGGTTCCAGGATGCTGTCCTCTCCTGGTGTGATGGCATGCTCACGGACCTGCTCCCGCATCCTGGGGCTGAGCCTCGGGACCACTGCCCTGTTTGCTGCTGGAGCCAATACAGTGCTCCTCTTTCCCAACTGGGATGTGAGCTACCTGCTGAGAGGCCTCATTGGCAGGCAAGCCATGCTGGGCTCTGGGCTCTGGGGAGGAGGCCTCATGGTAAGTGTTCTGAGTTCCCCAGGTGTGACTTTGCCAGACACCCCTCGGGGTGGAACAGGGAGGTGGTAGGGGAGTCATGTTTTGGTTCCTTGCAAGAATGCTTGATCTTGGGGGCGCCTGGCTGTCTCAACGGGTACAGCATGTGCCATCTTGATCTCAGGGTGAGTTCGAGACCCATGTTGGGTGATTTACTCAAAAATAAAATCTTAAAGAAAAAAAAAAAGAATGCTTGACCTAGCAAGCTGGTCTCAGTTGTATATCAGTTCCGAGGAATAGGAGACTCTAGGAAGACTTGTCAAGTCTTGTGGCTGAACTTTGGCTCGGGACTAGCAGGCCAGGGGTAAACGTTGCCGGCCAGAGAGGCAGATCAGGCTAGTCACCCAACTGGGTCCTGATAGTCAAAGCCAAACCCTCTGGGAAAGATAGGATAATCAAGTCCATGTGAGGTGCCCAGCCAATCTATTTCAACAGCCACAGGTGGCAGCTAGAAATGTCAATTACCCAATCTCTTTTTACCTTTCTTCTCTCCTTTCCCAGGTACTCATTGCAGCTACCCTCATCTCCTTGACGGGCTGGAGATATGGCTGCTTCAGTGAAAGTGGGCCCTGTCAAAGTGTAAGCACCAGATTCTACTCTTCTAACACCTAGAATATCCCTACATTCTGTCACTCTACAGGCAGAATGGTAAAGAGACAATGTCAGTCTTGGGGCTTGAAGTCAGGTGCTTACTGTATCCCTTAATAATCCTAAGCTATCGGGCAACTTCCTTAACCTTTCTGAGCCTCAGGTCCTCCTCTGTAAAATGGGAGTGAACAGGATCAAGTCAACAGAGTAGGTGTTTAATGAGCCAGAAATGTCTACAAACATGTAGGAACTGTTACTATTATTTTTAGCCTATTGAACAATATGGACACGATTTAAGTGCACTGCAATCATGTGTCTTTGATAGAAAATTTCCTGGCTATTTTGTGTAACTTTTCTTAGAGTTGGAAAAATTTCCAGAAATCATCTAATGACTAGATTCTAGTCTAACCCCTCCATTTTACAGATAATGAAACTGAGGCCCAGAATAAATCTGCACTTATTAATTACAGTGGCATTTCTGAAAAATCTCAGTACATACATAGTATAAGATATATTGCTTATTCAGTCTCAGACACATGAACTTGTGGCCTCCTTGCAGTAACTCTACAGCCTGCTTTGCTATCTGCAGCCCATGTACTGGGAATTCCTCTGATTCAGAATTATATGCTAAAGAATTAAATATCAACACCCACGCATTTCATTCACAATCTGTTCTCAGTCTCTCCTGGTTTTCCCCTAGGCGAGTGGGTAGTTCTCAGACTTAAGCCTGCATCAGAATCCCTGAAGGGTTTGTTAAAACCAAAACCAGGGGGGCACCTGGGTGCCTCGGTTAAGCATCCGACTTCAGCTCAGGTCATAATCTCACGGTTTGTGAGTTCGAGCCCCATGTTGGGCTCCGTGCTCATAGCTCAGAGCCTGGAGCCTGCTTCAGATTCTGTGTCTCCCTCTCTCTTGCTCTCCCCCGTTCATGCTCTGTCTCTCTCTGTCTCAAAAATAAGTAAACATTAAAAAAATTAAAAAAAAAAGATTCTTGGGCCTCACCCCCATATTTTCTGATTCAGAGGTGGGGTGAAGCGGGAAATTGTGCATTTCTAACAAGTTTTCAGGTGATGTGATGCTGCCAGGACAGGGATCACATTTTGAGAACCACTGTCCTAGGCTTCCATCAGACTAGTTCACCTCGAATCTTTAACTTAGAGTCAAAACTGACCATGCGCCTTTCCCTGGCCCCTCCCAAGCTCCAAACTGGCTTGACATAAAATGACTCCGTGATTCTGTATAAAAGCTATATATATGTATATACATGTGTATATATATACACATATTTTTTTTTTATTTAAAATTTTAAAATATGTATTCTTTGCAAGGGAGAAAATGACCTAGTATCCTGAGAAAGAAGCCAATTTAAAAGTAAGCTAGAGGGGCGCCTGGGTGGCTCAGTTGGTTAAGCGTCTGACTTCAGCTCAGGTCACGATCTCGTGGTCTGTGAGTTCGAGCCCCGCGTCGGGCTCTGGGCTGACGGCCTGGAGCCTGTTTCCGATTCTGTGTCTCCCTCTCTCTGCCCTTCCCCCGTTCATGCTCTGTCTCTCTCTGTCTCAAAAATAAACATTAAAAAAAAAAATAAAAAATAAAATAAAAGTAAGCTAGAATCCTGCCAACTCATTGTTATCTTTTGGGAGGGAAGTGAGTGGTACAAAGACTAGAAAAGTGCAGTGACAGCACTGGAGTCACTTCAGAGTTGACTGTCATTTTTCTCTGTCTCTGTCTCCCTCCCTCCTTTCTTTCCTCCCCTCCTTCCCTCTTTCCTCCCCTGCTTCCTTTCTTGCTTGATTTGAGAAAGTGAGGAATCAGGGATGGGAGTATGGAACCTTTGAGAACACAGCTTTCCCTTAGAAGAGTCAGAAGTGGGCATATGAAAAATGACAATCAAACCGTTCAACCCAGAGGCTGAATGGTTGCAGTCTGAGTATAAAAGCTTTTAATGCCAACCTGCTGAGAAGCTCTGGAGAGCCTGCTGGGTCAGGGAGACCCAGGTCCATGTGCTACTGCTTCCCCCTTCTCAGTGCTTTCTCTCCCTCCCTACCCCCCACACTTCCTGGCTCTACCACTGACCCCACATCAGTCACCTTTGCCTTGGTTATCCTTTAAAGGAGGTGCCAGGGGCAGAATTATCCCCATGTGATATGATGGGGGGAAGCCTGAGCACCAGAGAAGTTAGACTTGTCCCCATCACCCCACCACTTGGTCACGACCCCATCTCACCTTATGGCTTCTTCTCTCCCTCTACAGATGCTCACTGCTCTGCTGTCCAGTAGCCTGGCTTTTCTAGGAGCCTTGATTTGCTTTATCACTTCTGGTGTAGCCCTGAAAGATGGCCCTTTATGCATGTTCGATGCCTCATCCTTCAATCAGATGCAAGCTTGGAAATATGGTTACCCATTCAAAGACTTGCATAACAGGTAAATGGATGGAGTCTTTTCACAGAGGCAGAGAAAGATGACAGAAAGACACACAAACTCCTTTTGGTCACACATTCTAGCATTTCCTTTCTCTGGGAAGATGCTCAGAATTTTGCAGATGCAGCAACAATAGTTACCCTCAAAAGTCTAGTCCTATGACCTTGGCTGGGGGAGGCACCAGGTTTCTATCGAGGTTGCTTATTTGGCTTTTATTTCTTTTTCCTCAAACCCTGGTCTCCTTATTTTTGGGGATAGGAATTATTTGTATGACCGTTCACTCTGGAACTCTGTCTGCCTGGAGCCTTCTAAAGCCGTCATCTGGCACGTGTCCTTCTTCTCCACCCTTCTGTGCATCAGCCTCCTCCAGATTCTCCTGGTGGTCATTCATTTCATCAACAGCTTCCTGGGACTTTTCTGCAGCCTCTGTGAGAAGTGATAGGTAAATGCCCTTTCATGCGAGAGAGTTTTCCTCAGAAACTGTCTTGAATCCCTTCTGTAAGAAGTGGGTATGGATTGTAAACAAACTTCCTTTTTAGGTGTGCCTGTAACAATGATTCCTTGAGCATAGGCTGAATGATATTGGTGAATTTTGAATCACATTGTAAACTGCAAGTCATTATTATTGTGTAGGAACTTATGGTTCATAAAATGTCTTCCAGCCATGGCCTCATTTCAGCCTCTCAACAACCCTGTAAAATTGGTCACAGGTCACAGATATAGCAGTTGAAGTTCCTAGAACATAACGGACTTGATGCCTAAAAGCTCTCACCTGGGTTCAGGTAAAGTTAGTACTTGAGCTCTTATCTTCTAAATTCAAGTTCACCAGTTGTTATGCACTGCACTGTGTGTCCCCAAAATTCATAGGTTGAAGCCCTCACCCCCACATGTGACTATATTTGTAGATAGAACCTTTAAGAAGCTAATTAAGATTAAATGAGGCCATAAAGGTAGGACCCTAATCCAGTAGGACTAGCATCTTTTTTTTTCTAAATGCTTATTTATTTTTGAAAGAGGGAGAGAGACAGAGCGCAAGTGGGGGAGGGACAGAGAGAGGAAGACACAGAATCCGAAACAGGGTCCAGGCTCTGAGCGGTCAGCACAGAGCCTGATGTGGGGCTCAAACCGACGAACCGTGAGATCATGACCTGAGTCGAAGTCATATGCTCAACCGACTGAGCCACTGAGGCGCCCAGGACTGGCATCTTTTTATAAGAGGAGGCTGAGATTCCAAATCTCTCTCTCCACACAAGCACAGAAGAAAAGGCCATGTGAGGACACAGCCAGAAGGTGGCCGTCTGCAAGCCAATGAGAGAGGCCTCAATAGAAACCAACCTTGTTGGTACCTTAATATTGGACTTCCAGCCTCCAGAAAATAAATGTCTGTTGTTTGAACCACTCAATCTTTAGTGTTTTGTTATGGCAGCCTGAGCTGATTAATCCACCAGTGTTCTTTTCATTCGTGTTCAGTGCAGTTCAATAAGTGGTATACACTGAGTGTCCACTGTGTGGCTGGCTCTGCTGTGCACGCAGTGGATCCAAAGATGACCGAGACACGGCCCTTGACCTTGGACCCTGCCTTGTCCTTGAAGAGCTCATGGTCAGGTTAAGGGAACAAACACATCTCCCAGCAATTTAAATGTCATATGGTAAGGGCCATGTTAGAGGTCAACAGGACACGAAAAGAGCTCAGAGGAACAGCAAACCGCCAAGCAGAGGGTCTGTGAGAGATCAAGGAAGGCTTCCATTGTGTCTGAGCTGATTCTTGAAATAGCCCGGCAAGACAGGAGAAAGGGATTCCCTAGCAGAGGAAACAGCACACTCCAAGGCATGGGGGGGAGACACAGGATAGAGCGTGTGGAGAACTGCAGAGCCATGGCTGTTTCTCATGCGGAACGAGGAAAGCAGAGGACTCCCCTCCCTCCCACCTCAGGATCTTGGTCAGGAGGTGGTGTCAGATGGTGAGCAGAGTCAGGAGTGGGATAAAGGAGATCTGGATGGGAAAGCCTGATGGGTAGGGAACAAGATGAAGCAGGCAGAAGCATTCTGGGAAGAAGATGGGTACTGGCAAGAGAAGAGGTAAGTGGACAGGTCCAGGGAATGAGTTTGAGAACCCCAGGCTCTGGAGCCACAGAGTGGACAAAGCCAGGAAGGGAGTATGTGGGTCCAGGGGCTGCTGTATCCCCTCCACAGTCCCCTGGGCCCCAGCTCTGTCCCGTCAGGGAGGAGCCACTGAAGCACCAGATGCCTCCAGGATACAGGAATTCTTCTGTCACCAGGGAGGAGAGGGAAGGGGAAAGGAGAGGAAAACAGGGGAGGGGAGGGGAAAGGGAGAAGAGGGAGTTCTGCATTCATTCTACCATGGGCTCCATAGCCCTCCACACCTGGTTGTTGGCTGCCCTCTGTGGGATTCCACAGGACACCTGCATCCCCTTCCTTCTCCCTCCATCCCAGGACTACCTCACCCTCAGAATGGGCTTTCACCCTGGGTTTTTCTCCTCAAATGAAAGCTACATCTGGCTCTTGGCTTGGCTTCCAACCAGGTTTTAGGCAGGAGGGCCTATGTTAATCTGTTCATCAGGACAGTGCTAACATTTTGTTAAGAAGAAAAGTTGTCGGTCCCTTGCTTTGTGAATGCCTTCTTGAATATCATCCTGGAAAGAAGAGGATGTTGCCTTGTTTACGATCCTGCTCAGAGAAAAGTGGGCCCATCTTGGGAATAAGTTGGCTGGCCTTCAGCTTTCTGTTGTAGCAACTGGCACTCTAGGTAGTAACAAGTAACAAGTTTAGCCCATTGCTTTCCTGTTCACCCTTTAGGGCAAGGCCTGGGTTTTATTCACCTTTGTATCTCCAGCCCCTAGCACAGATGGAATAATAAAATGTTTATTGAATTAAATTACACACCTAATCTTCTGTGTTTTTAGTTGGACTGGAGTAGGTAGGGTGAGAGAAATATAGCTGAAGAAATCATAAAAAGGGAGGAAAAGTCGGTGTACTAGGAGTATGATTTCTTTCTTTTTAAAAAAAAATAATGTTGGGGCACCTGGCTGGCTCAGTCGGTTAAGCGTCCGACTCCAGCTCAGGACATGATCTCACGGTCCGTGAGTTCGAGCCCCGCGTCAGGCTCTGTGCTGACAGCTCAGAGCCTGGAGCCTGCTTTGGATTCTGTGTCTCCCTCTCTCTCTGCCCCTCCCCGGCTCATGCTCTGTCTCTGTCTGTCTCAAAAATAAATAACACATTAAAAAATGTCTTTAAAAATTAATGTTTATTTATTATTTTGGGAGAGAGAGATTGAGACGGAGCCCAAGCCGGGGAGGGGCAGAGAGAGGGAGACACAGAATCTGAAGCAGGCTTCAGGCTCTGAGTGTCAGCACAGAGCCCGATGCAGGGCTCAAACCCACTAACCGTGAGATCATGACCCAAGCCAAAGTCAGACGCTTAACTTACTAAGCCACTCAGGTGCTCCTAGGGGTATGATTTCTTAAGGCTGGTGAAATAGTAAGGAGAAAAACACTCTCTGCCCCTTAGGAGACATTGAATTTCTGTGCAAGGCTAGTCTGTGGATGCATGACCCCAGCCAAAGATGGGGCTAGCGCTGCTGAATCAAGGGGCAGTTAAAGAGGGCATGGTTGAGGCAGCACTGAGCTGCCTTGTGGCCCTTGCACAGACCCCAGTCTGCTGGTCAGTGCCAGGAGGAAGGTTCAGCAACCCTGCCAAATCATGAAAGGTCTTATTTGCAGCAAATGCTGGGGAGATGGTCCTAAGGAACCACTGAAAGATTTCAAGCAGAGCAGTGACAAAGGAAAGCCATTCTGGGGGCACTGTGAAGGGTGGAGTGGGAAGGTGAAGTTCAGGGGAGTTTACCAGACTCGGGGAGACCAATCTAGGCTATACTATCAAGAAAACACATTGTAAACCAAAACTTGGAATAGTAAAATTAGTCTCTACTGGAGCTTGCAAAGGTATACTTTTATAGAAATACTCCCTTTGCATCTTATAGAAGGAAGTTCTGGAATCTGTTAATCCAACCAATAGGAAGCCTGAATGGATACTGGGGGAAATTCTTTTCTTAGTTTTTGAAGCTGGTAGAGGCCAAGATACTACAGTCTTCTACAACAGGACCAGAAACTGGTGCTCGTAAGTGGGGAATACACCTTAATGTCTACTCCTTTCTGAATTTTGCACGGAGAGTATGGTGTGGGTGAGGCTAGGGGAACTGTGAGTTGGCAGTTATGGAGTAGAGCAGGGCACTGCAAACTTTTTCTGTAAAGGGCCATATGGTTTCTGTTGCAACTGCTCAATTCGATCAATACAGTGCAAAAGCGGCCACACATGTGCAAGCGAGCATAGCTACGTTACAACAGAACTTTACAGATACTGAAATGTTAAATTCACGTGTAGTTTTCACGCGTCACGAAACATTTTTTTGATTTTTTTTTCGATCATTTAAAAATATAAAACCCGTTCACAAGACTTGCATAATGAAATGAAGGCTGGCCTTGCCCACAGGCCACAGTGAGAATGCCCTTTTTTTAGAGCCCTGCCGCCCAATAGCCTTATATCCTTGGATCTCTATGAACCTCAGGTTCCGCGTCAATTCCCTAAAATTGTAGCGCGGTGAATAAACGCTGACAAACTTCGAAGCGCTTTGCGATCCCCACAGGCTCCAACAGCCCTGCGCCAAAGCTAGGGTCGCCTTAGCTCAGCCAGTTTCCGCCCAGCAGCTGGTGCGCAGGCGCTGGGGAGGGCCGCCGGACCCGCAGAGAAGGGAGGGCCTCTCCGCTGGGAGCACGCAGCAGCGTTACGTCAGGGCCAAGGGCGGTGCTGTCGCCCTGGCGACGGTTTCGCAGCCCCGCGCCGCCACCAGCCAGGCTTTCATCTCGACACACTGGGCCAAGAAGCCCTAGCCATGACCTCGAAGACCGCGGCGTCCTTGTCTATAGGCATGGCCGATGGGTTGTTTGAGACCGAGAAGAACGCAGGGGAGTCCGAGAATACCTATATTTTGCGGCCCGTTTTCCAGCAAAGGCGGGTAACGGACGGGTTGTGGTGGGGGCGACCTGCGAGACTGCTAGGTCAGGCAGGCAGAGCCCGCCTGGAAGCCTCAGCGTCGGTAAAGGGCGCGGGGAGCGGCAAAGTGGGCGGGGCTGGGGGGGCAGGCTGGGGCAGAGAGGCGGGGCTGGAGAGGGGGGGCGGGGCTGGAGAAGGAGAGGCGGGGCTGGAGAGGGCGAGGCGGAGCTGGGACTTAGAAGGTGTTAGGTTGGAGTACAGAGATGAGTCGACAGAGGAGGGAGGGGCTGGGTCTGGAGCCGCAAGGGCAAGCCGGGGAGTGGGCGGGGAGGAAGGGCGGGAAGCTATTTTTCTTGAGCTTTCAGCTGCTACTGGCAGCTGAAGACCCGGTCTCCGGTTGCAGTGTTAGGGCGTCGGAAGCGCCTGAGGCTAGCGCAGTGGGAATGGTTGGCTCTAGGAGACCTGGGACGTGAGCAGAGGAAAGGAGATGGATGGAATAGAGAGAAGAGCAGTAAAGAAGAGCCTTGCATAGAATACCATTCAGCCACACGCTTCCTGTGTGCAAACGTGTGCCAGAATACGCTTACTCCTTTGCAGGGTACGGGACCTGTATGTATATAAAGCCTTACCCAGATAGTATCCGGATGTTCTAGGCCCACCACCGCGATACTTTCCCAGAGTTGAAGTACACAGTCTAGTGCAGGGGAGAGTCTGCTAGGGCTGTAGACTCTATCACTCGCTTCATTTTCACAAGATGAGAAAATATATATACGTTAAAAAAAAAGCCCAGGTTGCTGATCAAATGCTTGGCAAATACTGAAAGCCAGGAACTTTGGTTATAATGTGATAAAAAATTTCATGCAGCATTTTTATGGTGGGTCGAATGGACATATAAAACTGTATGTTAAGTTATCTTGGTAGAAGTATCTAAATGCATTGATTGCCATTTGCCTGCATTTCTGTTGTAAAACGGAACAAAAGCAGAACAAGATTAACAAATATATATTGTGTGGGAATAATCCTATGAGATTATTTGTGACTTGTTTCAACAAAACTTTTAACATTTCACTGAGAATGAAAAAGGCTTCAGGAAAAGAACCAGATATGGTATGTTTATTAATAACAGGGAGACCCCTTTTTGAACGGATCAAGTCCTGGAAAGTTTGTCAGTGATTCTAAAGTTCATCTGTGAGAATAACCAGCAAGAGAGCAAAGAAAATAATGTTAAGAAGTAATAAGGGGCCACCAATACTACCAAATATTATTCCACATTATAAGCTCAAAACCTAAAACATTCTGGTCACTTGGACGTAATAGATAAATCAACTGATAGAATATATAGCCCAGAAAATGAACCTACTGCTGTAATCTATGATCAATACAATAAAAATGTTAATGGTATTGTTACAGTGGTGAAATTAGGGGAGATTTTTTTTTTCTGTCTTCATTTATTCAGTAATCCATTACTCCAAAAAGTATTTATTTTCTATGTGCTGGGTGCCGTTCTGAAAAATGGGGATATAACAGTGAACAAAGCAGATAGAAATTTCTGCTCGCATGGAGTTTACGTTCTAGCTGGGTAGAAGGACAACAAACAAAATAAACACAGAAGTGAACTGTACAGTGTATGAGATAGTAATCAGTACTGGGAAGTGAGCTATGAAGTGATGTGATAGGGCAATTTGAAGTTTTAGAGAAGGTGACTTTTGAAAAAAAGACTTGAAAGAAGTGAGGAGGTAGCTATGCATATAGAATGAGACTTGCACTTCAGGCAGAGGTTCACAGCAAGTGCAGAAGCACTGAAGTTGGCATGCCTGGTGTGATCAAAGAACATAGGGAAGGCCAGTGTGGCCAGAGTGGAGAGAACTAGTGGGAAAGGTAGTAAAAAACAAGGTCAGAGTTTGGTAGGGTAGACATATGGGACTGTACAAGTCATAGTTAGGATGCTGCTTTTACTCTGAGTGAGGTGGGAAATATCTGGGGTATCTTTGAATAGAGAAGTGCCATGATCTGACATATATTTTAACAGGACCGATCTAGTTGCTATGTTGAGAACAGGATCTGGGAGCAAACGCAGAGACAGAGAGACTTGTTAGGAGCCATTGTAATCCAGGCAGGAGGTAAAGGTACCAAGCTGGTGGCAGTGGATGGTGAGAGTGATTGAATTTCAGATTATTCTGAATGTAGAACTGCTTCAGATTTGCTTATGATTTAAGCAAGATTTGCTTATGAACCAGGATGTGTTTTGTGAGAGAGAAAGACGGCAAGACTGACATCAAGGTTTTTGGCCTGAACAAATGGAAGAATGGAGTTACCATTGACTGATACAATTCTGGGGAGGGGAGATGGTCAGAAGCTTGATGTCGGGGGCATCTGGGTGGCTCAGTCAGTTGAGTGTCCTCCTTCCGCTCAGGTCATGATTTCACAGTTTATGAGTTCAAGCCCCACATTGGGCTCTGTGCTGACAGCTCAGAGCCTGGAACCTGCTTCCGATTCTGTCTCCCCTTCTCTCTCTCTCTCTGCTCCTTCCCCGCTCATGCTCTCTCTCTCTCTCTCTCAGAAATAAACATTAAACAAATAAAAAAAAACCACTTAATGTTGGATATATTAAATTTGAGTTGTCTGTTAGACATCCAGATGGAATATGTGTTGGAATGTGTGGTCTGAAGTTCAGGGGAAAGGTCCGGGCTGGAAGTATAAATCAGGAATATGACTTGTTTTCTTAATTTGCTTGTATCACTTTTTTAATAAAAAATATGAAAATGGAAGATTACATTGTTTTAGTGGCAAAGAGCTGGGGGCAGTTGGACTGTGAAGGTAAATTGGAGTTTTGGAGTTACCAATTAGTTGTTCAAACTGTTTCATTTAGGTTCAGACCCTCTGTGGTTAAAGACTGTATCCATGCCGTGCTTAAGGAGGAACTGGCAAATGCTGAATACTCTCCGGAAGAAATGCCTCAACTCACAAAACGTTTATCAGAAACCGTTAAAGATAAATTAAAAGGTAATTGTGATGGTAATTGGAAATGATATGTTCCCTTCAAACATTCAATTTTACCTATTTGTTTCCTTCCCCATCTTTAAACAAGGGTCATACACTGTGCATTCTTTTAAACACAAATTTCTCTTCAGTGTCTAGTCTTCTCAGTTATTTGGTAACTTTTATGCATGTGGGTTTTTGCAGATAATGGGAGAGCGTAAAGATGTAAAATAAAACATTGTAGGCAAGCACTGTCTGAGAAATTCCAGTATGGGAAAGACCAGAAGTTACAAGTGCTCCTTTCTTCCATCATTCTTGATTGTTTTTCTCACCAACATATCAGTTCCTTAGGCAGGCCTCTTAGGCAGGCGTTCATACCCTCACTGTCTGACCTCAGCCCATCTCTCCAGCTCAATCATTAACTAGTTGCCCTACTCAACTCTCCATTCCTGCTAAGCTCTACGTATACAGAGCACACCTTGTGCTTTTTCTCCCTGTTCCCTTGGTCTCTGTCTCTGTCTTTTTTTTGTTAATAATGTTATACCATCTGAAAAGTCCTTTCTGTCTACCTTTTTAAAAATATAACATTTTGTGGAGGGAAGGAAATGTCTATGTAACAGTTATATTTCATTGTACTAACCTAGACAGTCTAGAAAAATACACATATGAATTTTTTTTTAAATTATATAAAATTCCATTACCCAAAGGTAGCTACTATTTAGTATTTTGGTGTATTTTCTTCTTTTTCTTAATTTTTTTCAGTTTTTAGAAATTAAAAAATATATAAAAGTACAAAGAAGAAAATAGAAATTCTGTGGATTTCTATCACTGCTGTTTGTATATTAGCATTTTTATTTCACTTTTTAAAAAAAGTTTTATTTATTTATTTTTGAGAGAGAGAGGGAGAGTGAGCATGTGTGCATGGGTGGGAGAGGGGCAGAGAGAGAGAGGGAAACAGAGAATCCCAAGCAGGCTCTGCGCTAATAGCACAGAGCTCGATTCAGGGCTTAAACACACGACCATAAGATCATGACCTGAGCCAAAATCAAGAGTCAGATTCTTAACTGACTGAACCACCCAGACACCCCTTCACTTTTTAAAAAAGTTATTTATTTATTCATTTAAGTAATCTCTGTTCCCAACATGGAGCTTGAACTCATGACCTCAAAATCAAGAGTTGCATGCTGTACCAACTAAGCCAGCCAGGTGCCCCTTTATTTTCACTTTTTAATAAAAATTGACTGTTAAAATTATTATAAAAAAAGATACATGTCCATTATAAATAAAGTTAAATGTATAGAAAAATACATAAAATTAGAAAATCATCCCAAATGCCACCACCACATTAAATATCAATATTTAATGATAATCATTAATATCAGGTGAACATATCACACTCTTTTCTATGTATATATACAGATAAATAAATACTTTAACAACAGTAGGATACCTTAGACTTATTTCACATAGTGGTATAGTATTCATTTTCGCTCTCTCTCTCTCTTTTTGCATTTGTTCTATATTTAAATGAAATGATTGCTCACTATTTAGTCCTTTTATCATGCCATTTCCATTGCTGAGTTCTTTATTTTGGTTCAGTTCTTACCTGATGAGATTTTGTTGTAAATTTTTTCGGGAAGGGCTCAGAAATGCTACATTCTCTGGTTTTTTTCGTGTCTGACGATGTCTGCCTTTTGCTTTTAAACCAGAATAGTTTTGGATGAATATAATATTTTGAGGTAATAACTTATTTTCTGAGAATTTTGTAGACTTGTTTTTCATTATCTTCTGGCATTGGATATTACCGAAGAGAAATCTAAGGCCACCTGATGTCCTCTGCTTAAAGAATCCCATCCTTAACCTTGATGCTCAATAGCTTTTTTAGAATATGGCTTGGTAGTGAAAATTTTATAGCTTTAAATCTGCAGATTTTATTTTTTCCATGTCAGGAAAATTTTCTTCTATCTCTGAAAACATTTCCTGTTGCATTTATTAGATTCTCTTCTTTAGGAAAATACTGATATGTTGAATGTTCTTTATCTTCCATATCTATTAGCTTTTCTGTGCCATACTTTCTTGCCTTTCCTTTGATATTTACTTGTGATTATCTTAAGCCAGTTATTCAATTTTCATTTGTGTCTGTTCTGTCCTTTGCCACTTTTAATTTATTAGGCCTGCACTGATACTGTGTGAGGATTCAGTTTGTTTCTTCAGGCTGTGATCTTCCTTTCCATTTTTCTGCTGTTTATAATCTGATTAAGTTCTTATTTTGTTGAATTTATGAGCTAATTTTGTTCTATACTGTGAATCATTTGTGAAGAACACGAGCAGGGGAGGGGCAGAGAGAGACACAGAATTGGGAGCAGGCTCCAGGCTCTGTGCTGTCAGCAGAGAGCCCGACGCAGGGCTTGAACCCACGGACTGCGAGGTCATGACCTGAGCTGAAGTTGGACATCTAACCGACTGAATGAGCCACCCAGGTGCCCCCTTTTTTGTCTTTTAAACAGTGTGTTTCTTTCTTGTTATTCTTTTGTTTGTTTTTGCTGCTGCATCATTGCATATTGCCAGTTGGCTTCTTTCCATTTTACTCTGATGTGGTGTGGTTTTCAGATCTTTTCATTTGCTCTTTTCATAATTGCTTTGACATAATATAGGTGATTTTTTTTTGTACTCTCCCACTATATCTGAGATTATTTTATTTTTCCCTCAGAACTATGATTTAAGGGCTGTATATATAATATTCTAGCTGCGTGGGTATCAGAAAAGGAGGAAGAGAAATGAGTAGAGAAAAGAGGAAGTTCCATGGAACTGTCTGCAGTGTTTTGGGCTCTGTCTCCTAGATTTTGTTAAGTATCCTGAATTAGGGTTCATGTTTCACATGGGAGGAGACCTGTGGTCTTCAGATTGTTTGCCTAATTTACTATATAATCCTGGAGACTTTCATCAGAGTTGGCTCTGTTTCAACTTTGCCCATTTCTTTTCCTTTTTTTTCCCCAACTGTTTCCACTAGTCTTTGGTTAGAAAAGAGCAGGGAGATAAAGATGCCCATTCAGTTTTCTTCTTTCCATTGGTGTTAGGGAGAATTTTCAGGATTTTGCTGCTTTAGCAGTATAGTTTTTGGGGAAGCAGCAGAGTTGTGCTAGGCCACACCATTATACTTCAGAATCTTATACTGTTATTTTCTTTTCTCCCTTACTGAACAGCTTACAGTTTTCTAAATATCCCATACTCTAGGGGTGCCTGCGTGGCTCAGTCAGTTAAGCATCCAACTTTGGCTCAGGTCATGATCTCTCAGTTTGTGAGTTCAAGCACTGAGTCGGGCTCTGTGTCTGCTTTGGATTCTGTGTCTCCCTCTCTCTCTGCCTCTTCACCGCTCACACTTTGTCTCTCTCTCTCTCAAAAAGAAATAAACATTAAAATAAAATGAATATCCCATAGCTTATGCCTTTGCACATGATATTCCCTCTCCATAAAATGGAGAGACATTGTCTGCCTGGTAAATTCCCATTCGTCTTTCAACACTCAGCTTGTGTATCTCATCCTCCAAGAAGCCTTTTCTGGTCATCCCTTCCCCACTGTCCAAACAAAGGAAGGAGCTGCCAGCCCTGTGTTCCTAAAAGACATGCCATTCCTGGAATTATTAATACATTGCATTTTTATTTTATTCTTCATGTTTGCCTTCCCAGCTACTGTGAGTTCTTTAAGGCAAGAAGAGTGTCTTATTTATTTCAGTGTTTTGAGGACCTACCAGCACCTGTCTTAGAGTAGGAGAGAAACAAAGGGAGCTGCGATCTATTGAGAAACTAGTATGTATCAATACTGTTGTAGATGCTTTACATATTGTGAAAATTACTAAAGCAAAACCTCACTAAAATGTTGGAGTTGGGAGGCCAGAAGGGGGAGCTCTAATACCATACCGTTCCTTATCAGCCTATACTTTACTACCCTAGCAGCAGAAAGATTTTCTGCTTGCCTAGCAACAGACCAGCCAATGAGAGACCATTAAAATTCAGGCAATGAAAAGCCACTATACTTTCAACTCCCATTTACTCCAATGAACTTTTTGTTTATAACAGCTCTCCCAATGACCTCCTTTCCTCTACAAAAGAACTGACTTTTTTGTTCTCTGGACTTGCAAATGGTTTTGCTGTAGCTTTCATGTCCTGAATTGTAATTCTGTGCCCTTCACGAATAGACTCATTTTTTTGCTGGTAAAATAACTGACAGTTTTGTTTTTAAGGTCAGTGTACTATATCTTATCTCATCTCACCTCACAGTGTACCCCCAGGGTAGGTAATAATATTTTTCATTTAACAGATGAGGAAGACTTAAGCCAAGAAGGTAAATAACTTGTCTAAGGTTACACACTTGGTAAGCTGACTTACTCACCAAGTAAAATTTGCCCTCTAGTCTCTCTGACTCCCAAATTATCAACCCACTCAGTCAGTGCTTATAGACTGAATGCCTATATCCATTTCTAGGCAAATATACCATCATATTTATCACTTTTATCACTTTTATTTATGCCTTTATCACTTTTACTTTATCACTTTTACTTATAGATAACCTTCTTATTTTTCTTTCTAGAAATGGGATTTGACCGATATAAAATGGTGGTGCAAGTAGTGATTGGAGAACAAAGAGGTGAAGGAGTATTGTGAGTAGTTGGTTTTTCCTTCTTGTTTTTATTCTTAAATGTTTATTAGGTATTCCTCCTCCTAACAATTCAGAAAGATTGTGTCTTTGTGAGAGTGAGAGGAAAAGGCAGCATTACAAAATGCAGCTGTGAACCAAAAAGATCCGGGTATTGAACAGTGGGGTTGACAAGTCTGGGTGAGCTCCGTGAGGTAACACTTTGTGTCGTATCTATAGGGTTTATGTTTATATGCTCCTAAAGAGAGTATGGGAACATGTATACATGTTTCTTCCTAAATTGCTTTTTGCCTGTTTTTTTTCCTATCATTCTCCTAAATTAATTTCTTTAACATTGTCTGAGACCTCTTTATTAGCATATCTGGTAACCCTTTCTTACCTCTTATTCTTGGCCTGGGCTTCTATTTCTTTCTTTCTTTTTTTTTTTTTTAATGTTTATTTATTTTTGAAAGAGAGAGAGAGAGAGAGAGCGAGCATGAGCAGGGGAGGGGCAGAGAGAGAGGGAGACACAGAATCCAAAGCAGGCTCCAGGCTCTGAGCTGTCAGCACAGAGCCCGATGCGGGGCTCGAACTCACAGACCGTGAGATCATGACCTGAGCCGAAGTTGGATGCTCAACCTACTGAGCCACCCAGGCGCCCCTGAGCTTTTATTTCTTAAAATTCACTCTTTTTCTTTTTTTTTTTCTTTTTTTTGGCCCTGATGTCACTTAGCTAACTTGTTTCTCTTCTATTTTTCTAACTGATTATTGTCTTTCCTTCCCTGGTTCCTTTCTCCCCTACATCGCCAGCTGTGAGCTTTCTTCAAGGCTCACTTCTTGTTCTTGGGCTCTTCTCAATGCTTTTTCAATGAACTCATTCATTGTCATGACCTCAAACTGTCGTTCATGTATTAGTGAGTTCAAAATCTGTATTTCCTCTCTTTTCCTGTGCCCAAGTGTTAATCTCACATTTCCCTTGGCAAACAGTGCTTAGTATAGTATTTTATAAAAAAAAATTAAAATATTTGTTAAAGGAATTAAAAAAAAACCCTTGTATATATTATGAGTGAGAATTTTTACTATGGAATGTTGGATTTGGAAGGGACTATGGATATTTTCTACTGTCCACTCTCCTGAATTTATAGATGACACTTATGAGGATCACTATATTTTGCCCAAAATTATTTATCTGGCTGGTGTCAGATTAACTAATAGAGCCTAGCTTTCTGGCTCATGGTGCAGTACTCTTCACTGTGGTGTCCTCTACCATTTGGTCAAAAGGCTTCAGGAGAATTTCTCACCTCCAAGACATAAAGAAATACTTTACTAGTTTATCTCGCCAGTTTCAACTTGTTGTACAGGTGTAAATTTCTTCTCCCTTCTTCTCCTTTAGTCAACCTGACATTTTAATTTCTCTTTCACAGTATTACCAAGGTTCTGTTGACTCCGGCTTAAAACCTCGGAGTCCTCTTTTGTCTTGTTTAGCCGTTAGTCTCTCCTACTGTATGCACTGTAATCTGGATGCCAGGGTTACTTGGCAACCCCTTATCAGCATTTCCAGACTCTGATCTCTCTCCTCTGCATTTCATTTTGCAGCTAGAGCAGTCTTTCAGGAGTACACCTCATTTTCTTTCCATGAACTCTTTAGAGTTTATTTTAAACCCTGTCAGGTATAAACTCCTTGAACTGGTTGTGATTGACTTTGTTAAACGTGATAAGGCCAAATTCTAAAGCGTAGCATTCAAGGCCTCCCTCCCTCCTTTTTTAAAACCTTTATCATCTAAAATTTCAAACATATGCAGAAGTACAGGGACTAAGGAACTCCCATTTTTCTGTCATTTAGCTTCAACGTTTATAAGCCCATACAGATACTGTTTTATTTATCCCTCTGCCTACTCTCCCTGTCCCATCAGATTATTTTGAAGCAAATTCCAGTCATCATACCTTTCATTTGTAAATACAACAATATATGATATCTCTAAAATTTAAAGACCCTTTTTATTTTATTTATTTTTTTAAAATGTTTATTTATTTTGAGAGAGAGAGAGAGAGCGTGAGGGGCAGAGAGAGGGGGAGAGAGAGAATCTCAAGCAGTCTCTGCACTGTCAGCACAGAGCCCAATGCGGGGCTCGAACCCACGAAGCATGAGATTATGACTTGAGCCAAAATCAAGAGTAGGATGCTTAACCCACTGAGCCACCCAGATGCCCTAAAGACCATTTTTAACATAATAAAATATCACATCTAAAATATTGCCAGTCCTGAATATTACAAAATATTCAGTTAGTGTTCAAATATCCCCAGTTGTCTCATATATAGTTGACTCTTGTGCACCATGTGGAGGTTAGTAGTGCCAACCCCTGCACAATCAAAAATAACTTTTTGTATATGCATATAACTTTGACTCCCCCAATACTTAACTACTAATAGCCTATTATTGATTGGAAGCCTTAATGATAACGTAAACAGTCGATTAACACATGTTTTATATAGGTATTATATACTGTATTCTTATAATAAAGTAAGCTAGAGAAAATAAAATGTTACTAACAAAATTATAAGAGAGAGAAAATACATTTACAGTACTGTACTGTACTGTATTTATTGAAAAAACATCTGCACATAAGTGGACCTGTGCATTTCAGCCCAGGTTGTTCAAGGGTCACTGTATACATATATGAATATGTATTTAAGTGTATGTATTTATGTATGTGTATTTTTTTTTTACAATTTGTTCAGATCAGGATTCAGATAAAGTTCACACATTGCATTTAGTTGATACATCTCTCTTTTTTTTTAATGTTTATTTTTGAGAGAGAGAGAGAGAGTGAGCATGAGCAGGGGAGGGCAGGGGCGGGGGGTGGGGGGCGGGGGAGAGACACAGAATCCAAAGCAGGCTCCGGGCTCTGAGCTGTCAGCACAAAGCCTGACTCAGGTTTCGAACTCATGGACTGCAAGATCATGACCTAAGCCAAAGTCAGAAGCTTAACCAACTGAGCCACTCAGGTGCCCCAAAACCCACCAAATTTGAATAAAGACATCATCCAATGAATTTGGACACAAAGTTTGCTTTGAATATTTCTTTGGGGGAGAGGACACCACACTTCTACTCAATTAAGAGTAACATTTTTAGTCTTGAGGTCTTTTTTTTTTTTAATATATTTATCATGCCATGAATTCATAGCGAATGGGCTCCAGGAGCTCAGGCTCCGATCCACTGGTTCTCACAAAATGTGCATCTCTGGGTGGGGCAGGCTGGCACTTCAGTTGAACCCAAGTGCTTTTCTCCTTGGCTTCTTTCTTTTCCTGATCATTTTCCTTCACACGGTTCAGGAAGCTGTCTTGACTCTTTGAGTGCTTAATGCGCTCAATATGTACATGAATTCTCTTAGCAAGAATCTTGCCCTTGTTTGTTTACAACAATGCCAATAACATGGTGGGTAACATTGTAGACTCTTCCAGTTTTGCCACAGTAACATTTGTGCCACATTCCTTTTTGAAAAGTTCCCATTCCCTTGATGTCCACAATATCACCTTTCTTGTAGATTGGCATGTATGTTGCCAAAGGAACAACTCCATGTTTTCTGAAAGGCCTAGAGAACATATAGCGAGTACCCCTCCTCCTTCCTTTTGTGTTGGTCATTTTGGCGAATTACTAGGAGGTTACTCCCTCTTTTATCTCATTTTCTCATTTTTTTTTTTATATTGCCATTTAATTGTTAAAGAAATTGGTTTGTTTTTTCCTGGAGAGTTACTTACTTTCTGGCATTTACTAACTGTACCTTATTTATTACTCAGTGTTCTAGCTCGGGCCATTGGCAGCTCTTTCAGTTGACTCCTGTGTCCCTTTGATACACCCTACTATTATTATGGGGTTTCTTGAGCACTTCTTTACTTACTGGCACTGTAAGCGGCTTCATCTTATTCATTCCCTGCACCAGCCCTAGAATTAGCCATTTGTCCAAGGAGCTCTGGTTCATTTTATGGAGAATAGCATTAGAAACTAACATCTGGGTGCTAAGTGTGGCCATTAACTTTTTAAGTATTGCTTCTGCTCTGTTTGCTTTCTGTTGTCCCTTTTGGACTCCAATTACCTGTGTATAGAGGGAGATCCTCTTTTTACTGTATTTCACATGTCTTTTATGCTCTTCTCTGAGTTTTTGTGTTTTCTCTCTGTACTTACTTTTGGATATTTTTTTCTTTTTTCTTTTTTGGGAGGGAGAGAGAGAGAGAGAGGGAGAGAGAGAAAACGTGTGTGCGTAGGTGCATGCATGAGTATGTGGGGGAAGGGCAGAGAGAGAGAATCCCAAGCAGGCTCTCCACTGTCGGATGAGGGGCTAGATCTCACAACTGTAAGATCATGACCTGAACCAAAATCAAGAGTCAGATGTTTAACTGACTGAGGCACCCAGGTGCCCTGCTTTTGGATATTTTTCTGTTGACCTGTCTTTCAGTTAATGTGTTCTCTTTTCTGTTGTATCTAATCTGATATTCAACTCACTGACTAAATTCCTTTTTTTTTTTTTTCTCAGTGTTTAATTATTTTTGAGAGAGAGACAGAGTGCAAGCAGGGGAGGGGCAGAGAGAGAGAGGGAGACACAGAATCTGAAGTAGGCTCCAGGCTCTGAGCTGTCAGCACAGAGCCTGATGTGGGGCTTGAACCCACGAACCGTGATGTCATGACTTGAGCTGACCTTGAACAGTTAACTGACTGAGCCACCCAAGTGCCCCTGACTGAATTCTTTTTTTTTTTTTTTAATGTTTATTTTTGAGACAGAGAGAGACAGGGCATGATTGGGGGAGGGGCAGAGAGAGAGGGAGACACAGAATCCAAAGCAAGCTCCAGGCTCTGAGCTATCAGCACAGAGCCCAAAGCGGGGCTCGAACTCACAAACAGCAAGATCATGACCTGAGCCGAGGTTGGACGCTTAACCGACTGAGCCATCCAGGTGCCTTGCCCCTGACTGAATTCTTAATGTCAGTTATTATATTTTTTAGGTCTAGAATATCCATTTTAATTCTTTTTTATAGATTCCAATTCTCTAGTGAAATTATTATTATTTTTTAATACTACACGAGCATTATTTGCACATTCTGTGAAAGAGATTTCTGAATCTGTCACAAGGGCAGAAGGGGCCTTGCTCTCACTCCTATTACTAAAATGTAAATTAATATAATTGCTGATCAAACTTACACACTATTGGCAAATAATTTCTAGCCCCTATTTTAGTTATTGTGATCATCAGCGGGGAAGAAACCTTTTCCTAAGACACTCAGCTGTGAAGGGCAGGCAGTGTTGGAACCCCCCTCCGTGATACTGCACCACTCTGGAAAATATGCCTTCAGGCTCCTTCCCGTCACTCAAGGCAGCAGCAAATCCTTCCTGTCACCACACTGTCAGCGCAGAGCCTGACACAGGGCTTGACATGGGGCTTGACCCCATGAACTGTGAGATCCTGACCTGAGTCAAAATCAAGAGTCAGATACTTAACCAACTGAGCGCCTCAACTGTCCAACTCTTGCTTTTGGCTCAGGTCATGATCTCCCCGTCATGAGATCAAGCTCTGCATTGGGCTCCGTGCTGGGTGTGGAGCCTGCTTAAGAGTCAGTGTCTCCCTTTCTCTCTGCCTCCCCCCACCTTCAAAACTAAATAAATAAACATTAAAAAAAAGTCTTTTGTTCATAGGTAACTACATCTGCAAGTGCTTTCCTGGTGAACTACACCTGGCACTGAATTAAATTGACAATGAATGCTGGTACTTTAAGCTGCATTCCTGGGAGGCAGCTGCAATTTGATTCATCTCGAGTGTACTCATGTTCCTCTTTGCAGTTCAGTGCATTTCACAAATGCCCTGGTCACAGCTCTGACTGCCAGCCAGTAGCACCATGCATTCCAGCACCTCTCTGGTAGTGGTCAGTGAGGCCAATGGAATTATTTTTTTTTTATCCAGTTCTTCATCCTTCCTCTCTCCTCCCTTTTTACATTTTGGTCATAGCAGTTATTTTAAAGTCACTGTCTGCTTACTCCAGTATCTGGATCATGTGTGATTCTGTTTCTGTTGATTTTTTTTTTTCTTGGTAATCCTTCATGTGGCTGTGTTAGCATGCCTAGTTTAAATCCTGGACATTGTGTCAAAAAATTATAGAACCTCCAGATAATATTATTTTCTTCCAGAGAGGGTTTACTCTTTTCCTTTTTCATTCAGATAGACTATGAACTGCTTACCTTAACCCAGCCAGGTACTAACCAGAGTTGAGGTTGGGTTGCATTTTTGATGAGGCTCCCTCTGCCTTTAGTTCACCCTTCTTTCTTGAAGAAGCCGTCCAGATGGGACCCCACCCCCATCAGGTACTGACTTCTTTACTTGTCTCCTCAGCATAAAACTATTCTTTACTTCAAAAGTTTTTGCCTTAGTGTACTAGCTTCCTATTGCTGCTGTAAAATATTATCACAGGTGCCTGGTTGACTGAGTTGGAAGAGTGTGCGACTCTTGATCTCGGGGTTGTGAGTTCGAGCCCCATGTTGGGTGTAGAAATTACTAAAATAAATAAATAAATAAATAAATAAATAAATAAATAAACAAACTGAAAAAAATTACCACAAACCCAGTGGCTTAAAAATATTATTTTATAGTTCTGGGGATCATAAATCCAAAACGGGTTTCATTCAGTGAAAATTCAGTCTTTGGAAAGACTGCATTCCTTCTGGAAGCTCTAGGGGAGAATCCCTTCTTTTGCCTGTTCCCACTTCTAGAGATTGCCTGCATTCTTTAGCTTGTAAACCCTTCCTCCATCTTCAAAGCCAGCAGCATAGCATCTTCAAATATTTCTCTGACTCTGACCCTCCCACCTCCTCCTTTCTAAGGACTCGTGTGATTACGTTGAACCCACCTGTATAATCCAGGATAATCTCCCCATCTCAGGATCCTTAATAATATATCTATAAGAGTTTTTTCCTCGTATAGTGTAGCTATTCACAGGTTTGGGGCATTAGGACATAGATACATTTGGTGAGAGGGCGTTATTTTGCCTACCACACGTGGCTTTCAGTTTCAAAATTCAGCACCTGTCTTGAGGGGAAAACCTATCATGTGACAGGCTCAGTTCTACTCTCTCCTTTTTCACAGTGATCTTGGTTCCTCAAGTCTCCAGTTTTATCTTCTTAGGGGCCAGCAGTCCTGCTGGTTTCTTTTTCCCTCAGTAATTGGTTCTCTAGCTGGGAAAAGCCTGGTTTCTTAGCTTTTAGTCCTGTGCCTGGACTTGGCAAATGCCCCAGGGAGAATTCTGATGCAGGATATCCGCTTACCTCCTAGCAGTTCACCTCTCTCTGGAATTTTGGCTCCCCTGGTCTTAACTTGCTTCAGCTGCATTCTGGTTCACTTAATCCAGCCTCACTAACTGATCTTGGGGGGAACATAGGCCTCTACAAACTGTTCCATCATACTTCTCAGTCCTATTGACACAAATACTTACACTTAAATATAGCTTTGTATGTCTGTATGTATGTATGTATGTATGTATGTATGTATGTATGTATGTATAGCCCAGGGTTTGGGTGTGACCCTGAAGTCCCAGGTTTGTCTTATACATTTCTAGCCTAGGCCCTAGAATTGGCCATTTCTCTGAGAAGTCCCTAGTTCCTTTTATTGGCAAATGATATATAGACCAAATTTTGAAAGCAAGGATTGTGTTTTTTGCATCTTTTTATCATTTGTACCTAGCACTTTGCTTCATATGTAATAGACCCTCAATAAACGTTTGTTAAGTAAATGTTTATATTCCTGCCTTCTTTGGGGCTACTTAGCTTAAGTACCACATCCTTCATTAACTCTTTTTTGGCTTTTTCTCCTATCTAAATTCTCTAAATGTCTGTGGCACTTCTACAAATTTAGTACAAATGTGACAATTAGGCTTGGAATAAACAGACTTTACAATACTTTCGAATCCTAATAACTGATAAATTAGCATCAACCATACATTATCTTATTCTTTTTATGTGTGTTAATTTTTTTCACCTAATTAAATTGGGAGTTATTTGAGGATTGACACAGATTTTTCTCCTTTTGGACATATGGTAGCTGCTAAATAGATACTTGTTGGTGATGAATTAAGTAGGTTAATTATATTTCACATTGTTACTGTTGCAGTTTGGAAAGAGATGGAACTTTTTTTCACTTAAGAATGTGTGAGGGGCACTTGGATGGCTCATTCAGTTAGGTGTCTGACTCTTGATTTCGGCTCAGGCCATGATCTCAAGGTTGGTGGAACTGAGCCCTGCATTGGGCTCCACACTGACAGCGTGGAGCCTGCTTGGGATTCTCTGTCTTCTCTCTCTGCCCCACCCGCTGCTTGTGCGGGTGCTCTTTCTCTCTCAAAATAAATAAATAAACATTTAAAAAAAAAGAATGTGTGGAACACTAGGATGGGAGACTCTTCTATGCAAAACTTTAAAAAAGCACTTTCAAAAATGAACCAATATTAATATGGTACCTGTGTTATCTTTCTCTCTATAACTTGAAGCTGAACTGCCTAGGTTCAAAGCCAGACTTGGTCATTTACTATTTGTTTGACCTTGGGCAAGTTTACTTAATTTCTCTAATATTCAGTTTCCATATTTACTAAATTAGTGTAATAACAGTACCTACTTCACAGGATTAAATGAGTTAATACATGTGAAGCACTTGGACTAGTGGCAGGCACAAAGTAAGTGCTCAATAAATGGTAATGATGACTCATATATATACAGTTAATAAAAATGTAAAACATTTATAATTAGTTTTTTCACTTTATATTGTGAATGTATTTTAATTTTTGTAAAGTTTGTAAACATCTTTGTAAAAGATCTTTGTAAAATGTCTCTTTAATGGCAGCTGGTAGCATAGAATTTCATTACCATGAAATACCATAATTTCATCGACCACTTACTACTGTGCATTTAAGTTGTTTGCATTATTTATTTATTTTTCAAAATTTTATTTATTTTTTAACTAATCTCTACATGTAACATGGGGCTCGAACCCCCAACCCCAACAGCAATAGTCATATGCTCTACTGAATGAGTCAGCCAGGCAGCCCATAGTTGTTTCCATTTTTTAAAAAATGTTTATTTTGAGAGAGAGAGTGCATGAGCACGGGAGAGGAGCAGAAGGAGAGAGAATCCCAATCAGATTCCATGCTCAGCACAGAGCCTGACGTGGGGCTTGATTTCATGAACTGTGAGATCATGACCTGAGCTGAAATCAAGAGTTGGATGCTTAACTACTGAGCTACCCAGGCACCCCTGTTTCCATTTTTTTAATTGGCTTTTATTTTGCCTAACATTCTTTCTTACTCAAGATTTGGGTAGAGGAGAATGGCCAATTTGAGAATTCAGAGGTAGCATAGCAATTCTGTAGAGACAATACAGACAATACTGGGTGTAGAAGTAGTTAGAAGATTGAGTTCTAGTTCAGAGTTTGTCCTTTTCTGGAACTCTACAAAATGATCAGGTTGGATTAAATAATCTATTGGTCCTTCCTAGACCTACTTTTTAATATTATTTTGCAGGATTGAGCTCATTTCAGTCATAATTCTTAGGTATTAATTTCCTCTTAAAGTTCCACAAAAATATCTTGGCTGAAGTAATCTATAACAGAGCTTCCCACCCAGAACACCAAGGACTTAAAAGTATTGACCCCTTAAGCTTTCAGGCAGCCAGAGTCTGAGGCTGTGAGAGCCCATGGGCTGTCACCTCCAGTGACATCTATGATTCCTGTCCCTCTTGGTTTATCCGGTATGTTCTGCTGTATACAAATAGGATTTTCTGCGTGCCAACCTGTGAAAGGGTTTGGAAACACTGATCTACAAGAATGTATCAAGGAAAACTTTTGCTCATGGCAAATATATGCAAGTCAGATCCTTGTTATATTGTTTATAATTCTTCATTCTCTGACTTTTCAGCATGGCTGCTCGCTGTTTCTGGGATGCTGACACTGACAACTATATTCATGATGTTTTCATGAATGTAAGTCCATTTGGAAGCCTTTCTGTCCTTTCCAAGGACATGTGGATATTCCAAATCCAATTAATATTATTAAGATATGAGGACACGTCAGTTTTAGATGTTTGTCTTAAAGTCCTGGATGAGATGATTTTACTGTTCCTTTACTATGTTACTAAAGCAGGAGAAACCTAATGTGCTGCTAATAGGCCAGGAGATTTGTAGCTGTGCTGATGACATAACTCTTCATAAGTGTGATTTTGAGAATATCAGATTGTTTATTCAGTGCTAACAGACATATAGCACTTGGCTAACTACAAAGAAGAGGTGCTAGGGATAAAATGATGAATAAGACAGGCATGGTTTCTGCTTGTAGAGAGCTTATAAACCAGTGGGAGGTCAGACAATACTCACATTAACAAATAATTAATTTAAAACTTTAGTTTTCAGTTATTACTTAATAAAGATGACCAGGATCTGCTTTTAGAGTGCAAGATTGGTGGGATAGATGTCTACGAATCATTTTTAAAAATAAATAAAAATAATTTTTCGGAGCCTGGTTTACGGTGCTGACTTAGTCTGCTATATCTTTAGTCCAGTTTGTTGAGTCAAGTGTATATTTAGGTCTCATTTTCAGAGCTTATTTTGTTTATTTGGGGGGAGATCCCAGGAAGCACTGATAGAGGATGAGGACATGAGACAGGAGAGAGAAAAGTACATGTTATTGCGCCTATAATTGCTGTGGATAACTGGACTGGGTCTCAGGAGAACTCTGGGCGGCACTGTAGAACAGTGGCCAAAGTGGGATCCGCAGACCAGTGCTAGTCCTTGTCCTGTTTCCAGGTCCTTCATGAAACAAGTACATAAATAGAGTGTAAGAGTTTAGAAAGTCTTACAGAAATTTGACAAAGCAATTTGTATTGATTAAATCTAATAATAAAATGTTTAGGCTGTATTTTGTATGTTTCTTTTTTCATTTCATTTTCGTGCTTATTAATTTTTATTGTATTTTACAGAAGCATCAGTCCATAAGGGCCCGAAAAATTAAAGCAAAAACAAATTTCTCACCACAGATAGCACTGTTGTAGAACACAGTTCATAGTTATTCTACCCAAGGAGGCAGAGAACTGAGCTAACCAAAGAATTTTGCTTTGGTTAATAATCAGATACTTGAGTTTAGATTGTTTTTCTGCCAGTAGTACTAGGCTGGAGGAGAGATTTGTTGGTCAGGAGTTGCTGAGGCAGGTGGATCTCCTGTAATCATTACCTAAAAGCTGTTTTAACAAGTTTAACTGGGATTTGGAAAACATTTTGTGATTCCAAGTTAAAGATGGATAAATGAATTTTATCAGTTAAGAATAGACACCCAGAAACCATTTGCCCTTATCCAGAATTTATGACAAGGTGCTGTTATTTTTATCTGTGATGTTATAATATAGTTATGCATTTACTCCAAGAAACTCAAGGTATTTCATACATTGTTTATTTCTGTGATAAATCAGGGAAAATGGGAATACTTATAAATACGAATTACATAAAGTTTATTAGTTTGCATTTTACTTCTACCTTCAAAAAATCTAATTCTTTACCCATCCTACCCTTTGAGAAAGCAATTTTGTAGTTACCCTGAGGCAAGCAAGTTTATGGCTCTAATCTGGAAACCCTTTGTCTATTGAAGAAGAAAAAACCTTCATGATTGAAAATTGGCAAAGATCTGAGATGATGTTAATTTCAGTTGCCTATGCTACCTTAGCCCTTCATTAGTACTAATGTTCTGGATTTGTGTGTTTTCTGTTTTGCTTGCTTTTTAGGACAGTTTATTCTGTGTTGTAGCGGCATTCGGCTGTTTCTACTATTGAATCTTTGAAAAGTTGGATAAAGATAATGACCATGAAGAAATATGAACTTTTTTATACTGTTAAATATCTCAACAAAATAAAGATAATTTGGCAGTTTGGCAACTGAGTCTGAGTTTTAGGCTTTATATTTTCATGTTTTGATTTTTGTTGTAATATGTTCTCACTGTATTTGCAAAGTGGGGAGAATCCATATTTCAGTTGTTCAAACATTGTACCAAATTGTAAATATTTGGGTATATTTTCTACCAGTGTTTTTTATATTTGCAGGATTAAAAAAATCATATATTCAATTTTGCACCCTGATTTTTCACTTCTAGTGTCATGTGCAGGGTTCATGTCATTTTATTTGCATTGTTGTGATTTTGATAAGCATAATTTAATAGCTGCACTTAGTCTGTTAGGTTATACATTGGTTATTTTTGCCATTTCCTTTGTAAGGGACTGATTATAATTTTTTACTATTATAAATAACATTGAAATGAATTTATTTGTGCATCAAGTTTTTTTCATACATTTTGAATTATTGTCTTTATCTCTCATCCAGTATTTTTGCTTAGCTATTGCGACTCTACACCTTACACAGCTTATTAGGTTAAACACACATTGATTTTTTTCCAGGGTTTGCCCACAGTGTCAGCGACATTGTCCAAGTTCTGTATGAAATTAGCCCTTCTTTAAGACTCTGAGATTATTGTTACTACCCACACTCCCACTGTCTTTGTGGTGATGTTCCGCTTGTAATTACTTAAAAAAATTTTTTTTAAAGTTTATTTTTGAGAGACAGAGTGTGAGTGGGGGAGGGGTAGAGGGAGAGAGAGGGAGACACAGAATCTGAAGCAGGCTCCAGGCTCTGAGCTGTCAGCGCAGAGCCTCGCATGGGGCTCAAACCCACGAACTGTGAGATCATGACCTGAGCTGAAGTTGGACGCTTAACCGACTGAGCCACCCAGGCGCCCCTACTTTTTTTTTCTTTTTAATGTTATTTTTGAGAGAGAGTGTGAGTGCAGTGAGACAGAGAATCCAAAGCGGCTCCGTGCTGACAGTTTACAGCCCCATCCCAGACTCAACTCAGGAGCTGGGGGATCAAGACCTGATGGTTGGACGCTCAACGGACTAAACCACCCAGGCGCCCCCTTCCTTGTAGTTCCTGATGTCTTTTCCAGCTAGCAGTCAGTCCTTATTTGGAGCACCTTAGTCTGTAGGCCATGTTCAAATAACTAATTGAAATTCAAAAGGGAAAGGGTTACAGTTAATCCTCTTTCTCCCTGGAGGCTCCTCAGCAGAGGCATAAGTATCTACCCACTTCTCAGCCACTTTCAAGTCAAGCATGTAGACAAAAAATAATAAATACATCAAAAAGTTCTTTTACATTCTTCTCTCATGACATTGGGTATATGCTTGCCTTACATCTGTGGAATCAAAAGGGACCCCTCCAAAGGTTCATTCTAGCAAAGGAAAACGTTTTTCTTCACCAGATACCCTCCTACATGTGATTTCCTACCAGCTGGCCTCCCTTGAATCCGCTCCTGCTCAACTAGCCCTCGGTTGATTCCTACTGATCATTTTTCCGTGAGCCAACCTGGGTCAGAAATAACAGGAGGAAAACCAGCTTTGGGACCAGCTACAGGTTACTACAGGACTTGATTGCCGGACACGAATTCTCCCTACAAGACCGAGTAGGGCAAAGGTGGTGCCGTGTTGTAGCAGTCGCCCAGGGGTCTCCGGTGGAAGGCGTCACGGCCATCTGCCCTGCACCAGACGCTGGAGACAGAGCAGACAGGTCCTCCCCGGAGGAACCTGGCCCGGAGCGGGGCGAAAGGGAAGCCGTCGGCTTAACGCATCTTGACTGACTGCCAGGGAGCAGGCGCGACAGTTCACAGTCGTATCTCCTCGCGAGGAGGCGTCTTTACCGCAAACTGCAGTTCCGCATGGAACCTGACCCTTAGTCACTTCGTCTCTAGCGTCTGGAGTTTCCGGCTCAGCCACTCCACCCCAAGGGCCTCCGTGGAGGCGGAACTACTGTGTCAGGGGTCGTGGTTTTCAGGGAAGTGTCGCGGTCGGATTGACAAGAGGGCGGGCAGTAGGCGGGACTTCCGGCCCGCTGTTCCGTCAGCTGCCTTTCCCGGGCGTCTCCCCGCAACCTCCTCAACTTCCCTTGTCCGTGACGCGGCGCCTGGGAGAAATCCGACGGGACGGGGGCCGGGGGGAGCGTGACCTCACCACTGCAGGTGAGGACCCGGTGTGTGCATATCCTTGCGGCTGTCTTTGAGAGAACAGACTGTGCGGCTAGGACCGCGAGGAGACTGACTGAAAGAGGAGTGGGTCAGTGACAGCGAAGGGAGTGTAAGGAGGGGCTGTGGAGGCTACTGTGACCCAGAGGGGCAGTGACAGCGAGGGGACTGTGACCGAGATGTAGCTGCTTGCGAGGAGCGTGCGACCCAGAGGCAGTGAATGCGAAGGGACTCTGACCTCGGAGAGCGCGAGGCAGAAGCTGCGAAGGGACTACGAATGAGAAAGTATGAGGCAATGACTTGGAGGAGACTCTGGTCGATGGATAGTGACTGTGAGGGGACTCTGATCTAAGGGAACTGAAGGAACGGCTGCAGGGGGATCGACCAGCAGTTACTTTGAGGGGCTGGCTTGGACAGCAGTGTGGGCTCAGTGACTGGACATGGTACTGTAGGGTTATGTCTGGGCACTGGGTGTGGTTGGGTGGTCATGACTGGGCAGAGAAGGTGTTTAGTGTAAAGAACACTGGTCTGGGACTTATCAGGCCCGAGTTTAATTTTATGGACAACCATCTTGTGGCTGGGAAACGTAACCTCAGGACTGAGCTACAGTTTCTTCATCAGTGAATGGGAAGTTTGGACTAGATTAATATTTCCCGGACTGTGGATTCCATCCTATTATTGGGTTGTGAAGTCCATTTAGTGGATAGCACCTGAATTTAAAACAAAATGGAATACAATAGAAATTTTCAGTGTGTTCACATAGTGAGGGTAAGTATTGTTTCATGAAACTTGTTTCAGTTATCCGTGTATGAGATTATGATGTCAAATGGATTTCATATATCTTAAAATGTATGAAATGTAGTAAAAATGTTGGACCAGGTTATTTCTGACTTTTCTTTCAGGCCTAAAATGCCATGATTCTATGTTTAGGAGACTGTTTGGATGTGCAAAGACTGGCTCTGGCTGGGGCATAGCCTCCATCAGATTGACTTAACGGGCAAAGGCTTCCCAAATATAAGTGAGATGACCGGTTATGATGGAGGACTGAAACTCACAATCTCAGTTGGGAGAACTAGAACTCACATTTTGCAATAGAGACAGTGGTATTTACAGAGACAGTGAGGATACAGGGGTTTGTGATAGGAAAAACTGCTAGAAATAGACATTGAGAAAGAGGAAGGTTTGAGGAGGGTAGGAACAAGGTTTAGGAAGGGAATTGAAGACAGAGACAGAAAACATTCTGCCAAGAATAAAATGGGAGTAGGGAGATATGGCCTTCAGGGCCCTTTTCAATCTTGACATTTAGTGATTCTGTAAGTACCAAGAATTGCTGGTAAAAAGATATTAGTTGAGAATGGTATTGGTCCAGTAATCAATGGTAAACAGATGGTGACCATGATGGGGAAGAAAGGATGATGCTTAGAAAGTCAACAGTGGTGACTGGAATACCATACCAGAGAGGCTTTGATATATTTAGCTGTCCAGCTCAGTGATTTGTGCACTGGAGGCCAAGACTGGCATACTGGAAATGATACCATGCTGTGGGTAACGGTTTAGCTGCTGTTTTTATTCCTGCTGATCCCATTTGTGAGGGTGGCTGGTGATGCAGATGAAATGAACTAAAGTGAATTTCACTACCCCCTCTCTACAAACCTTTGTAGAAGGTGCTACTGATTGTACCACCTGGTGGTTTTTTAAGAAATCTAATAGAAGAAACTTGAGGTAATTTTACTTTATCTGACACTGCATTTATCTGATAACCTAATAGTCACCCCCACTTCCTATACATGTACACTTTGTGATACAGGAAGGGAGTTCAGAAAGATTCTTGAGTGGTAGTGAGTTGTGAATAATGCCTTTGTTTAGCTAAAAAATGGCTAGTTACACCTTTTTCTAAAACATTAGATGTTTATTTGGCTTACATTCTACATAACTAAAAGGAACTACTCAAGAATTTCTCTCTGTAACCAAATATGGTTGGCTGAGCAGCACAGGTTTGAGCTGCGTGGGTCCATGTACACGTGGATATTTTTTCGATTAATGCAATGCTGTCAATGTATTTTTCCTTCCTTATGATTTGCTTAATAAAATTTTGTTTTCTCTAGTTTATTGTAAGAATACAGTATATAATACATATAACATACAAAATGTGTTAATCAACTGTTTATGTTATTGGTAAGGCTTCCAGTCAACAGTAGGCTATTAGTAGTCAAGTTTTGGAGAAGTCAGAAGTTATATATAGATTCTCAACATGTGTGTGTTGGGGGGCGGTGCCCCTCATCTCTGTGTTGTTCAAGGGTCAGTTTTATATGCTTCAAGGTAACTGACTTAGAAGAGAAGACATTTAGGCCTGGGGACTGCACTACTGCCTCTGGGGTCCTTTGTGTTTGTTGAATGAAAGGATTCTTTTTGACCGGCCTGTTTTGCAAATTCCCTTCAAAAACCAGTATTATGTCCTGATTGATAAGGAATGAACTTTATTCTTTTCTTAGCCTATGGTTTCTCTTCCAATAAACAGTTGAGGTTTTATTTTTCTCGGGGACCTTCTCGTTGGATATGTGATCCCTTAGGGAAAATAATCTAGTCAGAGCCTTGGATTCAGAAATCCCAGGTTACTTTATCTGATGTTAACACTGACTCACTCTGTGAGTATGGGAAGAATTGTTTGCTTTTTCTTGTTTCAGCTTTTCTAACTATGGCAGAGGTTGCTATTCTTCTGCTTAAACAATCCTTTAATAATCTGAAACATACGCACACTTACAAATCTTGTATACAATCTCATGGCATTTGTAAACCACCTGACCCCATTCATGATTCCCCTATAGAACTGTCTAATCTCCAGGTTAGACATCATTACCCTAGGGAGCTGAATAATTTTTCTGTGTTATAAATGCTGATAAGAATTAATTTATAAAATATAGAGAAAGCAAGAATAATAATTTGCTATTGTTAATGACGAGTAATGACAAAAATATCTAGTAATAATTGTAATTTTATGCTTTTCACGTATTTGCATAACTCTGATCTGAAGTCAGATTTTTTGGCGCTTCTACTAATAGAGAACTCCCTCTTCTACAATTGAGTCAGTAAATTCAGGGACTATACATTTTTACAACTCTATTTTGCAGTATGTGCCAAAGCTCCACTCCAGCAGGGGGGAAAAAAAAGAACTGTGAGTCTCTAACAAATATTTGGCATTGGGTTAGGTTTGTTTACATGCATTATCTCATTAACATAAATAATTGCATTGCTTGTATTTTACTATTTGCAAACAAGATTAGTAGATAGCTATATAGCTGGCTTTTTTTGGTTTTTGTTTTGTCTTTTTATCCCTTTTTTGGATAACTCTCTTGTTAAAAGTTAGATTGGTTTGAAGCTTTCTATATTTGTACTAGAGTGATTGCCAATGAGCTAGGGGAACCCCTGGCTGTTAGATCACATTCACAACTATTTGCAAACCAGCTGTGAAGTGAAGGCTGGTAAAAAAAAAAAAAATAGTGACATATGGTCTTTGCTGTATGCTAGAGAACAAATGGTATGTGTAGCACTTAACAGAAAGCAGGTAGTTTTTGGGTTTTTTTTTAGGTGGTTTTTCTTATCTAAAGGGAATTACCTTAGATGTGATTATCCTTGTTTATTTTCTGGCCCTAAAGTAGAAGTCTTTTTTTTTTTTTTTAGAGTAGAAATCTTAAATCATTTTGTGCCATGGACGCCTTTGGCAGTATGGTGAAGCTTTGTGTATTCCCTTTTGGAATAATATTTTTATGTGCAAAAAACAAAATATAATTATAAAGGAAACTGTTGAAATAGTTATCAAAATGTTTTTAATATGTGTGATACAATGCTATATATGCTTTTTATTAACATAGTAAATGTTTACTATCAATGGATCTTATAACCATAATAACTTTATTTTTTTTAAGTTTATATATTTTGAGAGAGAGAAAACATGAGTGGGGGAAGGACAGAGAGAAGGAGAGACAGAGAATCCCAAGTAGACTCTGCGTGGTCAGCACCGAGCCAGATGCGGGACTCAAACTCACAAACCCATAAGATCATGATCTGAGCCTAAGACGCTTAACGAATTGAACCACCCAGGTGGCCCTAACCATAATTACTTTAAAATGATCATATGTTTAAACAATATTTGAAGATATTTGTAATAAGTATAATGTCTAAATATATCTAAGATTTCAATTGGTAACAAAGTCTACTGTTATGTTGTGGCTTATGTTCATAACTGAAGGAAGTAGTGAATTTGCCAGAGGTTAGTAAAAGTGAAGATATGATTTTTTTTTTTTTTTTGGTCCAACCCAGACTCCCTGAATCTATTGTAGACCCTGCCTTAGAGATATAAATTCTGTAACTCACTCTAGGAAGAGCAGAATCTAAATACAGTGTTTACTTACTGAATCTTGTAGTGGAAAAGTGGTGGAGCAAAATCGTTCAACCGTAAGAATTATTACAAGTGTTCCTTGTGGTTTTTAGTATAATCTCTTTCCAAAAAAGTTCTATTATACGGCCACGTGCAAATATAAGCTTTATTTTGTTCCATGGAGAACCCAGGGTCTGGCACAGAGTAAGTACCCACTCAATGTCTGTTGAAAAAAAGGTTTCTCTGAAGAAATTAAAGAGAAGAGATCAAGTTCAAAGATAAGATATTAGATGTGGCAATTTACAAGCTTCAGATATTGAGGCATAGCATTGAGCTCTGGTTTAAAACTAATCTGTCAGTGTAGGTTATGTTGTGACATTTACTTTTTCATTTGGCATTTCCTACATCAGGCATACTTAAGACTTATTCTATATAGTGTAGTAGTACATACAGGTCAGTGATATAAACTGCAGTAATCCTGTATCAGAAAGTTATAGTACAATTTCTTGAAATAATCATATTCCTAGCACTAACTTCTACTTTACAGCTGTTTCGATAATCTAGGTAGGATTTTCTTCCAAATTACTGATAAAACTGGCTCCGTCTTCATTTAGGATAAGAGTTGGATTTTTTTTTTTTTTTTTTTTTTTTGGGTAAAGGACCAGATAGTAAATATTAGGCTTTATAGGTCATACAGTGTCTGTTGCAACTACTCATCTCTGCAGTTGTAGCACAAAAGCAGCATAGACAGTACATCAGTGAATGGGTGTGGTTGTGTTCCAATAAAACTTTAGTTACAAAAGCAGGCAGTGGGCCATTTCTGGCCTGTGGGCTGTTTTTTGTTAATTCCTGATCTAGGAGGTCTGCTGGTTCTTGAATCCAATTCCTCCTCCCCACTATGGGTTAGACATACCCTCTCTCTAACTTCAAAGGCCTTTATATAAGCGATGACATGACTGCATTCTTCGGAAAGGCCTGAATGTACAGCAGATGAAGTGATTAATGCCAAGAGTATTAGATGCACTTTGACCTAGGAGTTCAGAGTTTGCCTCTTAAGAGCACCACTTTATCAGGGCTCCTTGGTGGCTCAGTCGGTTAAGCGTCCAACTTCAGCTCAGGTCATGATCTCATGGTTCATGGGTTTGAGCCCCATGTTGGGCTCTGTGCTAATAGCTCAGAGCCTGGAGCCGGGTTCGGTTTCTGTGTCTCCCTCTCTCTCTGCCCCTCCCCCGCTCGTGCTCTGTCTCTCTCTCTCAAAAATAAATAAACATTAAAAAAAATAAAAGAGCACCACTTTATTAAGCTCCACAATGGTAGAAGCAGGTAAAGATCCCAAATATAAAGTATGCTTGCTTACTCAGCTTTGTAACTGAACATAATGTAAAAAGTAAACCATTACTGGGCATATGGTTTTACTGAGGAAATCTCTGGGAAATCTCCCAGAGATGGGAGAAGCAGGAATAGAATACAAAGGAAAAATTCATGTTTCCTCTTTTTGCAGATAGTTCTCTGCAGTACTCTGGCAAATTTGAATTCAGTTTTTGAAACTTGAAGAATGTATGTGATCGCAACTTGCTATTACTTAGGTTGTTGCATAGGTTAGGAAACAGAATCTACCTCCTCTTTCACGTTGGAGTGCTTACTAGATCTGTTAACAATAAGGAAGTAGAATAGAAGGGATTGAGTGGGAGTCCTTAAAGCTGCACTTTAGGAGCCTTTCATCTTTAAAACACAAGCATATGCATGCCAGTACCCAGATTTTGTCTGCCTTAGGGTACGTATTGGAAAAAATGCTTTACTAGAGTTATCTTCAGAATCTTCTCCTTGCTACCCTTCCCACCTCACACACATTTCCACTTCTCTGTACTTTCTTAGTAGCAAATTTGATGCATCCAAGCAGGCATTTATTGGAACATTGAAGAACAAGACAAGCAGTGTGTACTGGGAGGTGAGTCAGCAGAAATGGAGCCAGATTTTGTGAATCTGAGTGAAAATTGCAGGCAAAATACTACGTTCTGTATCTTGAAAGCAATTTGAGACACTAATTCATTTAATAGGCTTGGTGGTGGTCTGGTGGTGGTGGCAGTTGTCTATATTTAGAATTTGTGCATGAATGGAGAATTTGACTAAGATAAGGTGACTAATCTCGGGACTGAAAAGGTAGCAATATTGGAAAAATGAGGCCTTACAAATGCTGCACTCTCACTGTCAGCTTCCTTTGACAAAGAAATTTTTTGTAGGATAAACCGCTAAAGAAACAGGAAGTGTTGGCACACAGCAATGAATTCGTAAGGGAGGCTATGTATTCTATCTTCAGCTACTTTCATTCTCACTCATCCCAGCTTAATGTGGATGCTATGGTTGGAAGCCAGAATCCACCTGCAAAATATTAGGTAATTTCCCACTCCCCATCCCCATTTTGATCTTATACCATATTGGTTCTTTTCCCTGCCTTATTGCCTTCTGGACAACCTGTTATGTTAAGGCAGCCTGTGTATGTATTTTTTTCTCCTTCTGGAATGTAGATGTTTTAAAGCCACCTTTTCCAGAAAGAATGTGCACCTTTACTTAATGGTGTTGGTTGATTACAGAGGTGCAGTTATCATAAATGAAGAGTTTGGGAAGTATTGTTCCTCACTGTTGTAGGTATTCAATTACTGGGCGATTGTGAATGTGGTATAGGTGATGTGGCTTTAGATGCAGCAAAGTTTCAGTTTAATAACTAAAAGCCAACATGTATTTACTATCCTCAGTATGTCCTCATCCTCCCACATGCCTTTTCTCAATAGCAAACTTGATGTGTCCTGGCAGGCATCTGTTGTAACTTTTGGGGAACTGGTAATTTTTTCCAGTAAGGCATTGATAACTAAAAGAACTCTTTTTTTTCCCTAATAAGGCACTAATTATAAAATTATTCTATATGCTTCTGTGGTGTATAGGTTAGTGGATGTGAGGGAGGATGGGGATGGTCTGAGAGAGCCAGTGAAAAATGGTTTCTTCAGAAATCTACAAAGTCAGAATTTAAAAAGTAGTAGTAGTTCTAGAGGAAAAGCATGAGGGTTAATCTCTATGATTTCTAAATTCGTTTAGAGTTATTGTTATGGAATGTCTGTGACCTTCGTGTTCTCCATCTCCTAAGGAGATAAGATACAGAAGTGTTTTATGTGAAACACCAAAAGTATTAGGTGTGTTTGTTCCAAATCCATAGGATCTTAAGACCTGAGTTTAAGTCTAATGTGTAATGTTCAGTTTAAAGTATAATGTAAAATACAATGTAAGACACAAAAATCATCTTTAGAAAACAGAAGAACTGTATGCAAAAAGGAATAATGTGGGCAGGTAAGGAAAAATATTTTTAACAGGATGGGACTTGCGTTGTGTCATCTTTGATACACTTATAAACTGACAAGAACTTGACCCCTTTCCATCAAAACAGAACAGTAATGTATAAAGAAAGTGCTTTTCAAAATTTCAGAGTGGTTTTCTATACTTAGTATATTTATTTAAATAGTTATTGAGTGCCTACTCTGTGCCAGAGCTCATTGATAGGTATTGGATGTATCAATTGTGATTTTTGTGGTTTCAAGTGATAAGAAACCCAGTTTAACTAACTTAAGCAAAAAGGAGAGTGTATTGGTTGGCACAATTAGACAGTTGAGGATCTGAATTCTCTCCATCACTAGCTTGCTTTCTCTGTGTCTGTGTTGACAATTTCAAAAGAGGCTCTCCTCCTGGTGATAGGATGGGGCACTGGATTGTCACAGGATGGTTCCCAAAGCCGTGTCTTTAGGTTCACATCCACAGAGAAAGAAGTGATCATCTTTGTCCAAGCATTCCCATCTGGTGAGTTCTAAATTTACTCTGATTGGACTGGCTTAGGTCACCTATTACTGCCTATCCCTTCTCCCTTCCTCCCCCAATCTCTGGCCAGGGGAGAGTGATGTGCTGATTGGTTTAGGGCACATGTTATCTGATGCTAGGGTTTGAGATTGAAGCTTACACAGACCAAATGAAAGCGAATTTCCAAATGAAAATGGGCTCTTTTTGGAGCAGGAGGGTTGAACAGTGGGAAGACAAACAACAGATCTCCACTACATCAGGGAGTTTATAGTCTAATTTCTCATTTAACCCTTAGCATGACTTAGAAATTAAGTACATTTTAATAGAGCCTTCCTTAATCACATGAAGAAACTCTTAGAATCAAGGGACTTACCTTAACCTCGAGTTAAGGTACTAGAAGGAGCTAGAATTAAATCTCAGTTTATATGATATGATTCCTAGTCTAGCGCCCTCGCTACTCTTCTGTTTTGGCCCAAACCAAAACAAGTCCCTAGAGTTCTTGAGTAGTCTGCCATCAATATGCCCAGTGAGAAGGGAGCCCACTGTTTATGAAAGATGACAGTAAATTCCTGTCTGACAGAATATAATAAGTGGTTTTGATTAAATTCATATATGACCATTTTATATACTAGGTAGCATAGTGTTGTTAAGTGCACAGACCCTAGAGCCAGAATGCTTAGGTTCAAATCCTGTTTTTGCCCTGTCCTAGGTGTGTGATGTCCGTCATTTAACGTAGCTGTGCCTTAATTTCCTCATCTGCAAAATAGAGATAATAGTATTACCTACCTTATAGGATTGTTGTGAGGGTTAAATTACTTAATATATGCAGAAGTTGAAAGTTCTTGGCCATAGAAAGTATTCTGTAAGTGTTAGCTATAATTATTATCATCACTATTATCATCATAATCTTTGGTATTATGATAGAGAAATATGGATTGTGTGATAATGCAGTGAAACAGATTTACATCTGATTGAATACCCTAATCATTAAGAATTTTAAATATATTCTATATTCTGTTTTCTAAAGATAAACTCTGCCATGTTTTATATTGTATTAAACTAGAGTATTAGGAGTGGATCTTATTTTGGCTCAGGTCATGATCACGCAGTTCATGGAATTAGGTCTCACATTGGGCTGTGTGTCAAGCTCTGTGCTACTGGCTGGGAGCCTGCTTGGGATTCTCTCCCCACCTCTGTCTCTCTGCCCCTCCTCCCTTTGCACATTTGTGTTCCCTCTCAAAATAAATAAGTAAACATTAAAAAAGAGTGGGTCATCACAAGGGGGAAAGGATCTAGTGGTATGTCACGTTGGCATATGATGACATATATCAATCCTGATCAATATTTTCATCAGTGACTTCGATGGAGACATAAAAACATTTTCAAGTTTACAGACTACATAAAATTATGATAAATAGCTAATATTATAGATGGCAGTCAAAATTTGAAATTATTTTAACAGACTGGAATAAGCAAAAAGATCAACCAAAATGGACTTTAACAGGATAATGACCAACAAAAGGAATAAATGTGTTTCTATACAACCTCAGCTCGAATGTCCTGGTGTGCCAAAAGGAAATGCCTCCTGAGGTAACCCAGTCCCATTTCAGATAACTCTTTTGTTCCTAAAAAGGTTATTATTATGTTTAGTTAAAATTTATAACTCTGCATCTTCCAACCAATGATGCATTTTTTGGTCGACTCTCACAGAACAACTGTTTGCTCTATCCAACATGACAAGCATTCAGATATTTAGAGATAGTTATCAGGTACCTTCTTATATAGTATAGAATTGTATCATATTGTATACTATAGTAGTTAGGGGTGTGTAGTCTGCAGCCAGGCTGACTGAATCTGATTCCTAGCTTCTCAGCTTACTAGCTATGTGACCTTAACTGTGCCTCAGTTTTCTCATCTGTAAAAATAGTGTTAAAAAACAATATAACTATGTCGAAGGATTGTGAAATTAAGGGAGTTTTAAATATTTTTAAGTATTTAGGTATACAGGTGTTATATAAGTGCTCACTGTTAGCGTAGTGGTGGTAACATTTCTTTCTTCATCACAGCTTAAGATCAGACTCTCTAGAAGGAGCGCCTGGGTGGCTTAGTCAGTTAAATGTCTGACTCTTGTTTGTGGCTCAGGTCATGATCTCGCAGTTTGTGGGATAGAGCCCCAAGTTGGGCTCTGTGCTGGCAGCATGGAGCCTGCTTGGGAGTCTCTCTGTCCCCCTCTCTCTCTGCCCCTTGCTCACATGCACACACACACTCTCTCTCTCTCTCAAATAAATAACCTTAGAGAAAAAAAAAGATCAGACTCTAGAAGAGTTCTTGCTACAGCAGTAGTTCTTAAATGGGGTAGGAGTGGGAGATATATAGCAGGAGATATAGCATATTTAATATTTTACCATATTTTTACATTAAAATGTAAAATGTGTACAAGCACTACTGTGTGCCAAGCACCGATTAAGGCTTTACATGGATTACTCCATTTGAACCTCGTTTGTTAGGTGATGCAACTCTGACGATTAAGGAATTTGTTCCAAGTTCTCATGGCTAATAAGTGGTAGAGATAGGATTCATATTTAGGTAATCTGACTTTAGGTCCTGAACTCTTTTAATCACTACACTATGCTGACGAAGCGAGGTTAAGATTTCTGTATTTCTTAAAATGGAGCATGGATAAATAATATTGAGAAACACTGCCTTACACATTTGATTAAAGGTGTTTATATAAGGCAGATGGAGAGATTTTGTTGTATGTATTCAAATGAAATACAGGTAAAATATATTAGTATTACTATTATTTACCAAAGGGCTTTGTAACATATTAATAACAATGGTTGCCTTGATTCTTTTTATGTTTGTGAAGTTTACTTTGGCTTTTTAATTAGCTAATCATACAAATCCTTTCTCTTGCCTTGAGTCCTCATTATGATATTTTATATTTTTTGTATGATTTTTTAAAAAAAGTTTATTTATTTATTTTGAGAGAGAGAGAGGAGAGGAGGGAGAGAGAGAGAGAGAGAGAGAGAGAGAGAGAGAGAATCCCAAGCAGGCTCCATGCTGTCAGTGCAGAGCCCCATATGGGGCTTGAATCCACGAACCATGAGATTATAACCTGAGCCAAAATCAAGAGTCAATGCTTAACTGACTGAGCCACCTAGGCACCCCTGTGGTTTTTTAATCTAGTGAAATAGATCCAGTGTCACAAGGTCCAACCACCCCAGATACTAATTTGGCTTTAGAATGTCTTTAAAACCACACTGACAATATTTTAACTCTTGGAAGGAGAGCCTTTGCTTCTTTCTAGTATAATAATATCCACCATGATTTGTCTAGTTAAGTTGAATCATATGACAGGATGATTCAGTATTTTAAGAAGTAAGCAGTTCAAAAGCAAAGCAAATTTTATGTTATGTGTATTTTGCCACAATGTAAAACAAACAAAAAAGCAAAGCAAAGTTGAAGTCGGGGAGGGAGGGATAGATTATAAAGTGAGTGGCATGAAGAAACCTGAGAGTGATAGTTATGTTGCTTATCTTAATTTTGATGATTCACAGATGTATAGATATGTTAAAACTCATTAAATTATATACTTTAAATACAGTTTGTTGTGTGTCAATTATACTTCAATAAAGCTGTAAAAATATTGTAGCACACATTACCCCCCCCTTCCTCTTACTCCCCACCCCACCCCCCACACACAGAGCAGACTTCTGAGAAATTCCTATAAACATGTTTTTGGACCTGTTAAGTATTTTTCTGTTAAACACTAAAGAATTTTAACTGTAAGTTATGGAAAATAATTGTTGAAAATATGACATGACATTTATTCCCTTGATTTATTATGGCACCCTTAAAATTCTTTTATATCACGAATGGAAAGTGCCACCTATTTGTAATGTCAGAAGAGGGAAGAACAGAGATTAAAGAATTTTTTTTATTTTTTATTTTTGAGAGACTGAACTCGAGTGTGGGGGAGAGAGAGAGAGGGAATGAGAATCTTAAGCAGGCTCTATGCTCAGCTTGGTGTTGGACGTGGAGCTCGATCTCATAACTCTGGAACATTGACCCCAGCCGAAATCAAAAGTGGGGAGGGAGCTTAACCAACTGAGCCACCCAGGTGCCCCAAGAATTCTTTATTGCTTAAGTTGAAAGCTTAGAAAAATCATAGCAAAACTAATAGGGAAGATCTATATATCTGTACAGCTGACAAATTGGACTGCCTCTGAATCAGGCCAATAGCCATGTCAGTTATGTTTGATTGGTCGTGGGGCCTTGTTTACCTTTGAAGTAACTGTGACCTTTTATTCTGTGCAGTTAAGACTGATTTACATCAGTAAGAACTTAAGGGACCCATGCCGTAAGGAGAATGTTCTTGATAGAAGGAAGCAACAGTATTGATGATGAGACAGCTTCTTTTTAAAAGTCTTGGATTTCTGGGGCACCTGGGTGGCTCAGTTGGTTAAGCATTGGACTTCAGCTCAGATCATGATCTGACATGAGTTTGAGTCCGGCATCCGATGTCTGCTCTCAGTGCAGAGCCTGCTTTGGATTCTCTGTCTTCCTCTCTCTCTGCCCCTCCCCTACTCACTCTCTCTCTCCCAAAAACAAACATAATAAATAAATGAGTAAGTAAGTAAGTAAGTAAGTAAGTAAAAACCTTGGATTCTAGGAGATAGCCCAATATAGTGGTGAAGACTTGGGAATTAGGCAAGCCTGGATTTAAATCCTGGCTCTCCCATTGGCCAGCTGTGTGATCTGTTGGTTATGTTGCTTAACTTCCCTGATCTTTAGTTTTCTCATTTGTAAGTTGGGGCTAATAATACCTGCATCTCAGGTTGTATGGGTTAAATGAGAATAATGTGTATTAAGTGCCTAGCACAGTGCTTGGCACATAGTAAATATTCAAAAAAAGATAGTCATTATTATGATTGTTGCTGTTATGATCTTACTTCCTTGCAAGATGTTTAGATTATGAGAACATATACTTCTTGGAATATTTGTATCATGTATACTAAATCAAAGAATTAGGAAGGAGAAGGAATATGTTTCTAGAGAATCTGAAAGACAATCTTATATGAGAGCCTATCTATGTGGAAAATTGCTACAGAACATTTTAAAAATTAAACTTTTTATTTGAAAAGTGTAAAGCCTATAGAAAAGTTGCAAGAATATTAAAATTAACTCCTTTATACCCCATCTAGTTGCATACATTGATAACATTTTGCCATATTTGCTTTACCTTTTTTTATATATAACATAGTGTACACAATTTTCTTCTTTCTCCTCCCCCACTCCTTCCCTTTCTTCTCCTCCATCCCCTTCCTTTGTTCCCTCCTCCCTCCCTCCCTTCTCTCACCTCCTTTCTATACCGCTATTGCTGCTGCTGAGGGTAAGTTGCAGAGATCATGACCCTTTTACCTCAAGGTACTTCAGCATTTATCTCCTTAAAACAAGGATAGTCTTTTACATAACATTGTGTAGTTATCAGGAAGTTTATTTTTTTCAATGTTTATTTATTTTTGAGACAGAGAGAGAGAGTGTGTGAGCTGGAGAGGGACAGAGAGAGAGACAGGAGATGAAGTGAGTTCTATGCTGACAGCAGAGAGCCCAATGTGGGGCCTAAACTCACGAACTCTGAGATCATGACCTGAGCTGAAGTTGGACACTTAGCTGACTGAGCTACCCAGGCGCCCCAGGAAGTTTATTTTAACGTTGATGTGTATTATGATTTGGTACACAGTCCATATTCAGATTTTACTGATTGTCCTAATGACTATCCTTTATAACAATTTCTCCTGCAGCCTAGAAATGAAATTTTGTTGTCATTTCTTTGGAACAATCCCTCAGCCTTTCAGTGTGTGTGTGTGTGTGTGTGT
This sequence comes from Panthera uncia, assembly GCF_023721935.1. Classification (NCBI taxonomy): domain Eukaryota; kingdom Metazoa; phylum Chordata; class Mammalia; order Carnivora; family Felidae; genus Panthera; species Panthera uncia. Next base: position 70,467,795 of record NC_064810.1, on the reverse strand, counting down.
GTGTGTGTGTGAATTTATTATTTATTTTGAAAGAGAGAGAGCGTGCTTGAACTGGGGAGGGGCAGAGAGAGAAAGAATCACAAGCAGGCTCCACATCATCAGTGTGGACCAATGTAGCACTTGAAGTCATGAACCATGAGATCATGACCTGAGCGAAAATCAAGAGTTGTATGCTTAACCGACTGAGCCACCCAGGCGCCCTTCATTGTTTTTCATGGTTTACATTTTTTGAAGAGTAACAGGCTTTATTTATTTATTTATTTATTTATCTATATCCATGCTCAGCGTGGAGCCCAATGGGGGGCTCATGGCCTGAGCCAAAATCAAGAGTCTATGTTCAACCAACTAAGCCACCCAGGCACCCTGTAGAATCTTGTTTTTTTTTTTTTTTTTTTTTTTTTGAGAGAGAGAGAATGTGTGCGAAAGCACGTGCTGGGGAGGGGCAGAGAGAAAGGGGACAGAGGATCTGAAGCAGGCTGTGTGCTGACTGCCGGGAGCCCGATGCGGGCTCAAACTGTGAGATCTGGTCTGAGCCAAAGTCTGGCACTTAACCCAATTGAGCCACCCAGGCACCCCTACAATGTCTTTTAATTGAGGTTTGTTTGCTCGTTCCTTATAAATCCATACAGGCTACGCATTTGGGGCAGGTGATGGAGACATTATTGGTGATGTTAGTTAACTTGGATCACTTGGCTAAGAAATTTTTTCGTTATAAAGTTAACTCTTTTCCCTTTGTAATTAATAAGTAATTTATGAGAATTGCTTCAAAATACATGGAGATACTTTGAAACTGTCTAAATATCCTGTTCTTTAGCAAATTTCCCCCAGTGGTTTTAGAATCCTAAAGAGCACTTTTATATCATGAACATGTGGTTTCTTCAGCTGAATTAAAGTCTTCTTGAGAAAATAGTTTACTTCAAAAAGTATGTATCTTGTACACAGTAAGTTCCCACTATTAGTGACTGCCTGACCTTCAGCTGCCTGACACCAGATTGCTCATTACATTTTTCATGATGGATTTTGTCTACTTACCCTGAGAAGAAGTTAACAGATACTTAAGCAAAAGTCCTGTTGTGTGTAAATTAGAAATGGTCACTAATTGCACTGATTAGGTGTTTTTAGTAGGCCTCAGACCAGTGAGATAGGAGTAGTAATACAATCTCTGGATAGTTTCAAACATATGATAACAATAATGAAGAAAAGCTCTGATCATCACCGGAAAACTTGTTAAATGTATAGCACCTTTATTCCATTTTAATTTGCATTCGTGATGAAAGGAAGTTTCTGGGTGGTGTTCATCTTTCACTTTGGACTCTGACATTTTTCATGTCAGCCTAATACTTAGCCATGACTCATGGGTGTCACCTTCACTCTTTAAGAATTAGGTCAGATTTCTCTTAGATCTTGTCATATTGCCACTTGGAATTTAGCTGGAGGAAAGAAAATAAGGCTCAACTGCAGTTGTTTAGATGAACATCTTATTCAGGAGGGCTAATTAGAGACAGAAAGGTGGAGTAGAATGTCCTCATTCTGTCTGGCATTTTTTTAAAATAGTATTTTATTTTGGGGAGAGTGCAAGTGGGAGAGGGGTAGAGAGAGGAGGACAGAGGATCCAAAGCGGGCTCTGCACTGACAGGCTGACAGCAGCGAGCCTAATACAGGGCTCGAACTCATGAACTGCGAGATCATGACCTGAGCCCAAGTTGGATGCTCAACTAACTGAGCCACCCAGTGCCCCTGGCATTTTTTTTTGTTTTGTTTTTTATCTCTGCTCTGAGGATATTTTTTCCACCTTTCACTGTACATATCTTGGGCAGAAATGACAGTTAACCATTAAAGTTCCTCTATCCCCAATTTCTGGCTGATGCCAGAAATTATCATTATCAATTATCATTATCATTATCAATTAATTTGTGCAAATTATGTTACCCAAGAAAAATGCAGATATCCTTGCAGGGTGTTGGAGAGGTAGCACAAGCCAACATCTAAACATAAACATCAAATATTCAGAGCTGTTCTGTGGTAGCTAGTTGCTAGAAGCTTTCTGCTAAGTGAGAGAGTAATTTATAAGTTTTCACTGGGGGAGGGAGAAGCCAGGGTGAGGTTTTAATAGTTGGCGCTTTGAATAGCTTAAGGTGCTAACTCTGAAAGAGGAAGGGGAAATGGGTATTAGACCAGGAAAAGGAAGGACATTTAAAAGATACAATATACTTACTTTACAATTTTCATAGATAACCCTGATGGAGTGGTCTCTGAAATCTACAGAGCATTAGGAGTTAAGAAATACATGTTTTGTTAAACCAGGAATTGGTGATGGCTGTCTCTTTTAAAAAAAGGCTCTTTTTTTTTCCATCTGCACCAAAGACATACCTTTCACTTTTCCTTGTGTCTGTCATATCTCCAGGTGTATCAGGGATGTTATTAGGGGAGGGTGGTAAATTCTATGTAACTGACTTTCTCAACAAAGTTATTTCAATCTTTTACATTTAGACAGGATATGAAATTAGCAGTTGGTATACAGGCTGCATTGGTCAGGGTAATAATTTCCAAGGTCAGGTGCCATTGTTTCACAGAGAGGCATTTCAGTGTTTCTACTAGAGCATGTGTTTTGTGAAGCTTTGTTGTTTTTTTGCCAGATGCAATTGGCTCATCTTGTGAGATCTGTGCTATGGAATTGATCTTTTGCTCAGTGTATCTGTGTTAACATCTCTGAAATACTTGTGACAGACTTTTTCTCCACTTCAATGAGAAAAAAATTCTTTTTCACTTTCTATGACCAGTTAAAAGAAGATGGATGCTCAGAGTTCAGCCAAAGTCAACACAAGAAAGAGGAGGAAAGAGGTACCTGGACCCAATGGGGCAACAGAAGAAGATGGAATTTCTTCAAAAATGCCACGCTGTGCAATTGTAAGGAAGAGATATCTTTTTTGAACACTTAACCTGGCAGGGGGATGGTAAACAGTGATATAAAATTAGTGATATCAGTATGACAAATCTTCTTAAATGATGGAAAGAATGAATAGTAAGTGTGAATAGTATTTTCACAGTTGTTGGAAATGTTCTACTTTCTTATCAAATTGAAGTTCACAGCTAACTTGCAAAAGCTTTACATTGGAACTGGAAAAAGAATGTTAGGAAAATTTGGAAGTTGTTAAGTTAGTTTATTAAGCTAAAGATTAAATTAAAGTGAATGAAATAGAGAAATTTGAGCTCTAGGCAGTCATCTGATCTTAGTATCATCTCTTAGTGTTTAGTTTTCTGTGTCTTACTTTTTTTCTGCCATATCATGCCTTCACTCTATTACTGGCTATATCTTAGATGAGAGCCTTTTTCTGTTACTGCCTACCTTATATTCCTTTATCCCTGGGACATTATCTTGTATTTCCTAACCACTGCCAAGCTGTCAATGAAACACCCCATTCCAAACTGCTCATCCTGTCTCAGTTTGGTACCCTTCTTAAAGCTTCCCCTAAAAAACATGTCAATGAACACATGTACAATTGAAGTTATTATTGGTATGTAATATTATTATGAAATCCATGTTTTAAAATTCCAGTGAAAGGATTATATATTTCTGTGTTTTCTTTACCTATATTGACTGTTAGCCATTGATCAAACTGCAATTTCCACTGGTTAGTTCTGGAACTTCATATAGTGCAAAGGGAAAAGCATTTTTACTCTGACACAAATAACATTTGTTCTAAACCAGTACTCTATCTTGATCAGTAAAACCAGCTGGACTCCACCAATAGGAGGCTTATGATTTAGGCCTGATATCGATGATATTGGTAGGGGCAAGTATATTCCTTTCCTATTGCTGCTTAACAAATTGCCACATATTTAGCGGCCTAAAACAATACAGATATATTGTCTTACAGTTCCGGAGGTTAGAAGTCTTAAATGGATTTTGGAGGACTAATATCAAAGTGTTGATAGGACTGGAGGTTGTAGGGGAGAATCTGTTTTCTTGTCTTTTCCAGCTTTGAGGGGCTGCCCCCATTGCTTTGCTCATGGTGCCAGCCAGCAATCACATCACTCTGCTGCTTCTGTCATCACATTTCTTCTTCTTCTTTTTTTTTAAGTTTTATTTATTTATTTTGAGAGAGAGAGAGAGACCTAGTGAGCCCGAGCACAAGCCAGGGAGGGGCAGAGAGAGAGAGGGAAAAAGAGAATGCCAAACAGGCTCTGTGCTATCAGTGCTGAGCCCAACAAGGCCTTGATGGGGCTTGATCTCACGAACCATGAGATCATGACCTGATCTGAAATCAAGAGTCAGACACTTAACTGAGCCAACCGGTGCCCCTCATCACATGTCTTTTGATTCTGACTCTCCTACCTGCTTTTTCACTTATAAAGACACTTATGATAAGGTACCTGGGTGGCTTAGTCGGTTGAGTGTCTGACTGTGGCTCAGGTCATGATCTCGTGGTTTGTGAGTTTGAGCCCCACATTGGGTTCTCGTCTGTCAGTGTAGAGAATGTCTCAGATTTTCTGTTTTCCTCTCTCTTTGCCCCTCCTTCTGTCTCTCTCTCCAAATTAAATAAACATAAAAAAATTTTTTAAAAGGCCCTTGTAATTACATTGAACATATTTGGATAATCCAGGATAATCACCCTTTCTCAAAATCCTTTAATTTAATCATATCTGCAAAGCCCTTTTTGCCATGTAGGGTAACATAGTCACAGGTTCCAGAGAATAACATGTAGACACGGCTTTAGGAAGCCATTATTCTGTACACCATACCAGGTATACTCAGAAAATGACTCAGCAGTCAACAAAACAGGAGAACATTGTTAATTTCTGAATGTTTCTTAGAGAATTCAGGTTAAGAGGATGATGGTAAGCACCAATTCAGCAATCAGTCTTGGAGGAGGGACAAGGTATAACCATGTAGTTGATACTCTTCACCAGTCACAAGAGCTAAGAATAGAGCAAAGAAGGCAAGTGGAATGGTGGAATGGGCTCTGAGAAGACTTAAATTTCTCAGTCCTTAGAATTGAGGAATTTCAGTGCTTTAAATTGCTTTGCTTCGTATATTCATGTCACAGATCAATTGAGTGACTTGCTACTTACTCCACATTCCTCTCTAGTTAACACACTGGCTCTTTAGCATGGGCTAATGGTCAAAGATTCATTCACTCAACAGGCTGTACCAGCCCTAGTGAGGAGTGTCCGCTAAATAAACTTGTCTGTCATTGTACACTTGTACTTTCTATCTCTGATCCCTTTTCAACTTTGTAGTGAAAGCAAACAATATTTTTTTCCTGTTTTTATAACAGGAATCTCTATTGAGATCATATAACCCACGCGTTTAAACTGCACAATTCAATGATTTTGGGTATATTTAGAATTGTGCAACCATCACCACAACTAATTTTAGAATATTTTATGTATCTAAAATGTGGATACCACATTTTATGTGTCCACACATTAGTTGACATTTGGGTTGAGCAAACAAGATTTTATCACACACAATGTCCAGCATAGCCACTAGGTGCTAAGAGTATAAAAGTAAATAGGACCTTCCCTTTGAGAGATGTGAGCCTAATGGGGAACTCTATAGCTCAGAGCTCAGAAGAATTTTTTTCCTTGCAAGGGTGGAGAGAAATTGGAAGGATCATTTAGTATTAGGTAGCTACATTGGTGGGTCAGGATGAATTAGAAAGAAGAGAGAAAAGAATTGGGGAAAAATGAAGCGATAACTTTATGGCTAGTTTGTTTGTAAGTATAAAGAATTTACTGACTCTTAAATACAGAGAACAAACTGAGGGTTGCTGGAAGGGAGGTGGGTTGGGGGGGCAGTTAAATGAGTGATGGGCATTAAGGAGGGCACTTGTTAGGATGCGCACTGGATGTTATATGTAAGTGATGAATCACTGGGTTCTACTCCTGATACCAATACTACACTGTATGTTAACTAACTTGAATTTAAATTAAAAAAAAAAAAAAAGAATTTACTGATACAGATGTTTCTAAAGATACATTCAAAAAGAATCACAAAAATATTTATGAAGAATAAGACATTTAGCCTATATCTGTATTTAGCACATGTATGGTTAAGTCACAAATTGGCAACAGTTCTGCTAATGGAGATAGATATCACAACCTCATATATTGAGAACACCTGTGTGCCAGTTACTATACACTGGAGATGCAAAGATGAAAAGATGACCTTGCTCTTAAGAAGCTCACAGACAAATAGGGGAAATAGATACGTTATTAAGATATAGAATGAAAAGGGCCAGATAGAAGGAAGTTAGAAATACAATGGCTGCCTAGATGAACAACAGATTAACTTTGACCTAGAGGTGGGGACAGTGGTTTTGGAAAAGCTTCACTGAGGAGATTATTTCTGAGCTGAACTTTGAAGAATAAATAGGAATTCAAGAAATGGACAAGAGATAGAATACAAGTTCAAGTGTGATATAATAGTACGTTTAGCAAACCATGAGTAATATTAGAGTTTAAAGTTCAGAAAATAATCTGCAATAGATAAGGCAAGCGACAACCTGATTAATGAAGGATCTTGTGTGCTGTGCTAAAGAGTTGAACTTTACCCTGTGGGCAATGTGATCAGATTTGTAATTTAGATCATCCTGATTGCTTTGGAAAAGATGAGCTGAAACAGTGATAGAAACCAGAGAACTAGTTGCGAGATTGTTGTAATGATCCAGGTTGAAGATAATGAGGACTTAAACTAAAATTTTAAGTTTTTAAGAGGTAAAATAGGGGCGCCTGGGTGGCGCAGTCGGTTAAGCGTCCGACTTCAGCCAGGTCACGATCTCGCGGTCTGTGAGTTCGAGCCCCGCGTCAGGCTCTGGGCTGACAGCTTGGAGCCTGGAGCCTGTTTCCGATTCTGTGTCTCCCTCTCTCTCTGCCCCTCCCCCGTTCATGCTCTGTCTCTCTCTGTCCCAAAAAAAAAAAATAAATAAATAAAATAAAATAAAATAAAATAAAAAAAGAGGTAAAATAGATAATTCTTGGAAATCAGGATGTAAAGGATGAGAGGTGTTAAAGATGACTTCTAGTTTGAGTCTTAGGTAGATTGTGTATATGGGATGCTTCTTAAATAAATACAGAAAGAAGATCTGGTTTAGCAGAAAGATGATAAGTTTAATTTAATACAAGTTCAATTTAAAAGGTCTAGGAAACATCCAAATAGTAGTTAGATAGATGAGCTCATTGTTTCCATTCATTGAAATGGCAATAAGAGTCTGAGAAAATTGTTACTTTTCTTTTTCACTTCCTCCTTTCCTTCTTCTCTCCCTCCCTCTCTCCCTCTCCCTCTCCCCTTATCTCCTTCTCCCTTCCTTTCTTCTTTTCCTCCTTTTCCTTTCCTTCTTTCCTTCCTCCTTCCTTCCTTCCTTCCTTCCTTCCTTCCTTCCTTCCTTCCTTCCTTCCTTTCCTATCCCCAGGGAGTGGAATCTCTCAGCTCTGTTCTTTATCCCTTCTTTACCACACCATGTGGTATTCCTCTTGACTCCATAGCCTTTCGTCTAGTATTATGGAAATAATTTGGATCTCAGGAACACTTGTTATCATTTGTGCCGCATGTTTGAGTAAAAGGGAAATGTTTCTCTGTGTCATTCTGAAAGCTTTTGCTGAAAAATATTTAAGAGTCCTTAGAAGTAGAATCCTGGGAAGCCAGTATCAAATTATGGTCTTAATCTGAGTTATCTCCATTTCCCTATTTTTTTTTTAATTTTTAAGTTTATTTGTTTGTTTTGAGAGAGAGAGAAAGAGAGAGAGGGCAAGCATGAGTGTGGGAGGGACAGAGAGAGGGAGAGAGAGAATCCCAAGCAGGCTCCACATTGTCAGTGCAGAGCCCGATGCAGGGCTCGAACCCACGAATTGTGAGATCGTGACCTGAGCCAAAATCAGGAGTTGGACGCCCAACCAGCAGAGCCACCCAGGCTCCCCTCCATTTCCCTATTTTAAGGACACCAGAATGTCATCTCTTTGACTGGAATTTTGAGGAATAGTGCGTTAATATATGTGAACATAATCAGGAAAAGTTTTCATGAAAGCAATATTGCATTTAGAAGACCATTCATAATTTGGGAGATGATCATTAATAGTCAGAATTTTTAGTTATAATAGTATTAGTTATAATTTGTATAGAATTAGAAACTTCATATAGCATCTAGAAGCTAACCTCTTAGATTAATACAATTTAGTTAATTTTGTTGATGTAATGAAATCCTGTGTTCCATAAAATGGAATTGAAAATGAACTCATGGGGGCGCCTGGGTGGCTCAGTCGATTAAGCGGCTGACTTCGGCTCAGGTCATGATCTCGCGGTCCGTGAGTTCGAGCCCCGCGTCGGGCTCTGTGCCGACAGCTCAGAGCCTGGAGCCTGTTTCAGATTCTGTGTCTCCCTCTCTCTGACCCTCCCCTGTTCATGCTCTGTCTCTCTCTGTCTCAAAAATAAATAAACGTTAAAAAAAAAAATTAAAAAAAAGAAAATGAACTCATGTTGTTGATGATGACCTAATTTGTTGAGTGCCACCATATGTAAAAAGTTGTGCTAGTCACTTTGCGTATGCTATTTTATTTAACTCTCAAGTAACCTTGTGGGGCCAGTATTATCTTCTATTTTATGGAAGATGAAAGCTGTGCTATCACAGCTATTAAGTGATAGAGCTGGGATTTAGATCTAAGTTTTTTTAAGTTCTAAATCCATGCTTTTTCATTTATGCTTCACAACCAGATAGTCAAACGACTTGAAAATAATACTATTCTGTAGCATTCCCTTGAGGTTAAAATGAAGGAGGTATGTTTTAGGAGAATATAGGTAGAAATACTTAGTCCTACTTTTATAAAGCATCTTCTAGATGCTTTTTTAGAAAGATGTTTTTAAAAATACTATTCATTCTAGCTGGAGACATCTAGAGAGATAAAGATTTTGCTGATCTCTTGTAGTCAAAGAACCTTTGGTTTCACTTTCTATACTTAGGAGGAATTGAAACCCTAGCCAGGAGGGATAGCTGTATTTGCCTTTTGCCTTGGAATGTACACAGTAATCAGAAAAGATTGAAGAAATAGTTGTAAAAGATAGGATACTTTAATGTATCTTTTTAAATTAAGATAAAATTCATATAACATAAAATTTATCATTTAAAGCATTTAAATTTTTTTTTAATGTTTATTTATTTTTGAGACAGAGAGAGACAGAGCACGAGCAGGGTAGGGACAGAGAGAGAGAGGGAGACACAGAATCCGGGCTCCAGGCTCTGAGCTGTCAGCACAGGGCCCCACGCGGGGCTCAAACTCATGAACCGCGAGATCATGACCTGAGCCAAAGTTGGATGCTTAACCAACTGAACCACCCAGGCACCCCAGCATTTAAACCATTTTAAAGTGTACAATTCGGGGGTTTTTAGTATATTCACAGTGTTATGCAACCATCACCACTATCTAATTCCAGAACGTTTTCATCACCACAAAAAGAAACCCCGTATCTATTACAATCACTCCCCATCCCCCCAACCTACCCCTAGCAACCCTACTTTCTATCTCCAGGTGTTTGTATATTTTGGACGTTTCATATAAATGGAATCCTCCCAATAGCCTTTTGTAGCTGGCTTCTTATATTTAACATACTATTTTCAAGGTCCAGCCAGGTGGTAACATGTATTAATACTGCATTCCTTTTTATAGGTGAATAATATTGCATGTGGACATACTGTTTTGTTTATCCATTCATGAATTGATGGACATTTGGATTGTTTACACTTTTTGGCTATTGTGAATAATGCTGTTATTAATATTATTTGTGTACAGGTTTTAAAAAAAAAAAAAATGTGTCTCCAGGGGCACCTGGCTGGCTTAGTCAGTAGCGCATGAGATGCTCGATCTTGAGGTTGTGAGTTCAAGTCCCACGTTGGGTGTAAAGCCTACTTAAAAAATAATAATAAATTTTAAAAATCTGTGTTTTCATTCTCTTGGTTACATACCCATGGGTATAATTTCTGGATCATATGGTATTATATGTTTAACATTTTAAAGAACGGTTTTCCAAAGTTGAGCACCAATTTACATTCACAGCAGCAGTGTATGTAGGTTCGTTTCTCCACATTCTTGCCATCACTGTTACCGCCTGTCTTTTTTGCTCATAGCCATCCTGGTGGGTGTGAAGTAGTATCATTGTGGTTTTGATTTGCATTTCCATGATGACTAATGTTGTTGAGCATCTTTCCATGTGGTTTTTTTTTTTTTTTTTTTTGGCAATTACTATACCTTCTTTGGAGAAATGTCTAGATCCCTTTGCCTCCTTAACTCTTGACTGCCCCCTTCTGCCTCCCTGCAATTCATCATGGCCTAACCCTAGATCTTTCAGTTTCTGATAATTCTTTGTTTCTCTTCCTGGACTGTTAACTTGGCCTTCTATAGATTAATGTTGCTAGCTTGATCTGGACTTAATGTAGTGCCCAGTATTTGCTGATGCTCTGGTATACTTCCCACAGCAGCTAGTCCACATATTTTCTGCTTTCCTCAAGCTTTCAGTCTCATTCCAACCTCTCTGTTTTTTTGTTTTTTTTTAACGTTTATTTATTTTTGAGACAGAGAGAGACAGAGCATGAACGGGGGAGGGTCAGAGCGAGGGAGACACAGAATCTGAAACAGGCTCCAGGCTCTGAGCTGTCAGCACAGAGCCCGACGTGGGGCTCGAACTCACGGACCGCGAGATCATGACCTGAGCCGAAGTCGGCCGCTTAACCGACTGAGCCATCCAGGCGCCCCCATACCTCTCTGTTTTTAATGGTAATTTCATGTCCTTCTTACTATACTGAGAAAATTGAGGGCATCGGTTATAAATTTGTACATCTTTCCTCCTTTACATCTAACATTGGCCTTTTATCACCTTCCCTTTCTTCTGCTTTTAGAAAAGTGTGATCATTCTTATTTCTAGGGCTAATACCTTCCCCCGTCCTGTCCTTTGAAACCATTCCCTGCCATTTCTCTAGACTCTTTCTTCCTATTATCTATTTTATTCCTTCTCCAGTATTTTCCATCTCTTTGAATCCTTTTCCTCTGTCTTGGATATGCCCAGATCTCCTTAACTTAAAAACAAACAAATAAAAACAACAACAACCCCCCCCCTCCCCAAACCTGCCACCTATCTTTCTGTCTCCTTTAGATACCTTGCAGTTTTTCTCATTTCCGTTTATGGGTACACATATCTAGTGAGAAATTATTACTAATCTATTTCCTTTTCTTCTAATTTTCTTTTTTTTCATTTTTTAATGTTAATTTTATTAAAAATTTTAAAAATATTTGTTATTTATTTTTGAGAGAGAGAGACAGAGTACGAGCAGGGGAGGGGCAGAGAGAGAGGGAGACACAGAACTTGGAACAGGCTCCAGGCTCTGAGCTGTCAACACAGAGCCCGATGTGGGGCCCCAACTCACAAGCTGTGAGATCATGACCTGAGCGGAAGTCTGACAACCAACTGAGCCACCCAGGTGCCCCTTCTTCTAATTTTCTTAAAGGCACTGGTGTCCTCACTTTCATTAATATTCTAAAAGGTCTCTAATGATCATTTGAATCACCATGCTCAAAGACTTCTCTCACTTCTCATTTTCTTTGATCTCAACTCCTTTTTTAAAAACTTCTCCATTCCTGCCACTAGTAGTACAATCTAATTTTCTTCAGTTCTACAACTCTAAAATGCCTGTTTTTCTCAAGTGACAGTATTTTTTCTTTTTACCATGTCCTACCTATTCTTCCTTCACAAAATCTGCCACCCTTTCTACTCCCACTGCAACATTTATGGGAAAATCTGTAAGTCCATTTTCTTCTCCCTGTAATAACCTCAGAACTGATCTCTTTCTAAGTATGCAAATAACCAGTGGTGTTCTAGTAAACTGGCTTACTGGGGGAAAAACCCTCTGATATGTAGCACTTGCTGATTTCTGTGGCTAATAAGTTCAGACTACCAATGATTTAATAAATGGCCCACATAATTCCTGAATTTTTAACAACCAGCTTCTGTACACCATTGATAATAACTTTCAGAGACACAATAAAGCTCATCTTTTATCTACATGTACTATTGTTAATAAACATAATTTTTTCTATTTGTTTGATGTATTTTTGCCTGTTTTTATGTATATATATATACATAAACTTTATTGAGATGTAATTCACATACCATTATAATTCACATGCCCATTTAAAATGTGCAATCCAGTGGTTTTTAGACTATTCAGAGTTGTGCATCCATTATCATATCTATTTTAGAACATTTTCATCATCCCAGAGAGAAACCTGGTACCCATTATCAGTCACTCTCCATTTCTCCCTAACCCTCCAAGCCCAGTATAACCACTAATTTACTTTCTGTGTATAAGTTTTCCAATTCTAGATATTACATATAAATGGAATCATACAATAAGTGGTCTTTTGTGACTGCCTTCTTTCATATAGCATTATGTTTTCAAGATTTCAAGATCCATATTGTAGCATGTATCAGTACTGCATTCCTTTTTATGGCCAAATATCATTTGTTTCTAGAGATATAACTTACATACAATAGAGTGCACAAATCTTAAGTGTACAGCTCAATAAATTTTTACATATGTATACCTGTCTTCCCAGAAGACTCTCATGTCCCTGCTCATCAGTATCCACTTTCCCCAATTTCCTCTTTTTCCTCTGGCTTCTATTCATCATAGATTTAGCTTTGCCTGTTTTTTTTTTTTTTACCTTTATATAGATGGAATCATAGAGTATATTATTTTGTGAATAGCATATGCTTTTAGAAACACACTACTGTTAAGCAACTCATTTGAATACTGACTTTTAGAAGATAAATTGTCTTATCTAATCTGTAGAGAAATCTCTCTTAACTACAGAAAACTGTATATTTGTGTCTTTGGTCTATTCTTATCTCTTTTATAAAATGTTCTTAAAGGGGCATCTGCGTGGCTCAGCATGAGCCTGTTTGGGATTCTCAATCTCTCCTTCTCTCTCTCTGACCCTTCCCTGCTCTCTCTGTCTCTCTCAAAATAAAACACTAAACTAAAAAAAAAAAAAAAAAAAAAGTTCTTAAGGATAACATTCATATGCACACGTCTCCTAAAAATGGGTGTTTTCACTTATCTTTATTATAGCTTTAGCATATCTTAACTAAGCTTATATAAGTGATTTTATTTTTTTATATTAAAAATTTTAATGTTTATTTTTGAAAGAGAGACAGAGACAGAGACAGAGTATGAGCAGGGGAGGGACAGAGAGAGAGGGAGACACAGAATCTGAAGCAGGCTCCAGGCTCTGAGCTGTCAGCATAGAGCCCGGCATGGGTCTTGAACTCACAAACTGTGAGATTATGACCTGAGCCTAAGTTGGACACTTAACTGACTGAACCACCCTGGTGCCCCATATAAGGGATTTTTAAAAAGAAGTATGTTTTAATTTTAAAATCTAATCTTAAAAATCTGTCCTTATCTGAAAACAAATCAAAGTGATGTTTTCCCAGTCCCTGGATTCAGACCAGTCATGATGCGATTTGTTTAGAATTTAAAATTCTAAGTGAACATCACTATAACCCACAGAAATTAAAAGAATTATAAGGGAATGTAATGAAAAATTAAATGCCAAAAAAAGTTGACAATTTAAATGAAACAGACATTGCTAGAAAGAGACAAATTGCCAAAACTGACCCAAAATTAAATAGAGAATCTGAATGACGTATCCCAAGTTAAAAAATAAAAATAAAAAAAGTAGTCTTTAAAAATCTTCCCACAATGATAAGTCCAGACCCAGATGCTTCATTGGTGAATTCTTTCAAACATTTAAGGAAGTAATAGCTTTCTATTCTGAATAAATGGTTTCAGAAAATAGAGGAAAAGAAAATACTTTCTATCCCCTTTTGTGAAGCCAAACATCAAAGCCAGGCAAAAAAAGCACAAGAAAAGATAACTATCGTTCAAAATTTCTCACAAGCTTAGATGCAAAAATCTGTAACAATATATTAACAAATTAAATCCAGGAATATTTAAAAAGATTTATATAACATGACCAAGAGGGATTTCACTCAGGAATGCAAGATTGGTCTAGCATCCTAAAATCAATTAATCTAATACACTATAAGTAACAAAAGACAAAAACAGAATATGCATGTTTCAGTAATACAGAAAAAGCATATGACAAAACCCAACACCTATTATAAAAGCTCTAAACAAATTGCAAAAATAAGGGTGGTTCCTCAGCTGATAAAGGCATCTACAAAACATCTAGGGTTAACATAATATTTAATGGTGAAAGATTGGATACTTCACCCCTAAGATTGGAAAAAAGGCAAAGATCTTTGTCCTTGTTACTTCTATTCAGCATTGTGCTAGAGATTCTAACTAAGGCAACAAGGGATAATAAAAGGAAATTAAAGGCATCCAAATTGGAAAGGAGTAAGTAAAACTGTCTTGAGTCATAGATTACATGATCTCAAATGTAGAAAATCCTAAGGAATCTACCAAAGTGCTAGAACTAATAATTGAGTTTAGCAAATTCACAAGACATTAGATCAATATACAAAAATCATCTGAAATTACACACACAGACACACATTTGCACATATAAATCAACTTGCATTTTTATATACCAGTAAGGAACAATCCAAAAATACAGTGAAGAAAAACAATTCCCTTCATAATAGCATCAAATAGAATAAAATACTTATGAAACAATTTAACAAAAACTTTTAAGTAGTAGAGTTAACTCTGTAGAGGAAAGAGAATTCCTGCATTCTTATTTTAGCTTTGCCTCTGAGTAATTGCATATAACTGATATAACTTATTTGAACCTTGTTTTCCTCATCTGTAAATTGAGGATACTGACTGTTGTACTACTTGCCTCACAGGGCTGTTATGAGCATTAGAACATATTTAAAGTTGGGGAGCCTGGGTGGCTCAGTCGATTAAGCATCCAACTTCAGCTCAGGTCATGATCTTGCGGTCTGTGGGTTTGAGCCCCGCATCGGGCTCTGTGTTGACAACTCAGAGCTTGGAGCCTGCTTCAGATTCTGTGTCTCCCTCTCTCTCTGCCCCACCCCTGCTCACGCACTCTCTCTCTCTCTCTCAAAAATTAACATTAAAAAAATTTAAAAAAATATTTACAATGTAAAGCATTATACAGAGATAATCATACTTAATAAAGCATTCAGGAGCTGTTTGCCTTCGCAGTCCCTTAGTTGAAGTGATAGAAAAATACACAATAGAAGCTTGGCAATTTCATCACATAGAATAGAGTTGGGTGTTCTGCCATGTGATGGAGGAGTCATCATTCTGGACCCAGTTAGTTGGGACTATGCTTAGGTTCCCAACCACCTCGCTCAATATTATCCTGAAATCACCAGCAAGATATTTATCTTTCTTTTTTTTTAAATTTTTTTTTATGTTTTATTTTTTATATTTAAGAGAGAGAGAGAGAGCAGGGGAGGGGCAGAGAGATGGAGACAGAATCTGAAGCAGGCTCTAGGCTCCAAGCTAATGCCCCATGAGGGGCTTGAACTCTCGAGCAGTGAGATCGTGACCTGAGCCAAAGTTGGACACTAACCAACTGAGCCACCCAAGCGCCCCAAGATATTTATCTTTCATATCATGATTTAGCAATTTACCTCTTTGGTAAAAGGTTGCAACTTTCACCTGTCATTTTGGAATGCCTTTTTTTCTTTTGTATGTTACGAGGTTTTAGGAGGAATTTAATCACCAGCATATTGAATAACTGATTGTTCTTTAAAGCTGCCATTTTTTGAGTATTTCAGTCTATACCATTGAATTTAACTTTCTTTTCCTTCACTTTCCTTATCTTAAGGGCTTACAGCAGCCAGCTCCTTTTTCTGATGAAATTGAAGTAGACTTTAGTAAGCCCTATGTCAGGGTAACTATGGAAGAAGCCAGCAGAGGAACTCCTTGTAAGTAAATGCTTAATTATTTTGTTGTTTTACTCTGTTTTTAGCATTCAGTTGTATTTATCAAATATGCACCTACTTTCTATATTCTTTCCTCAATTTACCTATAAACTGGGTATAAAAAGGGTAGTTGGGAGAGGGTTTCCTCCTATCTCCCAGCTGTTTTATTTGGGAGTATAACTGCATTCCATAAGATTTCATTTTTTCTTATCATTTTAAGCTTGTTTCCTAGGATGTTGTTACAGCTGTGAGATATAGTGGTACATACTTGCTTCCTGGGCTGTTGTCACAACTATGAGGTATAGTAGAACAGAGACAATAGGATATTAGCCTGAGCTGGATTATAACCTTGTCTGTTTTTACAGAGGTCTGAATACTATGTCAGGCTGTCACATTTTTAATAGCCTTCAGAATTGTCCCCCAGATCTCCCTTTCTATAAGTTAATACCCTTGCTAGACACCGCGGAATGTTAGAGGATAAAATATCCTAAGTGGGGAGATGCTTATCACTTAACTTTATCTTTACTGATACAATCTTTTAGGTTTTTTTAAAAACTCACTGTATTATTTTTAAACCCTATACTCTTTATTTGTGTGCTTAGTTTACATCATTAAGTAGCAATTTTTGACTACATAGCTATTAATATGTGTTCTAGATACTCTTCCTGTTTTGGACAAGTGGTTTTAGAGATTTTTGTTTTTAATTTGAGTTATTTCATTTATTTGTTTATTTTTGAGAGAGAGAGGGTGCAAGTGAGCAAGGGGCAATAGAGGGAGAGAGAGAGAATCCCACAAGGGGCAGAGAGAGCAAGAGAGAGAGTGAGAAACGGGGCTCACTTGAAACGGGGCTCATGCTTACCCCAAGTGGGGCTCGTGCTCACCTGAGGTGGGGCTTGATCTCACCCAATGTGGGACTCAAACTCAGGAACTGTGAGATCATGACCTGAGCTGAAGTCAGATGCTTAACCAGCTGAGCCACTCAGGTGGCCCAGTTTTAGGGATTATTTTAAAGAGAAGCTTCCTTGGGTATTTGTTAGAAATACAAATATAGGCAGCTGTCCTTACTTATCTGTAAATTCTCCAATTCTTTTTTTCAATCCTTTTTTGGTTCTTTCCATTACTATGGTAAGTGTTCTGTCTACTCTGTAAATGTGGGCCTAGACTCAAACCCAGGTAAACACTAAGGAATAAGAGGCAGTTACAGCCACAAATGTATACATTTCCAATATGTAGAAGATGTTACTTCTTAATAGTGTTAGTATATTTGTTCTCTGTTGTAATGGAGGAGTAGCAAAATATGAATAGATATAGATGCTGGACAGTTTCAGGCCAGGGAGCCCAGTACTCCTTAGCTAAATCATGGCTATATGAAACATAGTTTTTGAGTCCTCAGAATTCCAGATAATGCTTTTTTTTTTTTCAAAAGTGTTTGTATATGTCTCATGTTGATCACAGCCCTTCTGACTCATGATGTAGCATTTTAGGCTTGGTTCCCCTTGAGTAGCAAGCAGGTTGATGGGGCAGGGTAAAATGACAACAAGGAAAAACAGGGTATGTGTAACAAGGCATAGTGGTGTCAGATCAGAGTTCGAAATGCCATCAGACAGTTCAAGGATCATGTTCAGATGTGATAGTAGAGCATGTTGAAGGCAAGAACTTTTCATGTGCTCTCTAATAACACACATTCAGAATGTAGTACCTCACATTACCCAGCTTGTTGTTAGTCTCCCCACAAATCATTTGTGGTCAATAAAATGTATGTGTATTTGAAGCTTATAATTCACATGCACTAATTTTTAACAATTTTAGAATTAATTCATAGAATTTTATAAGTCATTTTTGAGATCATCTACTTTATCATCTCATTATATACATGAAGAAATTAAAGTCCATAGAAACTAAGAAGTGAAAGGTCCCCTGTAGTAAAACCAATAATTAGTGATAGAATTGAAACTAAAACCTAAGTTTTTCCATCTTCATGTTCTTTTTACCCTGGAGTGGTGCTGCTCTTTGTAGACATTAGTTATAAATAATAGAAGGCCATCGGCAAACTGACTGCATTTTAGGTGGAACAGATAGTCACACATTTGCTTATAAAGTTTGCTGGTCTAGTTTGATCTCCAGTATTTCTCCTATATCTGATTCTGCCTGTTCAGTTTTATGTTAAATAACCAAGGGACTGTTCATGCCAGTATTGGACAAGGAGTAAGCCAGGGGGGCATCCTTCCCTCCACCATGTTTTCATTAGGGAGGTTAAGGACTCCCTTAAGAAAGGAGTTGTAATAATCTAGGAGAAAACTCACTACCCAGAGAAAAAAACAAATATAGCTTGAGAGAAGATTATTCCTTTAGGAAGATGAAAGAAAAAAATCAGCAATGTGTTTTCTAGGAGAAAGGAAAAGAAGTCAAAGTTGGAAGGGCAACAGAATCTGTTAGAAACAAAATGTTTTGGGGATAGGTATTTGAGAGAATATATTAAAAGACACAATAAATTGAAAGCCACGTTTGTTCTACGTAAGGAGAACATATATTTATTTAGTGCAAAGACTATAATTTATATTAAAAACCAGGACCATTTTGAAAGTGAAAGGGAGTCGCTCTTATTAATATGCTGAAACAACAGATGTAAATCAGATGGTTTGGTTATCCTGGCCAGTAGCCACTTGGGAAAAGAATGGGTAACTTGTACTTAGTCCTCAGATTTTCTCATTAACAGTGATCTTTCTGGCCATTTGCTTACTATACCCGCCCAGGTTTGCCAAAGACTTGGGGGTAAGTCATAGGGAATTGAGAGGCTGGGTGGCTGAGAAAACACTGAAGAGAGCAAGGAGCACATCTGGAGTTGGTCCGAGAAGGGGTTTGGTGGTGACTTGGCCTTATATGGGATGATTAACCCTGACAAACAGCCCGTTGATCAACAGTATTTGGTACTACTTCCACCATCCTGGAAATGTGTTTATGGCGCTAAATCCCCCTCATCTCACTTTGCCCTTGTTGTATGCTAATGTCAAAGAAACAATAACAAAGTATTCTTAATCTTTGTGTTCTATCCTTTGTCTTTTAGGATCAAAAAAAATGAGATCATAGCCACTCTGGACTTGTTTAGGAAAGATGGATTTCTAAGATGTAGAAGAAAGATTATGCTCCTCAGGTTTTGTTGTGTTTTGCTTTGTTTTATAGATGAGGAAACTGAGTGTTAAAGAGGTTAAGATTATAGAGGAAGGAGGCTGGTCGTTAAGTTTGAGCTATAAGCTTTTTGACTCTTAAATCCATTATGTTGTTTTTCATTGTATTGGTGTATCTATTTTATTTAAAAATTTTATTTCCTGTATTACAAAACCAATACATTTCCATAGCCTAACATTTACAAAATACATTAAGGGTATAGAGTGAAAAGTCTTCCTATTAGTATCTCACAGCCACCCAGTATCTCTCCCTTCCACCCTTAGTAGGTGTATCATAGTATGTTCAGTCTTCCGTTGAAATTTAAGTTGTTTCCAAACTTTTACTATTACAAACTATGCTGCAATGAATACCATGCATATTTACAAATATATGTATGAAATAAATTACTAGAATTGGAATAGCTGGGGTAAAGGGTATAAGCATTTCTGTGTCTTTTGACAGATATTATCTAATTACCCTTCTTAAAAGCTGTACCAGTTTATATTTCTAACACCAGTATATAATTTCTCAGTTTAAATGTTTATTTATTTTTGAGGAGGGGGGAAGGGCAGGGAGAGAGAGGGAAACACAGAATCCAAAGCAGGCTCCAGGCTCCAAGCTGTCCACGCAGAGCCCAAAGTAGGACTCAAATACACAAACTGTGAGATCATGACCTGAGCTGAAGTCTGATGCTTAACTGACTGAGCCACCCAGGCACTCTCTATTATTTCTTAGTTTAAAAGCTACTTGTTTAAAGTTTAAAGCCACCTGGGTGGCTTAGTCAGTTAAGCAGCCAGCTCTTGATTTTGGCTCAGGTCATGATCTCATGGTCATGAGGTTGAACCCTGTGTCAGACTCTGCACTGAGTGTTGAGCGTATGTGGGATTCTCTCTTCCCTTCTCCTTCTGACCCTCCCCTGATTGTGTGCATTCTCTCTCTCTCAAAATAAATAAATGATCTTTTTAAAAAGGCTACTTATTTATGGATAAACCTATCTGGAAAGAAAAGTCCATAAACCTCCTGGGAACCAATTTTCTCCCCCTTGATTTGTTGTTCTCAAGACAAGGGTGTTGTATCTTACGCCTACCTTCAGTATGGTATATCTGATGAGACTTTGGCCCTTCTTTCCCAGACGATGTAGCTGCTCCTACTGTTATTTGCTGCTGCTGCAGTGAAATAACTCTTCTTTTATTTACATATAGGAATATATTACTAGGACTTACTAGATTTATTATTTGAAGTATGATGAACCATTATGTCAATTCCATTCTCAGTGTGTTTGTTAGGCTTTGGAATTAGTCTTGTACTCAAAGAGATCATTTCCTGGCTTTTCTTTCATAGTCCACCACCACTGAAAATAAATTGGCAATCTGTTCTCTATCATTTTCACCAATGGAAAGAAGAGGAAAAGCTCTAATATAAAGTCCTATAATATTTATATTTGACTTTCAAATACTTAGTATATCACCCTCTACTGAGAAAGTATAACATGCTCACTGCCAAGGAGAAATACTTGAAGGAATCCTATCTGTTATCACAGAGCAGGTGCTGAAGGTGAATTTGGGATTGAGAAGCAGTAAGTCGATAACTGGTACTTAACCTTCCCTTTTTCTCAGTCTCACCTCTTTGGATCACTCCTTACTCACTGGGCAATCAGAGGGAAGTTTATTTTCATAGCAAAGCTTAGTTATTAGTAATCAAGGCAGCCTGAAAATGAGAGAGCAAGCAGCCAGAGTATACCTTAGCTATACTCTAAACATGACTGAAATTTAAACATAAGCTGAAGGTGAGGATTTTAAAATTTAGGACACATATGTTATGTAACTCTTCCCATTTACTTCTAAAATAACTTTAAGAAAAAGCAATCATGATATCCAGTTACATGAGCAGTTTGGTGAAATCAGGGTAACAGAGTCAATGGATGTGATGTCAAAAGCGTCTTTGTAGCCAAGGAAGCCTGATGTTATTCCTCACAACCCCAGTCTACCCCTAAATTAGGGTGAATATTCAGAAAACAAGAGAGGGGCATGCAAGGGTGGAAACACAGTGCCATTTCCACTTATCAAATATGAGATATTGAATCGATGTGTTTTTTTGATAAATTCTTTCCTTTGGATTTAGGTGACCGGCCTGTGAGAGTTTATGCAGATGGAATATTTGACTTATTTCACTGTGGTCATGCCCGGGCTCTTATGCAAGCAAAGAACCTTTTCCCTAATACATACCTTATTGTAGGAGGTAAGAAAATATCTGATAACTTTAGGTGATTTCCAGAAAAAAATTATAGTAGCATTTTTCTCCTTTCATAACCTGAGCCCTGGCTCTTATTTTGGTTTTACAATGAGGGATGTAGAGCAGCCTCTCTAAAACATGAAGTATATGAAGTACATGAAGTATACAGACCTGGTGAAAGAAACTACAGGCTCTTTGACCTGAGATGTCCAGTTTTGTTTTGTTTTTTTTTTTTTAAGTTTTATTAAGTAATCTCTGTACCCAACATGGGGCTCAAATTCACGACCCTGAGATGAAGAGTCACATGGTCTTCCAATTGGGCCAGCCAGGTATCCCAGAGATGTCTAGTTTTTATCTCACTGTTTTCATTTGAGTTTCTACAGTTTGGAGAGCAACAGTGACCCCTATTGCCTACTTAAGAACAGTATTTACTAGATTCCAGTTTGTCATTTTGAATCAACTGAAGTATGAAAGTCTGTTAAGCAAATGTTATGTGATCCAGTACAGTCTTACAGAAATGTAATAAGGAAACATTTTTAAAATTTGTTTTAATGTGTATTCACTTTTGAGAGAGAGAGTCAGAGTGCAAGCAGGGAAGGGACAAAGAGAGAGGGAGACACAGAATCCGAAGCAGGCTCCAGGCTCTAAGCTGTCAGCACAGAGCCCGACATAGGGCTTGAACCCACAGACCCGATCATGACGTGAGCTGAAGTCAGACACTTAACTGACTGAGTTACCCAGGTGTCCTAAGAAAATATTTTTAAAAACTTAATTGCTGTAGAAATTCACAGCAGGTTAATTTCGAAGTCTTCTCCAAAGTGTGAACATACTGTTTAGTGTGTATTGCTCCTGAAGGTATATCTTGGATTAGGAAAAGCATTGCTACCCAGAATGAGCTATATCCAGAAAATACTTCTACATGTGGGGAGATCGGTTACAGTCCTAGTAACCTAGATCGGTTACTCCTAGTCCATGGGAGAGGTGGGTGGCTGAGGAATGGTTAAGCAAAGGGGACTTTGACTTACAACTTTATGATGTGGTGAACTCAGTTTGCAGTGATGAGCTCACACACAACTTCAAAGGCTTCACAGTGATGAATGAAAATGAGCGCTATGATGCCGTGCAGCACTGCCGCTATGTGGATGAGGTGGTGAGGAATGCCCCCTGGACCCTCACGCCAGAGTTCCTCGCGGAACACCGGGTAAGAGACTGAGTACATGTCCCCATTCCCCTCCTGGAATTCCCTCGACTCTCAAGACTTCCAAGACTCAGGCTAGTTTTCCACTAGCCTTATTTTACTTATACGTTCTGTGTAAATTTCACATGGAGGAGATGACAGTGATTTTACTACTAGTCATCCCTAACATTTATATGGGGTTTGGTGGCTTAAAAGCACTTTTACATCCATTATATTTCATTTGTTCCCCACAGTCTTACTGGGTAGTTATGGTTTCTACTTTAAATTTTTTTAATGTTTAATCATTTTTTGAGTGAGAGAGAGACAGAGAGACAGAGAGAAAATGTGAGTGGGGGAGGGGCAGAAAGAGAGGGAGACACAGAATCAGAAGCAGGCTCCAGGCTCTGAGCTGTCAGCACAGAGCATGATGTGGGGCTCGAACTCATGAACCATGAGATCATGACCTGGCCAAAGTTGGATACTTAACCAACTGAGCCACCCAGGTGCCCCTATGGTTTCTACTTTATATCTGAGAACAGAGCCAGAAAGACCAAATAACCTGGTCTAGGATACACAGTAGCAGGGCTAGAAACTGAACTCTTCAGTTAAGTGATATTTATCCCCCCTCACTATGGATGTGCCCGTCCTCCTAATATACCAGTCCTTTAGAATATACAGAGCTTCAGCCATGTTCTCAGGAGTTCCAGGAAATAAGACAGATAAACATAGACTTCTTTTGTATTGACTTAATCTAGTTTCAGGGCTTTGATTTTGGGCTAGATGTTGTGTGAGATCAGAAACCAGGGGGGTTTCTCACTTTTACTCATTGAGTTAGTATTATAAAACCCCTTACCTTCTTTTAATTCTTACACATTAGAGAAACAGGTTTCCTATAAAAGGTGAGTATAAAAGATGAGAAGGGTCTATCAGATCAGGTCGGAGGCCCTCAAGCTTGAGGAATATTGTCAGTTCTCAGCAAGAGTGATGTTTGTTAAAACTAGGATTGTGACAGACCTTTTATAATTCTCTAGCTTTTCTATATCTATACTTGGCAGCTGATGTACCAAAGGTGATGAACAAGATTATTCTCAGCAACACAGCCAGGCAGGCCCAGGCAGAAGAGGGTAGAGGAACTTCTAACTTCTCTTTTCTCCTTGTTAGCAGTGTATCCTCAACCAGCCGTCTTACTTGCCCACTATTCTTTTTTTTTTTTTTTATTTTTTTTTTTCAACATTTTTTATTTATTTTTGGGACAGAGAGAGACAGAGCATGAACGGGGGAGGGGCAGAGAGAGAGGGAGACACAGAATCGGAAACAGGCTCCAGGCTCCGAGCCATCAGCCCAGAGCCTGACGCGGGGCTCGAACTCACGGACCGCGAGATCGTGACCTGGCTGAAGTCGGACGCTTAACCGACTGCGCCACCCAGGCGCCCCTGCCCACTATTCTTATTTTCACTTTGCTGCCTATTGACCCCTGATAAATTGTCCGTAAGTAACCAAGATGTTAGCCGAGAGTCTCTGACACAGTCCTGGGCATGGTTCATACTACAGTGGCTTCTGGAACTGGGTATGGTTGTGTTAGCAGTTATATTAGTAAATGCCATTTGGCCTGCTCAGGAATGACTAAGTAAGGTTAGCATGTCTGTCTGAAAGATTATTGATCCCAGTGGCATTGTTCTCTTCTCATTGTTGCAAGAGGTATTGACAGTAGTAAAGTGATAGAGCCTAAGACCAAAAGGTCTTTTATGGCTTTGAGTTTTACATTTCTCAGGAGTATAGATGTATCTGTTCTAGTAAAAGGGCTCTTGCCTGCTATTTTTATATTCCCACTCATCTCATGGACTGAGAGAGAAACCAGCTAACAACGAAATAACCTCTTTTGCATATTTTTAGAAACCCTTATTTGACCAACCCTTATAGACCTGGGAGGATGGGGAGATTTCCTTTCTTCTTTCCTTGGCTCCACTCACTAGCTAACACACCAGCAAATTCTCCAGTCCTATTTACTATAGTATGATGACTGGTATGCAGTGTGAGGGTAGCACTTCCAGTATATCAGGAGAAATAGTTAAAAATAGAAACTGGCCAACTTCATGTTTATGATTGATAAATAATTAGTTTGGGTGGCTTATGAATGAATCACGGAATGTATGAAGCAAAGCAAAGAGAGATAAAGAAAAAAAAAGTCCATTCGAGGCCTGGCCTCTCCTTGTCCTTTATCTGGGTCTGGGAGAGTATTTACTGGTTCTTTCTGATGGCAGTTATCCTGGGTTTTAAATGAAGTTTCCTTATTTCAGATTGATTTCGTAGCCCATGATGACATTCCTTATTCTTCTGCTGGGAGTGATGATGTTTATAAGCACATTAAGGAAGCAGGTGAGTAAGCTGATGTATATCCTCACTTTATGGAGTTTCAGGGGCAGTGACAGAGATTCAACAACATCTACTTTACAGAGGAAAATGTATATACTTAGAAATTCAACATCTACTTTCTGGTCACACTTCATTTCAGATAAAAGGTTAAGGTGAGCATAGTTCTGACATCCATCAATTCTCAGTCTAAACATCTACTTTTGATATCTCTTTTAATTTCAGCTATATGTGTGTGTGTGTATACACACACACACACACACACACGTGCACACACACACACACACACACACACACATATACATTTGTTGTTGTTGTTGAGAGAGAGAGAAAGAGAGAGGACACAAGTGAACAAGGGGCAAAGAGAGAGAAGTGGGGCTCACCCGAAGCAGGACTTGTACTCACCCAAAGTGGGACTCGAGCTCACTTGAAGTGGGGCTCATGCAAACTCATGAACTGTGTGAGATCATGACCTGAGCTGAAGTCAGATGCTTAACTGACTGAGCCACCCAGGTGCCCACCCCATATTTTTCTTAATATTAGGACCATATAGCTCCTGCTTTCCTTGCCCCTAGCCTTTAATTCAGTCCTCCTATCTGTCAGTATCTCCAGATTTCACTTAATAATAGCAGATTCTGCTTTTTGAGGAAAACGGTGTTGCTCCCAGTTTTCATCTAGTCCTACTGTTTAAGTTAACCAGAATGTCACAGTGTTTGTATGTGTTCTTGGATTAGGCATGTTTGCTCCAACACAGAGGACAGAAGGTATCTCAACATCAGACATCATCACCCGAATTGTCCGGGACTATGATGTGTATGCCAGACGGAACCTACAGAGGGGCTACACGGCAAAGGAGCTCAATGTCAGCTTTATCAATGTGAGTTCCAACCTCATCCCAGAATTCCATGGCCTGATAGGACACACATTTGCCTCCCACTTCATCTAAGCTGAAGTTGCTTCTTTTCAGTCTGTTATAATTATCACCTCCAAAATTCAGTGATTGCCTCTTTGCTGATACCACTATGCTAAGCTATTTACAAAGAGAATAAAACAGAGGCATTTTCTGCCTTTATAGCTTACTATCAACACATTGATATAAAGATGTACAGCTAAATAAATAAATAAAAATATGTAACTTACCTAGTACAGTATTTATATCAATTATGTTTATTTACATTTTATTTTTTTAAAGTTTTATTTTGAGAGAGAGAGAGAGAGAGAGAGCGTGCAAATGGGGGAGGGGCAGAGAGAGAGGGAGAATCCCAAACAGGCTCGGCACCATTGGTGAAGAGCCCAATGGAGGGCTTGACCCCATGGAACTGTGAGATCATGTCCTGAGCTGAAACCAAAAGTTGGATGCTTAACCAACTGAGCCACCCTGATACCCTCTATATCAATTATATTTAAAACAGTAGTTCTTAACCTTTTATTTATTTTTATTATTATTATTATTATTATTATTGTTATTATTATTATTACCATTTTGGTTGGTCTTTGGAAAATCTAATGAAAGCTATTCCCTCTGTGGATAGTGACACACAACATTTTGCATGCAGTTTCTCAGGACATGTGGACCTAGGTTTTAAAATTTGATTTATGAAAGCAAAGTTTATCTTAGCTTAATATTGCCTTTAAGAAACAAATGGCTATACATTTTATTTGGAAATTATATCTTAATAAAGTTGGTTTTAAAAGAAGGAAGCTGCTAACTCTATCTTCGACACAAGTAGCTTACTGTGCTCTCTTACCTGTTTCTAATTCTGTGAATTATCAATAGGTGAAATGGTTTCATCTAAATATGATTTATCTATGCGGATAAGCCCTAGCTGTTGCTAACCACCTACTTCAGAATCTCTATGTTCAGTTGTTTAAAAATCCTAAATATATTCCCTTTCCCCTTCGTGATCTGGAAATTATGAAAATACTTTTCATTTGGCAAAACATACCCCCCCATCCCTAGAGGGTTCATACCATTTTCCCTTCTCTTTAGGGAAGCTTGTAGGACCAAAGAGTATCCTCTTCCTTTTGCAACTGAGTAAACAGACCTCCAGATACCAAAAACTAAAATAAATAGCTCTTCTAAAATCATAGAATAAGCCAATGATAGAGGGGAAAACATCTAGCACAGTAAACTAAGTAAAAGATGCACTACTGCAACCAATAATTCTTGGTGGTATTGTGCAGAATCTTGTGGCTCCCTTTACATCTTCATCTAGAATGGGGTTTGGGTTATGTTGGGCATGTTTATGTTCCAAGTTTATGTTTTGTTCTAAAAAATCGGATGCATTTGGCTATGTGTCTGTCTGTTACTGAGC
The DNA here is from genome assembly GCF_023721935.1 of Panthera uncia. Taxonomy (NCBI): domain Eukaryota; kingdom Metazoa; phylum Chordata; class Mammalia; order Carnivora; family Felidae; genus Panthera; species Panthera uncia. The sequence continues at coordinate 70,440,626 of NC_064810.1, read as the reverse complement.
CCACTCTATATATTTAGTTTAGTCTAGGCTTCCACAATGTTTGAGTTATCACATTTTTGTATAAGATGACCATCCAGAGTATATTTTATGTTACTATGATAGAGAACTATGGGATACATTAGAGCGAAGTGAAGTTCTCATGGCTGGAAATAGTGTCAGTAGAGTGCCAGACCATTTTCTTCTTTCCCTTTGGAATGGAGGTCAGAGTGAGTATTATTTCTCAAAACAATTATTTCTTTACTTAGGAGAAGAAATACCACTTACAGGAGCGGGTTGACAAAGTAAAGAAGAAAGTGAAAGATGTGGAGGAGAAGTCAAAAGAATTTGTTCAGAAGGTTGAAGAAAAAAGCATTGACCTCATTCAGAAATGGGAGGAGAAATCCCGAGAATTCATTGGAAGTTTCCTGGAAATGTTTGGTCCAGAAGGAGCACTGGTATGTTCTTTCCTGATGGACAGTTTAGGGAATTTTAGGAAAATATAGGGAATTCTCATGCTGTGGAAAGAATTACAGAATTATAGAAAGAGATATCAACATTAAGTAGTTACCTAATTTGTCCCTTGTATTGGGCAGAACTATCTTTTGACTATCCCCAAAAAGTTCTTTAAAATGTTCATAGAAAGAAGTTATATATTCTCCTAAATAATTTTGCCAACTCTTTGTCCAAATCTGGTGATAAGTAAGTAACCTTGCCCAACTTACTTCTACACTATAGTTTTCAATAAAAGGAAAGGAAAGAACAAAGAATAGTAAAAAGAAAGCTGCCTCCCCTACAAACAGCCGCTGCAGAATTGCTGGGTGAGGTGAGAATTCTGCCCTTGAGGAGTAGCAAGGTCTTTTCAAGCCAAATAGAAGGTGAAGTGTAGCAATTTAGCAAGTAAGCCCTCGGATATCAGGAAGGATCTGTGAGACTGTTTGATACCAGAATAGATTATTCAGGGAGAATATAGAATTTCCTTTTCAGAGAGCTCTACAACTAGAATAGGTACGCTTTTGTCTGAGTTAGTTCCTTTGTTTTTGCCTGGAGCCTGGAATGCAGACCAAGTAGCCATTTAAGAATTCCTTTGACATAGAAGTCAAGGATTGAGTGATAGCATGTGGGAACCCTTAGATAAGTTGCATAGCATGGACTACTTTAGGGAGAAAATTACTTAAACTTATAGCTGTGTCCCTCCCCTAGCTTATTCAATTACTTATGATATTGCACAGGGCACTTGTGATAATTTGAAGTCTCAGATCCTCCAGTGGTGATTTAGTAGGATCCATAGGTTTCTTCTAATTTTACCTTTTGGTCTCCCCAGAAACATATGCTGAAAGAGGGGAAAGGCCGGATGCTGCAGGCCATCAGTCCAAAGCAGAGTCCCAGCAGCAGCCCCACTCGGGAACGCTCCCCCTCCCCGTCTTTCCGATGGCCCTTCTCTGGCAAGACTTCCCCGCCGTCCTCCCCAGCAAACCTCTCCAGGCACAAGGCTGCAACTTATGACATCAGTGAGGACGAAGAAGACTAAGTTTTCATCCCTCCTTTCCTCTCCCTTCCCTCTGTCCATAACCTTCGGAAGCTCTCGGTTGAATTCCACATTGTGATCCCAACACTAAACCTAAGGACAGCTACAAAAGAAAGAAAGTTGGGGCAGGAGGACCTAGGATGGGATCAGCCCATCCTCCAAGAGGCGTCACCCATTCACACCAAGAAGGAGGCTGAGTACACCTTAGAAGCCTGTTCTGCATCCATATTCCCTCTTTACAGACTTTGCTTTACTGTTTATGCTCATGTGATCTTGACAGGAAATTGTCATTTTTAGTAATTTTTTAAAAATCAGTCTTTCAAATGTTATAAGTAAAACTGATTTTTTGCCCCTGAGGAGTGGGCACAAGGAAGTGGTGTATTACCCAGAGGCCTTTTCTTCCTGATACACTATAGTGTTGCCTTCTGTTCTGAGGCAAAGTGGCTTGCCAAGTCCTTCAAGCAATGACCTGCTTATGAGTGATTTCATGGGGAGGGGCAAATAGCATAATTTTGGCGTCCTCAAAAAAAAAAGCTAAAAGCTGAGTAAGCTCAGCCACAAATCACCTAAATGTACTGCTGGCACATGTGTCAATGTGGCTTGAGAAGAAGGAGATCTGAGCCTAACTTTTCTTACTCCCTGAGGAGTTTCGTATTGGACCCAATGGGGTCCACGGAAGACACTGATGGGGATGGAACCAGACCACATGGCATCGTCTGCGGTTTTCCTGCTGTGTTCATCTTCCCAGAAGATTCTGTTGCCCAGTTATTTGGGAGCTCTTATCAATCTCATTCCTGCAGTCTACCTTTGAAGGAAGGAACGCTTTCAGGTTTATTGTGATTGAGGAGGGGAGTGGGGCACTACTCAATCCTATACGGGGTCGATTCAGGTTAATTTTCCCAGACAGGAGTAAGTCCCTGGCCCTGATACTCCTATTTCAATGCTTATTACCTAGCTTTTTGCAAAGGGTACTTTGTAAATGTCTGCAGTTTGAACATGATCTGTTAATCCATGTTGCTCAAAGCCATACTGAATATTTGGAGAAATTTTGCACAGAATTTAAACACAGAAACGTAAGGAAACACCCCCCTTTCTGAAGCCTTATCTTGAACCCTGCCCCTCTTAAGAAAGTTGTGGGGGGTTTTTTTTGTTTGTTTGTTTGTTTGTTTTTTTCTTAAAGTTCTTGACTGGAACTAGTGCTCCAGGTAGTGTTCCTTTTCCTCTGAGAGTTGCAGCTGGTGGGGACTTCCCTCCCCTGCCCCTCCAGCAGGCCACAAAGCATGGGTTCACATTACAAGAGTATGGTAGGTTCTCTCTCTTCTCCACGTGTGCCTGCTGGTTATGGTGCCATTTCCCCTGTTAGGTTGCCCACGGGGATTCACCACTTATATTTCCCATCAGAGATGCTGAAGCTTAACACTTGCAGTTGAGTGTGAGCTCATTTGAAACCTCTAGCATTCTACAGCTACATGACCTAGCAGACTGTCATCTTCAGTAGTCCTGTAGCTGGGTTCAGGGGAAAACTGCTTATGTCCAGGCCCCACCCTGTCACTCATAAATACCCCTTGTGGGGGTGGAATTTTGATGTTTTCAGTGTTAGAAAACCACATTTTATCTTCCCTTGCCCCTGTGCTAGGGCTGTGAGCATCTCATAGTCTCCTCTCTAAATACTTTGTGATAAAACCTGCTCTTCTGCCTGAGGATCAGAGGCTAGAATCACTGCCTGCCTGCACAGCAGGACTACCTTGGTTCCTAAAATTCTGATCATGCAGAGAGGCAGAGTAGAGACACAAAGAGAGGGAAATCTCTTGTTGTCATGACGGCCTATGAAAACTGCATTTCTGACTCTTCTCATGAAGTGCTATTTGTGCTATCAAATCTGGTTTACTTGAGCTTTGGCTTAGAATCCTTCTTTTGAAACAGTTCAAGTTACTGTTTTCCTGCATTAGCCAGCTTCATAGGATCACATATTTTAACTTTTCTGCTTCAGTCTTCCTTCTTTGGGAATTTTGCCTACTATTCTCCCTGGTATAGAAATGTGACGAAGTCATTACTGAGGCTCACCTATGTGTTCCCTCAAAGTACACGTTAGCCAAATGTATTTGGCAAGGAAGATGCTCAGAATGTGGTTTTCCTCCCTGCAGTCAGTCCTCTCAAGCATACTGCCTGGGACCTCTTCCTCTGCTCTATCAGTGCGCTCTTTTTCACATTCCCTGCTCTTGGAATATAACAGCTGTGCTGGGAAGCTCTGTGAGACTACCAGGGCCAGCATATGCACGTGTTCTTGGAAAGCCCTCTCGCCCCTTTTGACAAGACTACAGTCTCAGTCTCCTAACACCAGTGCATCTTCAAATAATTGTGACTTTAAGCAAAATCTTTTATGGTGTGGCATATTTGCTTCTTTGGGATAAATGTGATCCTAAGTGCTGGACAAGGATGGGTGGAGGGAGGAAGCTGTTGGGATGATGCATTATTTGATTGTGCCTAATTCAATGAAGTTAGTTGTTTGCCTACCATGACCATGCCTGTGATCTGTAAATCTTTGAATATTAATTTTAATATTAACTGGTAATATTAGTTTCTAATTAGCTGTTTCCCTGAATCCCACACACAAAGCAATAGGCCAAATGTAGCAGAGATGGGAGAGCCTTAAAAGTTGGTTGGCTTCAGAGCGCAGTGCGTAAGACCGAAGAATGGAGACAGATGCTCAGGAGTTGGTGCCGAGGAGGTGCTTGCAGCAGTTATCTTGAGATGGCTGGGCAGAAAGTTTGCTCTTTTCCTACACTAGACTCAGGAGCACTGAGGAACAGAGATTGAAACTTTCGAGGAACAGAAATGGATCATTCGTACTACTGTGGCTGTTTCTGATAGCTAGAGCCAAAGACCATTATTTTGCTGAGGCTCAGTTAGGTAAGAAGGGTGGGGATATGAGGAGGCTGAAGATCCTAAATGAGAAAAAACATGAAGGAGGTCAAGAGAACTTTTGACTTTTTGTGATTGCCGATAACCCGGCACCTGAGTTAGATTCTTCTTTTACTTGTGACCACACAGCTGGTCAAGCACCTTCTGGATGGTCCCTCTACAGTGGTTCTTCACAGTGCTTTTGCTTCGCCAGAGCATCTTGGTTTGTGGGTAGCTTCTGTTTTTCTGGAGCCGATTGCCTTTTTGACTCTGTTCTAGATCTCATGTCAAAAATCTTTCCAAATCAATTATATTTTGCTGCTTCTCTTTAATTCCCTAAAAGCCATAGCTTCTACCTTTTCTGTCATCACACACTTTCACCAGAAGTTGAACTAATACAGGTAGGAAAAAATACTCCCTTAATAATGTTTTTAACTAATGGTATTTTTTTTAAGCTTACCAATATAAGTATTTTTAAAGGTTGTATTTTGCAAAGTCATACAATGATTGTTCTTGTTTTCTCTCATAGAATAGATTGTCATGAGATAAAGAGTGGTCCCTAGCTTTTTTTTTTCCAAATAAGTAGAACATGTCCTTGGGATTATATTATTAAATGTTAATTTTTCTTTAAAAGAATGAAAGATTTTCTGTCTGCCAAAGTTTTATGTTAATACTCAGATTGGGGTAGAGAACAAAAGTGCTAGGTTTAACACTGGGATGACTCAGGTTGTGTCCCTTTAGGTTTAAAGAGGGTTTTCCCACCCTTCTTAAGGGGCACCGACTGTTTTAAACACAGAGACTCGATCAGTTGGGTTGTCCTGTATTGAGGATGCTGAAAAGAAAAAGTCATGTTGGGAAGAAATGCTGGCCTTGGCATGAATGTTAGCCTCATCCCCAGTGCCAGCAACCCACAGGATGTTTCCTCAATCGGTGTTCAGTATATTGTTTTCCTATGTGAGTGTTACTAATTTGTTCAGAGTTATTTTGGCCTTTGTCATTTAGCCAAATAAAGGCAAAGTGGTTTTACCTAATATTCCATTTCCTGTGTTTTTGACCTGGTATACATGTGTGTAACATGTGTTATATATTTGGGGCTTTTGCCTATGCTCTCAATTTCTTTGCCTTTGCATCCTGATTTGTCTCCTCAAAGTTGTCCCATGACCATATTATTAGGAAAATCCTTTTTCAGCTTTGCACAGAAGCTATTGTCCCACAAAGGGAGGCTGGTCCAGATCTATGAGGTCTAATGTCCTCAGTGCCCTAATGACACATCTGTCATTCAGAATCCATCAGGCTTCCATCTCTTCTTCAGAAGCCTGGTTTATTGGACACTGGGTTTGTACTATTTTGCCTGGTTGAGTTCTTTTTTTTCTTTTTAGTTGACACACAATCTTACATTAACTTTAGGCGTACAACTTAGTGATTTGACAAGTTTATACATTATACTGTGTTCACAATATCATTAACTATATACTCCTTATGCTCTGCTTTTTATTCCTGTGACTTACTCATTCCACAACTGGAGGCCTGTATCTCCCAGTCCCCTTTACCCATTTTGTCCAACCTCCCACCCCCTCCGCTCTGACAACCATCAATTTGTTGTTTGTATTTATAGTTCCAATTCTGCTTTTCGTTTATTTATTTATTTTATTCCATTTATGAGTGGAATTGTATGGTATTTATCTTTTTCAGTCTGATTTATTTCACTTAGCATAATACCCTGTAGACCCATCCATGTTGTCTCAAATGGCATGATCTCATCCTTTTTTATGGCCATGTAATATTCCACATATATATATGTGTGTGTGTGTGTATATATGTGTGTGTATATGTGTGTGTGTGTGTGTATATATATATATACTTATATATACACACACACACACACACACATACAGTCACATGCACACACCATACTTTCCTTATCTGTTCATCTATTGATAGACATTTACGTTGCTTCCAAGTCTTGGCTATTGTAAATAATGCTGCAATAAACATAGGGGTGCCTGGTTCAGTTCTACTCCTGTTCTTATACTAGGCAAACTACCATATACTTTCCTCCTTTTCACTGGCTTTAGGAAAACTCGGAGTGACCTTTCAATATACAAGCTTCAAGAGCTAATAGTGTCACCCACAGAGGCAATGTACCCAGTTACAGAGTTTTAAACTCTATCCTGTTTATTATAAAACCTAAAATACCTTCTCCAGGCAAGATCCAAAATAATTGCATCCTAGTCCATAATTCTCCTTCATTCCTATAGTCAAATGTAATCTGCCAGCTTGTGCTGATGATGGAATCCATCCCCATTTGGTCAAGGTTGAGGGATAGTGAGGAAATCTTGTGCCCGTTTAATATGTACAGGCTCATTGTCCAAACCGTCCACCTCAGGCTTTGAAGTCAAATCCAGGTCTGGGGAAGGGAAAGGCTCATATCCAACCTTGTTATCTTTCCTTCGGTAGTACATGCGTGTCAGCACAGTCATTACAAAAGTCTCCAGTATGAGAAGGTGGCAATTCATCACTGCAGTGTAGAGTGAAATATAATGTAGGTTATGCTAAATGGTACAGGTGGTATCCCACTAGCAGCCCTGGCATATGAGTTCAGCAACACTTTCTCCAGTTTATCCTCAAACCCAGCCTAGAGATATTAAGTTGTCGTAAATAACGTACCAGATGAATGGTAGAGCCAGAACCAGAACTTGGCTCTCTACCTTCTGCAGTCTGAGGCTAACATTAAACCCTTTTTTGTGTGTGTTTTATCAGTATGACCTTCTGCTTCCAAACCACAGCCATTCCTCTCCCAGGAGCTAACAATTGAGCGCATGGCTTCCTGGGTCGGCCACCAGGGCTGGCCTCAAGCTTTGGGATTATAGCTCTCCTCTGTGTGGTCAGAGAAGTCACTCTCTCCTGAAAGCCTCACTAGGATTTCTGGGAGATCCATTTCTGAGTATTCTGCATAGAAACCAGGATGGCCCAACCTCTGTTCTAAGGTCCGCTCTTCCCTGGCCCTCCCTTCTCGCCCATCCCGGAATGGGAGAGGAATCCCTGTGTGCTCACCTTGAGACCTGACTTTAGAGGAAAAGGGAGGTGAACAAGCAATCTGCCCGCTGTTGGCCAAGACTGAGAAGATGGATGGCTGCAGGGCAGTCAGGATGAGGAGCACCTGTGGACCAGAGGAGAGACAAGGGCAGGCTGGGCCCGGCGGCGGTGGCACTGCGGCCAGCTGGCCCACCGCTGTGCTTGCTCTTCCACTGCACGCTCGGCTGACCTTTAGATCTGTGCAGTTGCAGAGGGTTGAAACTCACCCGAGTAAAATTTTGTGGCGTTTTGATCTTTAGGCAAATTACAATCTTGTCTTCTATCCAATATTTTATGAACGTTTGAGACAAGAAACAAGAACTGATTGGGGGTTCGTGTTTATTTCCCCATTTCAGCCACGGATACTAACAAGCACTGGATGGATGAAAAGGATGGATGGTTAGAGGAGACTATTTCCATCTGGCTCAAGTATCTGAGATCCCTGCTCCTAGAATGATGGACAATTAGCCATGAAGGTGCCCTTTGAAAAATCTCTGCCATGCCTGGGGCTGGGCAGCATGGGAAATGGGGAATTAACGTTCAGCGGGTACAGAGTTTCTGTGTGGAAGATGAAAAAGTTCTGGAAATGGATGGTGCTAATAATGATTGCACCACAATGTGAACATAATTAATGCCACTGAACTGTACACTTAAAAATGGTTAAAATGCCAAATTGTATGTTATGTATATTTTAATACAATAAGAGAAAAAAGAAAAAGAAAAAGAAAATCTCTGTCCAGAGGCTCCAGCAACACCATTTGCCTTAGTACTTGCCCTCCCTGACTGCACTTTTATGAAACGTCATCCTTTTAAAGACAGACTCAGCATGTCCCACAATAATCACAGGCAGGCTCGGCAATCATAGGGCCTTGACCCTGTGGCATGACCCTAAGTGCTTCTGGGGCCCAGATCCTTTCTGCCCTTTCAGTCCCTGACTCCATTTCAGGCTCTGCTGGCCTCTCCTTCAATTCTACCTCTCATGTGCCTGGAAATTCACATTTTGGAGGCATCCGCTTAGATCAAATGAGAATTTATGTGAAATCACTCTGTTGACTACAAAGCAGTCACTATGCCTTGGGAGTAGAAGAAGGGCCTAGCAAGGAGACAGAAATAATGGGGAGAGAAGGAAAACAAGATTGGATTAAAAGTCATTGTATTTATGGGCGCCTGGGTGGCTCAGTCAGTTAAATGTCCGACTTTGGCTCAGGTCATGATCTCACAGTTTGTGAGTTTGAGCCCCTCGTCTGGCTCTGTGCTGACAGCTCAGAGCCTGAGCCTGCTACAGATTCTGTGTCTCCCTCTCTCTCTGTCCCCTCCCCTGCTTGTACTCTCTCTCTCTCACAAAAAAAAAAAAAATTAAAAAAATTAAAAAAATTTAAAGTCATTGTATTTGGTGGAAGTTATCTGGGCTTAAGAGAATGGAAAGTGTAAAAAGTGAACAAATGTGCTTTGCAGAGAATTTTCAGAAGAGGTGTGAAGGTGAAGAGACAATGTAATGAGAAGGAGGGTAGATTTGGGAGTCAGATCTAAGTTTAAATTTTAGCCCCATACATATGTGCCTTGGAGGAAGCCCAATAATATCTCTGGGTCGCAGTTTCCTCCTTTGTAAAATAGAAATAATAATGACTCCAAAGATTGTTGTGCAAATTCAAATGTAATGTATGAAAAGTGCCTAGCATGTGGTGTAGGTAGTTCATAACTATGATAATGCTGAAGCTAGTGGTGGTGGTGGGATACAGAGTTTTAGGAAGTATTGGGTAGAAAAGAAAAGAAAAAAGAAAAAGTAGAAGAATTCAAGGTTGGTAATACATCTGTTACAAGTTGAAATGGGTCCCCTAAAATGATATGTTGAAGTCCTAACCCCCAGGGCCTCAGAATATGATCTTATTTGGAAAGAGCATCATTGTTCTGGTGTAGTTAGATGCCATCAGTTAAGATGAGGACGTGCTGGAGTAGGGTGGGTCCTTATTCCAATATACTGTTGTCTTTCGAAGAAGAGGAAAAGAGACACAAGACCCTGACACATGCCATGTCATAACGGAGGCAAAATCAGTGATGCAGCTGCAAGCCGGGGATTGCTGGCAAAGCACCAGAAGTTAGGAGGCGTCAAGGAAGAATTCTCCCTTGTAGATTTCAGAGGGAACGTGGCCTGGCTGACACCTTGATTTTGGACTTCTAGCATCCAGAACTATGAGACAATACATTTCTGTTGTTTTAAGCCACTCTGTTTGTGATATTTTGTTAGGGCAGCGCTAGGAAACTATTACAGCACAGGAAAAGCAAAAACTGCGAAGGAGCAGGGATCCTTTTCCAGGTCTCACCGGAAACCTAGGCTTAACAAGATTCTCGGACCCGCTCTTTGCCTTTATTAGTCTCACCTCCTAACCCCAATTCTAGTTACCTGGAACAGAACAAATTTGCCTCCTATATTCTGCTCGCCCAAGTGCAGCTTGGCTTGACGGAAAAGGATGGCCAGGGACCAGAGGGCCAGCAGGGTGGACACACCGAGGAGAGTGTTGATCCACAGAGCTACGCTCTCCTCAGAAATCTGGTGGCAGATCAGAAAGTAGTCAGTGAGGAAGGCAAGTCCTTTTCTCCTTCTATTTCTCCTCTTCCATGGTGGGAAAGGTAATAAAAAATAAATAAAAAGCCCCAAAGCCTTGGCCTATTCCACTCTCCTCTCCCCACCAGAGTCCAAGCCTCTACCTTTTCTGTGGCCACACTGTTGCCGGGACTACCCTGTTTGTGGAGCCCTGGATCAGGGGATGTTGGCTCCAACTATTCCTTTTAGAGCTCAGAGGAACTGAGTCTTAGAGTTTGCTGCCCCTTACTCCTGGCTTACATCTGCTGGGTCATAGATGCCATCAGGGATGAGAAACAGGCCCGCCAGGCTCAGTGTTATCTTGAAGAAGGCATACTGGAATGGGCCCAACATCAGCAGCTGAAGCTTCTTCCTAAAGGAAGAAGAGGGTTGGGAACATGAACCCATAAAGTGTCCACCTCAAGAAGACCTTCCAGCTCCCTCACTGGGATCCTGGGCTGAAGCTTGTCTGTCATAATAGACACCAAAATGGCTAAATGGATGGGGACGTAGGAAGAAGCCAGAATGTCGAGAGCATTGGGAACCTTCTTCTTGCCTCCCACTCATCTGACCAGAATGCTGCCCTTTGAGCAAGGACTATCAGAAAGTTGACCCCAACCTCTTTAACCAAAATGGGCATAAGAGACAAGTAAGTAGCCCAAAGTCCAGTGTGATAAAGTGTGTGGGCAGCAGTGAGCCTAAGTGATGGAAATTGGAGTTCTCCTTCCTCTGCTTCCCTCACCCCTGGGTGGGTGCCTAATGTGTGGGTGCTGGCTGCGGGATGCCCGCCCTTTCGCCACTGGCTCTGTCCCATACAAACCTGATTCCAAGAGGCTTGAAGCAGGGCTGAGGGAGCCACAGAGACTCTTGTGAGAGTGAAGAGAGAGGCTAACCTGTTCCTCAGTTCTGCCTCTCCCTCCCACCTTACCTGGTGAGCATGAGTGGGGGGCAGCAGGGGCAGCAGCAGCAGCAGGGGCCAGTGTGGACCATCATCGGAGTGTCCTTCAGTGTCCTTATTACTGCCTCCTTCCCACCAAAGCCTTCCACCATGACCAGCATCAGCAGGTAAAAGCATACTGAGTAAAACCTGGAGTGGGAGTAGAGGTGAGCTTCACAGAGGGGGAGGTGGCCAGGAAAGGGGATACCCCTTTGTTGCCAAAGACATATAGACTGCAAAGGGTGAAGGAGAGGTGGGGCTCACTGAGGGGGTCCAGTAGGGACCAGGCATTTGGAATGTGTGAGCCAGCAAGAGGAAGAGGACAGGGTCCAGGGGCTGAGGAAGAGGGGAATTTGAGCCTATGTGAACAAAATGGTGACTGAAGATGAAGAGAACCAGAAGTTCAAGAGACCCGGATTAGCACAAGTTGAAAGGGGCTAGACTCATGATCAATTGATTTTCAGGGATTTATGGAAAGGATAGGGGATAAAAGAAGATGCAGACTCTGGAGTCCTGGGTGAGTGGGGAGCAAAAGGGTACCCACCTCAGAGCTGGGGGTGGGGCAGGACACTCACGAAGTTATGGCCATTTCTACAAGCATGAGGGAACGAGGGATCCAGAGACCAAAACAGCAGAACACAGACACGACCTGCTTGAAGACAAGCAAGAAGCTGGTTGGGGCAAGAAGGGAGTCTTTGTGCTCACCCTCTCAAATTTTTGTGGCAAAAGCTCAAGGAAGCAAAACCCGAACACATGAGGCAGCATTACTTAAAAGTGGCCATCTGGAAGAACAATCAAATCAACTAATTTTTCTTTTTAATTTAGTAGTCAGTTCCTTCTGTATCTAGGGTTAGAGACAGCTGGTCACTGTAAGTCAAAATGTCATTTTGAAGACTATCTCATCCCATATCCCCGGAGTAGGAGTAGGCGAGTTCATCCTTGGGAGGAACTGGATCAAGATCCAGCCCTTCCTGTTCAATGCCACGTGTTACTAGAGCATCTCTGATGACTTGAGATGGCCCAGGCAGGTGTCATCTGCTAGAAAAGGACCTCAAGGGCTCCATTCTCCGCTCCAGACACACACAGACCTTACCACAAGGAAACGGAAGTCTAATCTTATGGCCTAGGAACAAGTCAGAGACCTACACAATGGCTATCAGAGTGGGTTATAAAGGTCTATAATGCAAGGATAGAGTTGAGTTGTCCCCATGGGAAAGAAAATTCTTTGCCTCCCTCCCGTCTGAGGAACCACTGCTTGCCTGTGTAGGAAGGAAGCTTGCTTTTAACAATGATACTGTGGTGGGGAGGTAGTGAGTGGGGCTGCTGGTGGGGTGAGCAGTTTCTCTAGCTGTCTCTGAGAATTCAAAGAACTCAAGAATTCAAGCTGTGTCCCACTGCCTGTTGACCCAGGCGGGGTGTCCTGACTGCAAATGGAGATCGCATTACAAACCCCCATCCTAAGTGGGTAGAGGGAGGCAACCCTTTGCTGGCTTGAAATGCTGAGTTTAGAGGAATTCGCAGAACGGTTCCTGTCTCTTGTTTAGTCCCTCCCAAAGGGCAGCTACAAGGCCCTCACCGTGGGTGCAGAGCTGCTCCAGAGCAAAGTCCTCCTCTTGATGGGGCAACGGGTGTTCTTGTACAGGTAGACAGCATCCTCCACAAAGATGGTGACCGAGCCCAGGGCAAGCAGAGTCATAATGACTGTGAGGGCAATTTCTGCAGGGCCCAAGGCTAAAGTAGAAAGAGAAGGCAGACTCTTGTTAACTAAAGACCAGGGATGAGGGGCAGAAGGTGTGGGCTTTCTCACTTGGATCTAAATTGCTTTACCATATCTGGAATTATCTGGTCTAGGCTTCCGCCCATGCAGAAGAATGGCATTTTCTTAGACCTGAGCATGTAGCTAAAAAGTAGTCATTCTTCTGAATGGATGGGAGACCAGACCAGATGATTCTAGGTATGGTAAGGCTTACCTCAACCAGGATATAGACACCAAACAAGTTTTTACATAACGAGCAAAAATTTTGAATTAGGAGGTTGGCAGGGCCTATTCAACTTTACTACTTCCAGTAAACGGTGTCATGTTAGCAAACATGGACCAATTAACATTATAATTAAAGCAGAATGTAATGAATGGTATATACTTTAGAGCCGTTTAAATTTGACTTCAAAATTATGTCACGAAACTGGGACGTTAGGATGGGAATTTAACAAAAGAGAAACGGATACAAGTAAAGACTCCAAGGACATTTGGCTCATGTTGGCCTCATAATTAGTCTTCAATGTGGTCCAGTAGCTCTCTTTAGTGTTTCTTGCAGTCATTTGAGGCGTTGTTAAAAATTAGATGTCTGGGTCCCACCCTCAGAGATGCTGCTTTAATAGATCTGGGATGGACCCAGAAATCTGCATTTTCAACAAGCTCACCTGGTAATGGTCAGAGGATAGCAAACATTTTGAAAAATACTGGTGAAACTCCTCCGGCTTCACTTTTGCTAACAGGAAAAACCATTATCAGCACGATACGTGCTTCTGACTACGTGATTCATCTGTGCAACAATTAGTTTTAAAAAAAGGGTTCTGTGTTTTGGTGACTAAGCCTTGACCCTCATTTATCTTAAGTCTCTTCCCTAGTTGGTTGACCCTCTTTCCCACCACCTGTCTTGATGAGAGGAAGAAGGGGGAAAAGAAGACTGCCAGAGCCCAGTCTGTTGTCCCAGTGCATTGGGAGTAAAGTAGGAGGAAGACATTGGCTGGTTCACCCTACGTTTTGATGACTGAGGTCAGCTCAGAGAGATGAAACCAAAGCAGGGAGGAAGGAGGCCACACCACAGTAAAAGCTTGAGTCGTCATCTGGATCAGCCATGCCTGGTGCCACCACAAGGAGCAACCAGGACAAGGATGAATCTGTCAAAAAATACCACGCCGATCCTGGTTGCTCTTATTTTAGGGCACACATTTTTCTCTCTGTTGCTTTATCCAGAAGAGGCCCTTCACCTCTGACCACAGTTAGGTCGAATGACCAATCCAGAGGACCTGCATGGGGGAGGTGGCCCTTAGACTCTAGCTCCCAAGCTGGACTTGTAAAGTCAGTAGTAAACTTTTTCTATCACAGGCCATAAAAGACAGGGTTTTGCTATTTTTCTGTCCTCCTACCCAGCCCTTCCTCCACCCACCTCCGCTTAGTCAGGATACTAAGTGACTCAACTACTGGCTTGACTTTGCTGTTACTGTTTAGCTCTGCTGCCTCTTCCTCAGTTATCTCTCTGGATACTGTTCCAGAAGGCCCTGCAAGGTTTGGACATTAAAAAACTCGTTGCAGTCCTTTACTAAAAAGACTTTACCTTCTCCTCTTCAAAACTTTTAAAATATAAACATCAGAGGATTTTTAAATATGATTTTACCCTTTACAACAAAAACGAGTACTTCAAACACTCATGGAGATACCCATTAAGTCTGTCATATATCATGATAATTCTAGATAGATTAAAGGGATGTCTTTAAAAATCAAACAGGATTGGGAATGCAAGCTGGTGCAACCACTCTGGAAAACAGTATGGAGGTTCCTCAAAAAACTAAAAATGGAAATACCCTATGACCCAGCAATTGCACTACTAGGCATTTATCCACGGGATACAGGTGTGCTGTTTCGAAGGGACACATGCACCCCCATATTTATAGCAACACTATCAACAATAGTCAAAGTATGGAAAGAGCCCAAGTGTCCATCGATGGATGAATGGATAAAGAAGATGTGCTATATATACATACAATGGAGTATTACTCGGCAATCAAAAAGAATGAAATCTTGCCATTTGCAACAACGTGAGTGGAACTGAAGGGTATTATGCTAAGTGAAATGAGTCAGAGAAAGACAAAAATCATATAACTTCACTCATATAAGGACTTTAAGAGACAAAACAGATGAACATAAGGGAAGGGAAACAAAAATAGTATAAAAACAGGGAGGGGGGGGGCGCCTGGGTGGCGCAGTCGGTTAAGCGTCCGACTTCAGCCAGGTCACGATCTCGCGGTGAGTTCGAGCCCCGCGTCAGGCTCTGGGCTGATGGCTCGGAGCCTGGAGCCTGTTTCCGATTCTGTGTCTCCCTCTCTCTCTGCCCCTCCCCCATTCATGCTCTGTCTCTCTCTGTCCCAAAAATAAATAAAAAACGTTGAAAAAAAAAAAAAACAGGGAGGGGGACAAAACATAAGAGACTCTTAAATATGGAGAATAAACTGAGGGTTACTGGAGGGGTAGTGGGAGGGGAGATGGGCTAAATGGGTAAGGGGCACTAAGGAATCTACTCCTGAAATCATTGTTGCACTATATGCTAACTAATTTGAATGTAAGTTAAAAAAAAAAAGAAAGAAAGAAAAAAAATCAAACTGGAAAAATTGAGAGAAAAAAAAGAGAGAGAATTGTATTTTCATGAAGATTTTGGAGAGGAAAAACCTTCTTAAGCTTAGGAGTAATCTGAGAAATCGCAAAGAGAATGATGGTCAAATTTAATATAAAGTGTGTAAACTTCTTTCTAAGTGTTTAAAAGAAATAGACAGCAAACGGACTGAGGGAAAAAGCTTTTTAATAAATGTGTACTCAAGTTTAAGATCTTTATTAGATAAAGAGAACTGATAACAAAAACAGGACACTTGCAAATAAATGGAAAAAGATATTAACACAGTTCAGGGCATGTGGGAAAATAGTCAATCTGCTTAGTCATCAGATAAGAGCAAAATAACTGTGATATATTATTTTTGTTCCATTAAAAGATAATGTTTATAATATATTGACTAATAGCCCCAAGTTATAAACAACTCAAGTGCCCAACAATATTGGAATTATTAAATAAAGTACCTAAATGAATATTAATTATCGAGATCTGAAAAATTTGTGCCATAAAAAAAATCTTTGTAAAGAATATGTAATAATTCTTGAGAAGAGTAATAACTTACTAACACTCAAAAAAACAAAAAAAAATGCATTAACAGACCCCACATATATGGTTATCTGATTTACGACAAAATTTCCACTACAATTCATGGGGAAAAGAGTGGTTTTTTTTTTTTGAGAAAGAGTTCTGGGTTATCTGGATATCCTTTGGGGGATAAAAAAGAACATTGGCTGCTCCCTCATATCATACAAAAACACCTAAATGTGATAGTTAAAACAATAAATTTTTTAGAGGAAAACAGAGACGTATATCTTCATGACTTTGAGCTAGGCAAAGATCTTTTAAAATAGGACACAAAAGCACTACCCATAAGTTTAAAAATTGATAAATTGGACTTTCTTAAAATTAAAAATTTTCATTTGTCGAAAGAAACCATTAAGAGAATGAAAAGACAATCTCAGACTGAGAGAAGGTACTTGCAATACAGATATCCAACAAAAGACTTGTATCTGTAATATATAAAGAATTCCTATCAGTAAGAACAAGACAACACAATGTTTTTAAATGAAGAAAAGAGGGGCGCGCCTGGGTGGCTCAGTCGGTTGAGCATCTGACTTCCGCTCAGGTCATGATCTCGCGGTTCGTGAGTTCGAGCCCCGCATCGGGCTCTGTGCTGACGGCTCGGAGCCTGGAGCCTGCTTTGGATTCTGTGTCTCCCTGTCTCTGCCCCTCCCCCGCTCATGCTCTGTCTCTCTCCTTAAAAAATAAATAAAAACATTAAAAAAAAAAAATAAATGAAGAAAAGAAAAAAGACCTAAACAGTTACTTCACGAAAAAAAAGTACCTCAACGTTTGAGAAGCATAAAAGGCGCTAAATGTCAACAGTCATCAGGGTAATACAAATGCGAGATGCCATTATATACCCACCAACAGGGCTAAAATTAAAAGGACTCATGATTCCAAGTGCTGATGAGGATAAGGAAAAAATGGAACTCTCATATATTTCAGCTGGGAGTGGCACAATGACTTTGGAAAGCAGTTGGTAGTATGCCTTTAAGCTAAACCTACCCTATGACACAGAAATTCCACTTCTGGACACCTATTCAATAGAAATGAGTGCTTAAAATCACCAGAAGAATGCTCAGAGCAGCATTATTCATAATGGCCCAAACTGGAAATAGCTCATATTGATTCAACAAGAATACAAATAAATACAGTTGATCCTTGAACAATGCACAGTTGAAAATCTGCGTATAATTTTTGTCTTCCCCAAAACTTAACTACTAATAGCCTACAGTTGACCAGAAGCCTTACTGATAACATAGTTAATTAACACTTATTTTGTATGTTATGTGTATTATATTCTGTATTCTTACAATAAAGTAACCTAGAGAAAAGAAAATGTTATGAAGAAAATCATAAGGAAGAAAAAATATATATGCACTACTATACATATATTTATTGAAAAAAATCCTCATAAGGGCGCCCAGGTGGCTCAGTTGGTTAAGCATCCTACTCTTGGTTTCGGCTCAGGTCATGATCTCATGGTTCCTAAGTTTGAGCCCCACATCGGGCTCTGTGCTGACAGTGCAGGGCCTGCTTGGGATTCTCTCTCTCTCTTTCTCTCTCTCCCTCCCTCCCTCTTTACCCCTCCCTGGCTCTCTCTCTCTCTCTCTCTCAAAATAAATAAACTGAAAAAAAAAATCCTTGTGTTAAGTGCACCCATGCAGTTCAAACTCATGTTGTTCAAAGGTCAATTGCAAATTGTGATACATTCCCATAATAGAATATCACACAGCAATTAAAAAGAATAAACTGATACAGGCAACAGAATGGATCAATCTTATTTTTTTTTTAACGTTTATTTAGTTTTGAGATAGAGAGAGACAGAGCATGAATGGGGGAGGGTCAGAGAGAGGGAGACACAGAATCTGAAACAGGCTCCAGGCTCCAGGCTCCGAGCTCCGAGCTGTCAGCACAGAGCCCGACGCGGGGCTCGAACTCACGGACCGTGAGATCATTACCTGAGACGAAGTCTGCCGCCCAAACGACTGAGCCACCCAGGCGCCCCCAGAATGGATCAATCTTAAAAACATAATGGTGAGGGAAGGAAGCCAGACACAAGAGTACATACTGTTTGGTAAACTGTCTGTTTATATAAATTGAGGAATAGGGAAAAATGATCCATAGAGGAGGTAGAGTTTAGAATAGTGGTCTCAGGCGGGCGCCTGGATGGCTCAGTCGGTTGTGTCCAACTTCAGCTCAGGTCATGATCTCGCCGTTCCTGAGTTCTAACCCTGCATTGGGCTCTGTGCTGACAGCTCAGACCCTGAGCCTACTTTGGATTCTGTGTCTCCCTCTCTCTCTGCCCCTCCCCAACTAGTGCTCTGTCTCTCTCTCTCAAAGATAAAAACATTTTTAAAAAATTAAAAAAAAAAAAAAGAATAGTAGTATTAGAAGGCATATGAACTAAGGAGGGAGCACGAAAGACCCTACTGGATGCTGGAAGGTTCCATTTTCTTGACCAAGATGCTGGTTTCACAGATTTACACATAAGTAAAAATGCATCATATTACATACTTGAGATCATTATCCTTTACTATATGTAACTTATACCTAAAAAAATCTTATGTCAGCAAAGAAGATTGCAAAATTAGCCCAGTAAAATTATAACCATGTTTGGGGAGAGAAAGGTAGAAAAGAGTTGGAAGAAAGAGTGGGGCACTAATATCTTTATCTCACAAAATGGAAAATCAAGAAATACTGCCCTGGTTGGCAGAATAAGAAATAAACTAAATGGATAGTAAATCTAGAAAGATAACCAACCAAAAATATTAAGATAATTGTATGGAGAGAATGGGAGAAGGTCCGTGCTGTGTGTGCTAAAGCCTTATGTATCGTAGAGGCAGCCACAGTTGATGCCCAAAATTGATCCTCCGGGAAACAATGGTGTGCACATATGGGTGATCGGAAGGTAACTATCAGAAGAACCATTAGCTGAAAAAGGAGGAAGACTAGAAATGAGAATGGATAGAGCAGAGGACTGATTGATTTGCATTAGTAGCGCTTGTGTATTATTAGAAATTTTAACCATGTTCACATACTACATTGATAAAATAAAAACATTAAAAAATCATTTCACAGAAAAATGCCTAGAAATATTAAAAGAAAATATTAAATATGCTGTCTTTGGGTGACAAGAATAGGTGAATTTTCCTTTCTTTTCTATCGTTTTCAATTATTCAATAACAAATCTGTATTTTATAACAAAACTATGTTTTTTTAAAAGGGCACATTTTGTCAAATATATAATAATGTGAAAAAACTCATATGATGTCATGCTTCTAAAAACAGGACATAAGATTGGAGGTATGGCATGATTTCAACTAATGCTAAATAAAAGCATGGAAAAAGGAACTAACACTGGGGGGGCCTGGGTGGTGCAGCTGGTTAAGCGGCCAACTTTGGCTCAGGTCATGACCTCACTGTTCCTCCAGCCCCATGTGGGGCTCCGTGCTGACAGCTCCAACAGAGCCTGGAGCCTTCTTTGGATTCTGTGTCTCCCTCTCTCTCTTTCCTTCCCCCGCTTGTGATCTCTCTATCTCTTTCACAAAAATAAATAAAACATTTAAAAAAGGGGGGGGGGGAACTAACACCAACGTATTTGCAGTGCCTGTCTCTTGAGTGCCAGGAGTATAGATGGCTCTTCCTCCTTCTACTTTTCTGGATTTTCAGATTTACTGAATCTGAATTATTTTTTACAACGGAAATATTTATGTTAAAAAAAAAATACTCACAAAAGATAAAGTCCAGATAGGCAGATACCAAAATTAATTCAGTAGATTTCTAAAAACTCAGGTCCGTTGTTGGAAAGGTAAGTCACTTCTGGAGGTCGCTCAGGGCCTGACTTCCTCACCCCTCCTTGACCTTGTCCTCACCAGCTCAGGGAGAGCCCTTTCAAAAGCCATTCAAGGCCAAAGCCCTTCCCAGTCTTCACTGTCTTCTTCTTCTTCTTCTTTTTTTTTTTTTTTTTTGTTTATTTATTTTTGAGAGACAGAGACAGAGACAGATAATAAACTAGGGAGGTGCAGAGACAAGGGGAGACACAAATTCCAAAGCAGGCTCCAGGCTCTGAACTGTCAGCACAGACCCTGAAGCAGAGCTCAAACTCAGGAATCTGGTCACGAACCATGGTCATAAATGAGACCATGACCTGAGCCGAAGTCAGCCCTTAACCACTTGAGCCACCCTGATGCACCGCCCGCCCCCCCACCACTTTTTTTTTTTTTAATTTTCCCAGTCTTAACTGTCTTGACTGCTCCCTCCTCCTTGAAAATCTGCCCCACCTTGACGCCCAGAACCACGGTCCCCTTCCTGACTTCTGTCCCTAGGTCTCGGGCACTGATCCCTCATCCTCTCCCACACCCTGTGTTTTCCAATCTCAAACATCAGCTCAACTCTTCTCTGTTTATTGAGGTTTGGGATTTCCCTACCCCTCCTTCAGCCTCCCAATAGCCATAGAAGCTGTGCCCACCTCCAGAACTTGGTAGCACTTGGTTTCTGCCCATTCAGCTTTTCTCCCTGTATTGCCAGTGGCTGGCTTCTCCTCCATGAGTTCTCCGCTCAAATGCCCCTTCTCAGCCAGCCTTCTCTGAGTGTGCTATTGTCCCCATCTGCCTCTCACGGTGAAGTTATTTACATATTTATTTACTTGCCTATTTTCTGCTGCCTTCTCCTGCGCCCCTCCCCCAACTGTGTAAACTCCAAGAAGGCAGGGACTTTGTCAAGCTTGTTTGTTCTCTGTTCCATCTCTAAGTGCCTGGAACAGCAACTGTGGCTATTTGTTGAATGAAAGAAATAACCCCATGAGAATTCCTATGGATCATCCCCTTTTTATAGCCTTTTCCAGGAAACCAGGCTTAGAGAGTCAAGCACCTTGGCCATGGTCACACAACCTGGAAGTTATGGGGCTGGGATTTCAATCCAGGGGTTTCTGGCTAGGCCCACATTGACTCTTGGTGTGTGTTCACATGACTATGGAAAGGAATGTGGAGTGCTATAAATGATCCAATGCAACCCTAAAAAGTTGTTTCAGTTTATGAAGGTGGGTTGGGGGCATATTCTGACTGTTCAGTACCCAAATGCTTTTGCAATCTCTTCTAACTGCTGGCTTCGGCACTTTATATTCTTTCTCATACTTGTGCCATCTGCAGGCTCTTGTATCCACTGCCGCAGCACAAAAGCTAAGAAAGAGAGCTCCTGCTCTCCATGAAACTCATATATCTTCTTTGAAGATCGTCCCCGATCTTATTTTTTCGCATCTTAACGGATATTATGGGACAAAAGTGTTCTATGGCCAAAGGATTTGTGGAAATGCCTTAAACAAAATTAAACCTGTTTCTTCCCATACTCAACTTTTTAATCTGATTTACACTGTTAATTTCCTACTGGAGGTTATAGAATACAGATTTTACAAAACTTATTTTTGTAGATTCTGTGTTCATGAAGCACTACTTGAGATTAGTACTCCAAGGGACACACTGTGGGAAATGCTTGTCTAACTGGCCATTTTGAATACAATTATACCTTTAGCAACTAGCAAATGTCCCACTGTCTCTGAAATAGTGAAGATTACTTTTTTTTTTTTTAATAATGAAAACAATATAAGGACATTAAAATTTTGGAAGAGTATGATCCATAATTCCAGCTAGTTCCTAACCAAAAGTTATTTTCATTTTTGCATTTTGTTTTCATGGAAGTTAAGAACACAGTCTCTGGAATCAGAGTTCAGAGAAAAATTCCACTTACTACTTGCTCTTGACCTTGGACAGGTTATTCATTCTCTCATTGACCTCTTAGCACAGCACCTGGCATGTAGTATTTGTTCAATAAAAAGTAGCTTTAAAAAACACCCTGGTTAAAGTGCATACATATTATATTACTACAATAGTATAATTTTATAGTATAATAAAATTTTATACTTTTAAAACGAACATCTCATCACAGCCTGTCAAAAATGATTTTTTATAAATTAAAATAATTTATTAAATTACAAAAATTTCAAAAATAAAGAGAATAGAGCAAACATGAATATACCCATAACCCATTTTAAAGAGTGTTACAATATTGCCAATTTTGCCTCAAAAGTTATTTTTAGAAAAAAAAAAAAAAACATTACAGATGTATCTGAAGGCCCCTGTACACACCCCCTGGATCATTTTCCCTTCTGCACCTCACCTCTCAGAGCTAACTACTGTTCTGAAATTAGTGTATATCTTTTTCATTTACGTTTTAGTTTTTCACAACGTATGTGCATATTCAACATACTATATTGCTTTGTATTTAAAAAAATCTGTATGGCGGTGCCTGCGTGGTTCAGTTGGTTAAGCTTCCCACTCTTGATCTCAGCTCAGGTCTTGATCTCAGAGTTGTGAGTTCAAGCTCTGTGTTGGGCTCCACACTGGGTGTGAAACCCACTTAATAAATTAATTAATTAATTAATTAATTAAAAATCTATATAAATGGCATCATCCTGCAAAATGCTTTTTTCCACACATTATTTTCATGATATTATTCTCATATGATAAACAAATGCTTCAATATGTACTCTTGGACATGTCTCCTTAGCACATATAGGAGAGTTCCCTTATTTTATTTATTTATTTATTTATTTATTTATTTATTTATTTTGAGAGAGAGAGAGAGAGAGAAAGAGTGAGCCAGGGAGAGGGGCAAAGGGAGATAGAATTCCAAACAGGCTCCATACTCAAGGCAGAGCCCAATGCAGGGCTTGATCCCAAGACCCTGGGATCATGACCTGAGCTGAAATCAAGAGTGGGATGCTCAACAGACTGAGCTATGCAGGTGCCCCTAGGACAGTTCCTTTATGCATACACCTAAAATCAGAATTTCTGGGCTGGAGGAGATGAGCATCTTCAGTGCTGTAGAGAGCTAATCAGTCTCCACAGTGGTTGTCCCCATTATACTCCCACCAGCGGCCCACAAGTGCTCACTGTTACCTCAAATTCATTGTAGTCAAATGACGTGCTATTGTTTAATTCAGGGCTCCTTAAATCCTAACAAAATAGAATATCTTTTTGTATATTTATTGGTCATTAGTGTTTCTTCTGCTATGAACTATCTGTTCACATATTTTACACAACTTTTATTGGGTAATTTTTCTTATACTGACTACTTATCCCTTGTTGGTTAGGGCTTGAAAATATCTTCTCCCAGTCTATGGTTTGGCTTTTAGCATTGTTTATAGTGTTTATAGTTATATAGAAGTTTGTTTGTTTGTTTATGTAGCCAATCTCCATGATCATTTGTGCTTTTTTGTGTTTTATTTAAGAAATTCTCTACTTCCAATCATAAAGATACCTTTCTGTATTTTCTTTTGTAAAAAAGTTTGCATTTTACATTTAGGTATTTAAGCTGTGTGGATTGAAGATACTTTGGAGCTATATTGCAATAGGGACAGATACATAGTCCAGGTGACTTCTTGAAGAGTCCATTCTGTCCGCTGAGGTGTGTAATGTCCTGTCATAGAGCACATTCCCCAGTGGGCTCTCTTTCTGGGCATTCTGTTCTGTTCCACTTTCCACTTGTTTGGACCCTTGCACTTACTGCCTCATGGCTTAGTCTTCTTGTAAGCCTTAATCCCTGGGAGGGCAGGTACGCTCCTTGCATTTTTTCAAAATTGTCTTGCTTTTCTTGGCCTTTCACTCTTTCACATAAATGTTTGGATCAGCCCATTAAAAAAAAAAAATCCTGTAGGGATTACAATTGCAATCATATCACAGGCATTTCAAAAACAGATTATTGGGGGCACCTGGGTGGCTCATTGGGTTAAGCATCCAACTTCGTCTCAGGTCATGATCTTACAGCTCATGAGTTTGTGCCCCCCATCAGGCTCTGTGCTGACAGCTCGGAGCCTGGAGCCTGCTTCAGATTCCGTGTCCCCCGCCTCCTCACCTGCTTGTGTTCTCTCTCTCTCTCAAAAATAAATGAATAAACATTAAAAAAACCCAGATTACTGAAAGGTTCCACAGTTCTTCCAAAATAGCTTTTTCTTAAATGGCATCGAATTTAAGGAGCAACGGTTTACTAACAGAGGAGGAAGGGTTCTTGCCACATCCTCAGTGGGTGCCTCTTCCTGGCTTCCTGACTCTTAGTGTCATGTCATCACCCTGCCCAGCTCCCCAGGTCTTTTTTTCCTTCGCTTCCCTCACGGTCTCTTTTTCCTTCGCTCACCTTGTATCGGTATTGACCAGATTGCCTGCTCTTTCTTTAGATAACCTTTGTCTTCCAAACTTCCCTTCCTTTCCCTGACACCGTTCTGACTCAGACTCTCATTCCTCATGCTGGGCTGGGGCAATAACCTCCAATTTACGCCCCTGCTTCTCAAGGCTCTTCTTCCCTGAAGTCCATCCTGATTACTGATTAATTACCTTGAAGCACTCTCTAGCCCCTCCCAGTCTAGAGCCCTCACTGGCTCCTTCTCTCCACAGGATAAAGTACAACTTCTCTGCCTGCCGCTCATCAGGCCCCACCTCACCTGTCCAGCCCTCTCAGTTGTCCTCTGCCTCCTCACCAGCAACCTGGAATCCTGCCAGATCAAGCTCCTCAGTGTGTGGAGAATCTGCCTGCTCATTCTGCCTCCACCACCACCTCAGCAGTGCCCACTGCCTGCTCTCCACTCTCCAGTTTGCTTACCCGTTCCGACATTCCACGCCCTCCCCCCGCAAACAGGCAGCTCGCAAGACTACCGGACCCAGTATGGTCTCCCTACTTTGAACATCCTTGGTGCTCCCATTCGCACATTCCGCGGCAAAGCCATGTGAGATCGATTTTTACTGTGTGAGGCAGGGTTTCTCAACCTCAGCGCTATTGACACTTTGGCCAAGACAACTCCTTGCTGTGAGGGGCTTTCCTTTGTATTCGGGGCAGCATCCTTGGCCTCTCCCCACCAGGTGCCAATAGCACCCTCTAGCTGTGGCAAATGAACTGTCTCTAGACATTGCCAGAAGTTCCCTGGGGGACAAAATTGCCTCTGGTTGACAACTGCTCATCTAAGGGAAGAGCCGCACTCTGAACAAGAGGTTCCTGGAGCCGGACGCGGCAGCTACGTACTGGCACAAACCCCACAGCAGCTGCAAAGCCTCTCTGGACACCCCGGCAGTTGTCATTTGCTCTGAAACAAGGCTGAGCTTTGTCCAAGCACATGCCCGTGTCTGCCTTCTAATCCACACTGACCACATCCTGTTGTTCGGAAAGTCTGTGCACTGAGGTGACGACATCAAGAAGGAGGCTGGGGAAAAAACAGTAAGGATTCCATAGAGACACAGACTCCTATTCATGAAAGTCTGAGAGGTGGTTAATCATGCCGTAGGAAGACAAAATAAAATATGGACGGGAGCCACATTTGCTATAACGGTGCTGGGGTCATCTGGTTGTCATATTTTAGGTGGCCAGGAAATAAATGGCTTTTCACGTTCAAAAGCGATTCAGTATAAGATCTAGTTGTCCAACACTGTCAGAGTACTTGTACAGGTTCCCCTAAGTGTTAAGAACATTATTCATAATAACCACCCCTCTAGAATGATGCAGACCCTTTCCCAAAGCGGCTCTTATACAGTCCCCTAGGGGATTTGTTGGCTCTTGCATCATTTAGGCACCATCTCGATTCCCTGGATGGCTCCGGGATTTGAAAAACGTTCCAAGGGGCGCCTGGGTGGCTCAGTCGGTTAAGCGGCCGACTTCAGCTCAGGTCACGATCTCGCCGTCTGTGAGTTCGAGCCCCGCGTCGGGTTCTGGGCTGACGGCTCAGAGCCTGGAGCCTGCTTCAGATTCTGTGTCTCTCTCTCTCTCTCTGCCCCTCCCCTGTTCATGCTCTGTCTCTCTCTGTCTCAAAAATAAATAAACGTTAAAAAAAAAAAAAGAAAAAAAAAAAAAAAAGAAAAACGTTCCAAGCCAGCGTCCCCAACTTGAATGAGCTTTGAGGTTGGAGTTTGTGGGAGGCCCAACATGCAGCTGTGTCTCCCTGGCTAGGTGGTCATGCCCTTCTTTTGGCCTATTGGCTCCTTAAGGGGTTGTTCTTCCTCAAGGCCTTAACCATGATATGTAGATACTCTCCAGGCTGGCCAGCTCAGGACCACCTGTCTTCAGCTTCCCTCAGCTGTCCCAGCTTCCTGCCGGGGTGCTCATGTCCTCCTTTTGGTTCTCTCTGGGGAGGGGCCTTGACTTACCTCTCAGAAGTTGGGCAGCAGTGGGAGCGAGAGAGAAGCAGGCAGAGGGGATGCTGAAATTAGTTTTCAGCACCTCCAGAAGATCTGCCGTGTACCTGTAGAGACACCAACCTACATTCAGAATATGAGGATTGGGGAGGTAGGGAGGGACCAGAAGGAACATCAGTTATTTGACACTCCCGCAAACACTCCTGAGTTTGGGCTGCTTGTACATTTCCCCTTGGCGCCTGATTCTTAGAGGAAATTGGCCCAGGCTAGTGTGTAAGGCAGGTGCCGCCTAGGCCAGGGGCAGGATTGGCCTAGGTGCCCAAAGGGCCCACAGTTCACTCTCTCCACTTCCACTGGGGCAGCAGTCCAGTGGCTGACAATAGAGAAAGAGCAGAGCCTCACAGAAAGAGTGGACCCTTAGCACCAGGGGTGAGTCCACAGCTGGATGGGGCTCTGTGCATGCCCTTCACATCCCCTACCTCTGAGACTTTTCTCTTCCCAGTTGAGGGACAAAACCAAGGCTCTGAAAGATCACACACTGGCCCAAACCCACAGGACCTTGGGGACAGCCAAACCATTATTAGTCTGCCTCATTCTGTGTCCTGGGAGCCAAAGGACCTAAGAGGGAGGGAGGGACAGTCCAATGAGATAGGGGCCTCCACGGCTTAGCAACTGGCTCCTGGCTCTGGGCCTGCTACCCTCACTCACCTGGGGTCAAGTTTTATCTGAGTCCTGTCTGGCTCCATCGTCTTCTCCCCCTGTCTGGCTTTCCAGCAGGCACTGAGGGGCAAGAAGGGGCAGGAAGGTGGGCGCCCTGAAGGAGGCGGCTCCCGCTGGTTCTGCTGCCTGCTGGACTCTCTCAGAGGACCTGGGCCACGTGTAGGTGGAGTGACAGAGTCTTCGTCTCTGACTCCCTTTTCTCGGGCTTTCTGTGCCGCAAATCCCTAGAACCTATCTCAGAGTTCACCCTGGAGGAATTTGATCCTTTTAACTGGCTAATTGCCCCCCCCCCCCAGTTGCTGACTCCTCCCTCTCTCTAGGTGTGGTCCTTCCTTCCTTCCTCCCTCCCACAGATCCCTTTAGCCACCCTTTGCTGCTACCAACCCTCATCCTACACCTCCTCTAAGGAGTCTTCTAGGGTGATGATAGGAGTAAAGTTCTGTATCCTCCATGCAATACTACTGGTCAGCAGCCCCCTTTCTCCCAGGACCTGTCTGGAACTCAGTCTCTGGTCCCCTAGAGATGGGAGAGTCAGGGCCAATTCCGGGACTGTGCTGTGCTGGCATTGTTGGCCTGTCAGGCAGAAGGAAGGACGAGCTGGAAAAGCCAGGCGAGGCCCATGTGGGTTTCCCAAAGCTCAGCCCAGCTCATGTTGATGATGGGTGTATTCGGCCAAACAGCAGCCCAAGATGCAGCAAAGGTACAGAGGCAGAGTTGCTGAGTTAGATTTCTGAGAAATTTTATAGATTCTGAAAAGCTGTGCCAAATGATATGTTTTCTGAACTATTGTGTTGATTAGAGAACTATGTTCTCTTCCCTCTCCAAGTAGATTTAAAAGTATTTGAATCCAAGCATAGTACCCTTAGGTTCCCGGAATAGGGTCTAATACATCCTAAGTGCTCTTTAGAGCTGCTTACATGACTGGGGAGCCTGGGTGGCTCAGTGGTTAAGCGTCTGACTTCAGCTCAGGTCATGATCTCATGGTTTGTGAGTTCGAGCCCCGCGTCGGGCTCTGTGCTGACAGCTCTGAGCCTGGAGCCTGGAGCCTGTGTGTGTGTCTCTCTCTCTGCCCCTCCCCTGCTTGCTGTCCCTCAAAAATAAATAAACTTTAAAAAAAAAAGAACCGCTTACATGACTGATGAAATAATAAAAGCACAACAACAGCAGCAGCAAACGTTTACTGAGAATTTGGGGTGCACCAGGTGCTGTAGAAAATGCAGTATGTTCCTTATCTCACTGCAACTTTGCAACCAGTCTTGTAAAGTAAGTACTGTCTTTATTCACATTTTACAGGTGAAGAAACGGAGGCTCAGAGAAGTTATGACATCAGGTTGGATGGAGAGCCATGGGAGTGTAGAGAGAGGCAGAAGGGACCTAGACTAGGAGCTCCGTTGAGGTTCAGGTAAGAAAAGGGCCCATGAGAGGGTCAAGAGAGTTGATTCCGGGATGGGGAGGAGATACAATCAGAGGAAGCAGTCAGTGATGTGGTGTGAAGAGGACACCCACTCCTGTCCCCACACACCTAAAAATATCCCCCAAGGGTCAAGCGCAGTTCTCTCCCTCTTTCGCTCTCCTCCTAAAGTACAACTCTTGGGACAGGACAGTGTAGTCTCAGGGACTCGGTTGCCTTCTGAGGTGGAGGCAAGTGCACAGCAAGGAAAACAAAGGCATTGACCTGGAGAGGGTCACTTGCCTTGGTTCCACCCTGACAAAGCCAAGAGACAGGGCTGACTCAGCTTCCTCAGCAGTTGCCACAGGAATGCTCCCTGGGTCATTCCTCTCTAGCCTGGTGAGAGGCCTTGAGCTTAATTGCCCAAAGCCCTGAACTTTAGACTTCCTTAGAGCAGATAGCAGGGTGTTGAAGATGTTCTCTGAAATTCCTTCAGGACAGAATGGTGGGAGGGGGAGGCAGGGGGAGGGGGACGAAGAACCAGAGGGGGTCAGGAAGGGATGGCAGCCAAGACTGACACCGCGTTTATGCAGCTAAGCAGCAGGGACTGGGAGGCTCAGGGGAGACTGGTTAATTCTTAGGTCCGATGACGAGGGAGGGAGGAATGGCAGGGTGTTGGTGAGAGGGAGGGCTTTCACTCTGAGTGGGTACTTCTGCCCCACCCAGAATCCCTAGGTGGCTGTCTATGCAGTGTGACCCACGGATAGTCCAGGGCAATGACGTCCTGACTCAAGGCCAGCCCACCCCTAGCTAAGATATGGCAAGAGGAGAGCTGGACCTGCCAGTCACGTTCTTCCCTTGCTAATTTCGGACTGCTGGCTGTCACACCCTGAATTTTAGACCCAAGAAGAATGACTCACTCTTCTTCTTCTTCTTCTTTTTTTTTTTTTTTTTTTTTTTTTTTTGCTTAAATAGTCTCACAAAATTGCATGATTATATGATGGGACACACCTATCACTTCAATGTTGGTTCTCTTGGTGTAAGGATCATTTTTGAAAAATCATAGTATAAAAACCCCATAAATTTCATCAGTTTTCCTCAGGGGTCCTCAATCATTTGATATTTAAAGGCCATTGTCTCTTTTTAAAAAAAAATTTCTTGAGGTAAAATTCACATAACATAAAATTCACCAGTTTAGTCATTATAAAGTATAAAATCCAGTGTTTTTTAAAAGAATTTTTAACATTTATATATTTTTGAGAGAAAGAGAGAGACAGAGTGTGAGCAGGGGAGGGGCAGAGAGACGGAAACACAGAATCTGAAGCAGGCTCCAGGCTCTGAGCAAGTGTTCAGCACAGAGCCTGACTTGAGGCTTGAACTCATGAACACGAGATCATGACCTGAGCTGAAGTCAGATGCTTAACCAACTGACCCACCCAGGTGCCCCTAATTCAGTGGTTTTTTAGTGTATTTATAATGTTGTGCAACTATCACCATTACTCTAATTGCAGAAAATTTCCATCAGCCCAAAAAGAAACCTCCTACTTCCCAATTCTTCCTTCTTCCCATCCCCTGGCAACCACTAATCTACTTCCTCTCTCTATGGATTTGCCTATTCTGGCAAATAGGCAATTCTGGCAAATGATTCTACTAAATAGAATCATATGGGGGCTCCTGGGTGGCTCAGTTGGTTGAGCGTCTGACTCTTGATTTTGGCTTGAGTCATAATTCCAGGGTTGTGGGATCGAACCCCATGTTGGACACTGAGCATGGAGCCTGCTTGAGACTCTCTCTCTCTCTCTCTCTCTCTCTCTCTCTCTTTCTCTCTGCCCCTTTCTCCCACTCATGCTCTGTCTCTCTAAAAATAAAAGATATAATCATACAATTTGGCGTTTTATGCCTGACTTTTTTCATGGGACATGTTTTCAAGGTTCATCCATGTTGCAGCAGGTACCAGTTCTCTGCTCCTTCTTATGGTTGAATAATATTCCATTGGGTGGACATACCTTATTTAGTTTACCCATTCATCAGTGAATGGGCATTTGGGTTATTTCCATTTTTTGGCTATGAATAATGCTGCTACTTTCCTGAACTCATTTATTAGCTCTGATATTGTATATGTGTGTGCGTGCATGTGTGTGTGTGTGTGTGTTCTTTAAGGTTTCCTATATACAAAATTGTGTTTGCAAATAGAGATTTTGGAGATTTGCAGTGTAGATGCCCTTTCTTTCTTTCTTTCTTTCCCTCCCTCTCTCCCTCTCTTCCTTCCTTCCTTCCTTCCTTCCTTCCTTCCCTCCCTAGTTGCTCTAACTACAAATTCCAGTACAATGTTAAATAAAAGTGGCAAAAACAAGCATCCCTGTCTTGTTCCTGATCTTATAAGGAAAGCTTTCAGTCTTTCATCATTAAGTGTAATGTTAGCTGTGGGTTTTTCATAAATGCCCTTTATTTGAGAAACATCCTTTCTATTCCTAGGCTGTGGAGTGTTTTAATCATGGAATGGTATTGGATTTTGCCAAATGCCTTTTCTTCATTAAGATGACCATATATATTTTTTCCTTCATTCTGTTAATGTGGTGTAGTACGCTGATTTATGTGTGTTGGACCGCTCTTGGGTTCCTGGAATAAATCCCACTTGGTCATGGTGTATAATCTTTTAATATGCTTCTGGATTCAGTTTGCTAGTATTTCACCAAAGATTTTTGCATCCATATTGATAAAGGATATTAGTCTGTAGGGGATTTTTTGTGATGTCTTCAGCTGGCTTTGGTGTCATGGTAATATTGACATCACAGAATGAGGTAGGAAGGTGTTCCTTTCTCTTCTGTTTCTTGGAAGAGTTTGAGGAGGATTGGTGTTCATTTTTTAATGTCATATAGAATTTACTAGTGAAGCTATCAGCCATTCTTTTTTTTGAAGAGCCTACTAGGCTGTCAACCTTGTTGATTTTCCCTTTCTGAACTTTTAGCTATTTTAGACTAGCTCCTTATTGATTGATGACCTTTTGGGTGATTTAAATGATGTTCCAATATCACTTATATCAGTATAAAACTCTGCTTTTTTTTTTGCAAGATTTTAAGTGTTACTTGGTAGTAAATTGGCATTGTACTTGCATTGTTTTGCATTACAGTTGAAACGGAAAAGGAAGATGCTAGTTTTTTAAGTTTATTTATTTTGAGAGAGAGACAAAGCAAAGGAAGGGGCAGAGAGAAAGGGAGAGAGAGAATCCCAAGCAGGCTCAGCACTGCCAGTATAGAGCCCGACATGGGGTTAGAATCCATGAACTGTGAGATCACAACCTGAGCTGAAGTCAAGAGCTGGACGCTTAACCAACTGAGCCACACAGGCACCCCAGAAGATGCTAGTTTTAATGAAAGGTGATGTTTGAGGGAGGCCTCATTTCTTATTCATCATTTAATACTTTTGCATTTATTTGTTGTTTACTACATAGCATCATAAATTTAGGGATTCAGATAATGACAACTAAGTATGCAAGAAGCAGGGGCACCTGGGTGACTCAGTTGGTTAAGCGACTGACTCTTGGTTTCAGCTCAGGTCATGATCTCAGGGTTCCTGAGCTTGAGCCCTGCGTCAGGCTCCATGCTGGGCACCTGCTTGGGATTCTCTCTCTCCCTCCTTCTCTGTCCCTCCCTGTTCAAACTCTCTCTCTCAAAATAAATAAATTTTTAAAAAATGCAAAAAAACCCCTCCAAACCCTGGATTCTAAAACTACAAACATCAAAATATATGGTGCTAAATTCAATAAATAGATAAAACAAAAAATTTGCAAATGGACTTTAGAGATTAGCATGCACGATGTTCATTAGGGAATAATTTTAGGATCAATGCCTGTAAAAACAAAGGAAAGGAAACAGGACTGAGCAGAGGAGAAGTCAGCCTGTGTTAAGAGCCCAACAATATCCTTAGCCAAGGTATAGGTCACACAGGGGCTGGATGGCCCTTCAGAATGGTTGTGCACGGAGAGTAGTTGTGCACTGAGAAAAGTGTGTGGGCCTTTATACTGTATATTGCTCACTCCTTGGATGCAAACTGCTATGGAAGGAGGCAGAACCTTGGGTGAGGTCACTTTCTCTAGGGGAGGCACTCCCCAAAGCTGAGTCTGTCTTCTAGCAGCTGGGGGATAAGTTCTTCATTCCTGAGGGTGTCTGGAAGGCACCTCCCAGTGCTGCCCACAGATCATAGTATATATGAAAAATTTAGAATCTGATGTAAGAGAGAAAAGAAAGCTTACTCAAAACTACTGCTGGAATAATCGATTATAATGATATGAGAAAAATACACTTCAGGCCTTTACCTTCTATTTTATCCTTACATTAGTTTCAGATTAAAGAATTAAATGGAAGAGAACACAAGAAATACAGCTAAATATTCATCAGACAGGAGAGGGGAAAAGTAAGGTAAAATAATGCTAAGGAAATGATAAATAGATTTGATTACATAAAAACAACACAAGGGGGTACGTGGGTGGCTCAGTCAGACTCTTGATCTCAGCTCAGGTCTTGATCTCAGGGTCGTGAGTTCAAGCCCTGCATTGGGCTCCACGCTAGGCATGAAGCCTACCTAAAAAAAAAGAGAGAGAGAGAAACCACAAAAACTTTATGTGAAAAATTACACACACAATTAAAAGGCAAACAACAAACTGGGAATATATTTGCAATAAATACAGTCAAATTTTTTTTTATGTGAAAGAGCTCCTGTAAATCAGGAAGAAAAAGCCAATGCTTCCACCAAAGACAAAATGAACACCTGTTAGGATGGATATTATTTAAAAAAAACAAAAAACAAAAAAATGTTAGCAAGGACGTGGAGAAATTGGAACCTTGTGCATTGTTGGTGAGAATGTAAAATGGTACAGCTGCTGTGGAAAATCCTCTGGCAGCCCCTCAAAATATGAAACATACGACTACATATGATCCAGAAATTCTGCTTCTGGATATGTACTCAAAAGGATGGGAAACAGGGACTTGAGTAGATATTTGCACCCCCACGTTCATAGCAGCATTATTCACAACAGCTCAGAGGTGGAAACAACCTAAATGCCATCAACAGGTGAACAAGACAAACCAAATGTGGCAAATACATACAATGAAATATTATTCAGCCTGGAAAAGGAAGGGAATTCTGACACCTGCTGCAACATACCAACTTTCAGGACGGCTAAAGGCCAATGATGAACCTTGAGGACACGATGCTGAGTGGAAAAAGCCAGACATAAGAGGACAGGTATTGTGTGATTCCACTTATATGAGGGACCAACAATAGTCAAATACAGAGACAGAAAGCAGAGCAGTGGTTACCGGATGGGGCAGGGGCGATTGAGGAGTCACTGCGTAGTGGGTACGGAGTTTCTGTTCGGGATGATGGAAGAGGACTGAAATGGGTGATGGTGAAGGCTGTACAACATTGTGAATATACTTAACTGGATACTAGAAAGTGGTTAAAATGATCAATTTTATGTTATGTACATTTATCACCCATGAAAAAAGAGAAAAATAGCCCAACATTTCTACACTGAGATAAAGCAAAAGATGGAAAAGGGCAATTCACAAGATGACTACAATAAGATGACCTCTGGGTGTATAAGAATACTTAACTTCATAAGCAGCTTAAGGAGATATAAATGAAATGATCAAGGTAACATTTGTCATCTATAAAATTTGAGAAATTATTTTATGTTGATATTTGATTATAGTGTTAGTATTATCATATGCTTATGCTCATAACAGCAGTGTGAACATGCACAAACCTTCTGGCAAGTATCTTGCAAATTATGCCAAAGGTGTTTTAAATATTCATATTTGTTGACCCAAAGTGCACCTGTGAGGGGTGTACACTGAGGAAACAGCCGGAGATGCAGGCAGAGTCACCACTTGAGCAAAAGAACAGAGGAAGCGAGATCTTCACTTATCACGTTTGTGGCAAAGAATTCCAGGGAAACGGGAGAGCAAGTGCAAAGGACCCAGGACTGGAGAATGCCGGGTGTGTTTGAGGAACAGCAAGGAGGCTAGTGTGCCTGGCTGATGTGGAGTGAGCAAGGGGCTGAGTGTTAGGAAATGAGGACAGAAAGTTAGAGGAGCCAGGTCAGGGAGGGCCTTGAAGGCCACGGTAAGGACTTTGGATTTTCCTCTGAGTGACCTATGAAGCAGTTGGAAGGTTCCAACCAGAGGCCATGAGCTAAGTTCTAAAAGGAGCACTGGCTGCTATTTGGAACAGAGTCCATTAAAGGCCAAGGACAGAAGAGGCACGGGGCACTTACAAGGTTATCGGAATATCCAGGCAAGAGAGGGTGATGGCTTGGACTTGAGAGATTCTATTTTGATGGCAGAGCTGGTGGATTGGATGAGATAAGGACAGGAGTCAGGCGACTCCACGGGTTTGATCTGAACAACAGGGTGAATGATGGTCCTGATGACTGGGATGAACAGCACTGGGGGAGAAGGAGGTTTTTGGGGGATGGAATCCAGGGATTGACCGACAGTGAGGTGTCTGCTCCGTGGTCACATCAGCTTATTCTACGGAAGTCTGTAATCGTGTGTCTATTCCCTGTATCCCTTTATGTCCTTCGATGTTTCTTCCAGAAGACCCCATCTCTGGTCTGCAGCTTCACACAAAACGGAAAGGAGCAGAGAAACCATATGTTGATGACAAGGCACATTAACTTGTTCCAGGAGCTAACGTTATCAGAATGGAGGAGAATGGAATCTCTACTGGGGTGAGGTATATAAGTGATGGGTCCCCATAATTATTCCATGAAGACTTGACTGGTAATTAACCTGAGGAGGAAAAATGAATTAATGGACAGTGAAAAACACTGACGAATCTGTTACCTAAAGTGTGTGCCAAAATTGCTGCCAATTGACATACGTGTTTTAAACTAAGGAATTAAATATTCTTAGAAGCCAATTTGTTGACAGTATGTATTGGGCTTTGCCCTGGAATTCAAATGTATTTTTACCCACTCTGCAAGAGTATCCAAAGTACTGAAAAATTTATTCATATTGATAACCTTGTACCTATACGGGTATTAGATTTAATCCTCTTTTTTATTTATCAGCTTACCCCACAATGTGGGCCCAATAAATAGGGCAGCTCTTACAATATTGTTGAGCACATAAGAAAATACGGAGCATGTTAATTATATCTGTGCGTTAACGTCCTTCTACGCGTGGTAGTGCCATGTCACAGGTCATGAGGGGGCAGAGCAGGTCTTTGGTGTCACCTACCAGTCAAAAAGACACAAAGTCAATTTTATTCTTCTGAATTTGGGCCCCAGCTTCAGCAAATAGCAACATCAAGAGGCACCTGAGTGGCTCAGCCAGTTAAATGGTTAAGTGTCCATGCTGAGCATGCAGCCTGCTTGGGATTCTCTCGCTCTCTGCCCCTCCCCCACTCTCTCTGTCTAGCACACCAGTGCGCTCGCTCTTTCTCTCTCTCAAAATAAACATTAAGAAAAAAAACAAAACAAAACAAAGTAGGACTCTTAGAATTACATATTTTATCCATGTTGAAGAACAGCACAATCACTGTTGAAATTAAGGTGACATTCAAAATGGCTATCACACTTCTACATGCGGGAGCTCTGAAAATATGTGCAGCTCCTGTATCTCAGAAGACTCCCACACTCGGTTGGTGGTAGCAGTTCTGAAGCTAATTGGTGGTGGCTGGGTCACAGGGCTATGCGCTAGCTGCAGGAGAGGCTTTGAATGCGATTATCTGGCAGTTTTAGCTCCAACTGGTATGGGGACCAGTCTTTGCCCTTCGTGATAAGGTACAGTGCAGGGAATCCTCCAAAAACAGAGGGGTTCAGATGCTTAATGGCCAAAACAAATGACCAATGTCAGCCACATGTAACAGAAAATCCAGCTATCTTCTCATATAATAAGCAGCTTAGAGGGAGGCAGTTTAAGTGTGGGGCAGTGACTCAACAATGTCATTCTTTGTAGCCTGTTGACATACTGCCTAATGGGTCCAAGGTGGTACCTTCAGTCAGCACATCTAGGTTCAAGACCAGAAGAAGAGGACAAGGCAAATCTTTTCTGAGAATCCTCAGCAGACATCCCCTTTGTCTCATTGACCAGACTTGTGTCATGAAGCCAGCCCTGGAAATGAGGGAAGTTAGAAAATTATCTAGCTGCCCCTCCACTCCCCAAAGTGGAATTTTGTAATAATAAAAGAGGGGAAAAAAATAGAGTGAACAACAAGCACTGTTTGCTTCGATTAGCACTGAGCCTGAAAAGATGACTAGAATTGCCCACCTTCTCCCCATGTGTCTCTCTAATCTCATGTAGTCTCAAAACCAACCTCATAGGGCAGGACCGCTCAGTCCCTGGCACAAGTGTGTGTGGGGGGGGGATGGGGAGGGGGTTGCTGTTGGAAGTTCTGGTCACTGGCTGCAGACAGTTCTGCTGAAGAGCCCCTAGCCTCCATTCTCCTCAACCTCTATGATGTCACATTGGAGCTTCTTTCCTTCCACCCTGGGCTGTGGCTTCCGAGGCTGCTGTGGCCATGGGGCTCCTGGAGCCAGCTGGGGCGAGGGAGCCTGGTGACTCTGATCTCCCCTGGGGGTGCAGGAGGTCCAGCCATGCCAGTCTTGAAGGACGCCATGCCCCTCATGAAGGAGCCCCATCCCCTGCCTCAGGCCCCGCTTCCCTGGATCCTCCCAAGCCTGTTTGCTGCCTTCAATGTGGTGCTGCTGGTAGTTTTCAGTGGCCTTTTCTTTGCATTCCCGTGAGTCTCCCTCCCACACAAGCTACAGGTTTCCTACAGAGACAGAAAGGAAGACAGACAATGACAGTGCAGAGGAAGGGGAAGTGTGGAAGAGGGGCAAGAGAAGGGAGGGTACTCTAGGCAGAGGGAATCGAATGTGCAAAGGCACGGGTATATAGTGCTTGGTGCCTCTGGGAGCTGCAGGTGGCCCGTAACACTGGGTGACATTTGGTGGAGTCTCTATGGATCTGTCACCAGCCTGGATATTTAGAGCAGACTTCAAGGTATGTGGGTTCTGACCAAGTGGACCAGGTTCAGGGAGAACTTCACCTCCCCACCCCTACCCCAGATCAGGGCTGAGCCCTGCTCTGGTCTCAGTTGCAGGTGGCTGGCCCAGAATGGGGAGTGGGCTTTTCCTCTTGTCACAGGCCTCCTCTGTGTCCTCACCTTCTTCAGTCTCGTTTCACTCAATTTTTCAGACCCGGGCATCTTGCATCAAGGTGAGGCATTGGTCCCTGGAAGAAGGATGTAACCTCTCCTGAAGGGCTCCTTCCATCTCCCCTCCTCGGGCCTCAGGACCCTTTCAATGCACATCCTCATTTTCCTAGGCCCTGCCTCTGGCACTTCATCATCTAAGCCATGGAGATGTGGAAAACCAGATTTCTGGAGTTTTCCAGTTGCTTTGGGTGGGGGGAGAAGCCAGCCCTTTGAAACCACTCAGTTCTCCCTTCATCCTTCCCACTGCACAAACTCCTT
Source organism: Panthera uncia (assembly GCF_023721935.1). NCBI lineage: Eukaryota > Metazoa > Chordata > Mammalia > Carnivora > Felidae > Panthera > Panthera uncia. The sequence continues at coordinate 70,402,914 of NC_064810.1, read as the reverse complement.
AAAGCATCAGTCACAGTTTCAAAGGGCTGAGTCCTCACAGAACACTTCTGGCTGGAAACTTACCTTCCCTTTGAATGCCAGTCTCTCTGTGCTTGGGCAGATTGCTCAGTGGGGACTAGGGATGCCCCTGCCCAACTCTTCCCCACACTTCCTGGAGCCCAGTAATGATAGGGAGCTGGCCTCCCTACCCCCAGAGCAGCAGACTGATGGAAGGCCCTCTTACTGCTGCCCAATCCTCTTCCTGTGACAGGCTCCAATGAACAGGGCCCCATGATGGTGCATGTGGTGTGGGTGAACCAGAGGGCCTTCCGTCTGCAATGGTGCCAAAAGTGCTGCTTCCACCGCCCACCCCGGACCTACCACTGTCCCTGGTGCAACATCTGTGTGGAAGTGAGTGCCCTTCTTGACTGCCCACCTGCCCCCACCCTGCCCCTGCCCAGGAGGCCCACCCACACCAGCTCCTGTAGCAGGTGTGAAACCACTTCCGGGATCGCTAAAGGCCAAGGGTGGCAGTAACTCCCAGCCACTCTTGGTCACTCATGCAGGTCACTACCTGTCACCTGTCCTGGGAGGTTGGCCCTTGCCTGTGCAGGTGCTGACACGCAGAGGCATCCACACCTATGCTGGACCTGGTCAGGCCAGGGGGAGAAAGACACTCGTGTCTTCCCCCAGGCTTGCTGACACTAGGTGCCCAAGGCCCTCAGGCTGGCTGTAGGCCTGGCCAGGGAAGCTTCGCCTGTCTTCTTCGCATGTCCAGGTCAGAGGGTCTCCTGGGGTCCAAGTACTGAGCTGTCTCATGTGCACAGGCTACACAGGTTTACAAATGTGCTGTCTTATCTGGTCCTTACAATCCGGGGAGGCCGCCTGAGTAAGGGTATTATTATCCTTATTCAATGGATGAGAAAACAGAGTCCCAGAAATATTCTGTGTCCTGCCCAAAGTTAAACCAGGATGTGTCCCACAGAAGACCAGGAAGGCCTTGTCTCTAAAGGCCTCTTGATATATGACCTTGTGAGCCATGGAGACTTAACAGTGCTCTAGCCATAGAAATGCCAGCATTAAGGACTTTGTGGCTGGGTTTCTCCCTAGGGATGGGAGCCAGTTTGAGGGGCCAAGGGTAGGCGGCCTTTGGGAAAGGGGGTAAAACCTCTGATTAGGGGTGCTCCAAGCCTGCCCCCTCCCTCTTGCCCAGGACTTTGACCACCACTGCAAATGGGTTAATAACTGCATCGGTCACCGCAACTTCCGCTTCTTCATGCTGCTCGTCCTGTCCTTGTGCCTCTACTCGGGTGCCCTGCTGGTGACCTGCCTGATCTTCCTGGTGCGCACAACCCACCTGCCCTTCTCCATGGACAAGGCCATGGCGTATCCGCCGTGGGACCCACGTAGAGAGCACTGGGGAGAGCGCGGGGTGGGGATGAGGGGCAGGATTAGCGGGGGTGGGGTGGGGGGGGAGGCGGGGTCGTCCTCCTTCCGCCCCCCAATGGTGTACGGGGAGAACCCCCAGGGACTAGGTGGGGGTGGGCAGGACCAGGGAGATGGGCGGGGCTAGAAGGGACGGGGAAGAGTTGAGAATCTACCAGGGTCATGATGGGGAATGCTAAAGGTGGCACGGGGCCTGGGGACGGTAGTGGGGTGAGGTGTACCGGGCGGAGCGCGGGGAGCGGATGGAAGGTCCCGGTTGGGGGCGGGGCTGTTGGGGCGGAGTCGGACGAGGGGCGGGGCCAGGGAGGAAGGTCCCGAGGTTCTGCTCCTTAGCTGGTGCGCAGCATCCTGGTGAGCGTACCCGCCGCCGGCTTCCTGGTGCCACTCTTCCTGCTGCTGCTGATCCAGGCCATGTCTGTGAGCGCGGCCCAGCGCTCCTGCGAGGGTAAGGTACGCGAGGCCGAGCGGGACGCGGGGATACCGGGCTGTGGGTGGTCACCTTGCGCCTCCGGGACCTCTGCCCTTTCCGCTTTGTGCACCGCCCTGGTGCCTGACGGCCTGACCCGCCTCGAAGGCGCCTCATTAGCCCTTCTGGACCTAGACGCACCTCAAATCCACCTGCTCCTAGAGTTCGGTGGTCACTCTCCTTCCTGGGTGCACTGCATCGAGGGCCTACTGTGTGCTAGGCCATGTGTGCTTAATTTTGAGCGTTGGGCGGAGAGATGAGTAAGGCTTCATCCTGCGCTTGTGTTGATAGGGTAACTGAAATCAGAATAACACCGGCCGGACGCCGGTGAACGCTACGAGAAAGGGCCTCTCCCACTTTGAGTAGCGCAGACTCAGAGAGGAACTTGAGTTCTGGGAGGACCGCTGTGTGGCGTGGGGCGTGCCGCTTAGTGGTTTGGGACCATCAGAAAACGGAGAGAGCAAATGTGAGGGGCGCAGCCTGCAGAAAGGCAGGGAAGCCTGCCAGTCTGTGGAATGTGGGTAGGATGGTGAGGAAACGGTGGTAATTGGAGCAGAAGATGGCATGGGAAATCAAGTGGACTGCTCGGGATTGGCCGGAATGAAAGGGCTCAGAAAGTCAGGTAGAGAATTTGGTCTTGGTCCAGTGGAAACCTGGCAGCCACGATAGGATTTTTTTTTTTTTTTAACGTTAGACTTCACCTTGTTTCGGTGCACAGTTATATGAGTTTTGACGTGCAGTCCTGTCCTGTAACCACCACCATAATCAAGAGTTACAACAGCTCCATCACCCCACAGAAAACTCCCTCACGGCCTTCTGTAGCCAGTTTCCCTGTCCACAGCCTCTCGCAGCCACTGTTCTGCTTTCTATCCCTATAGTTTTCCCTCTTCCAGTGGCTCATATAAATGGAATCATAGCCTTTTGAGTCTGGCTTCTTCCACTTAGCATACTGCATTTGAAATGCATCTGTGTTGCTGCCCATATCAGTAGTTTCTTCCTTTTTATTGCCACGCAGTATTGCAACTTGTGGATATACCACCACTTGTTTATCCATTTGCTGATGGAAGCGTATCCGGGTTGTTTCCGGTTTTCGGCGATTATAAACATTGGTGTACAGGCACGTGAACATACATTTTCATTTCTTTTTGGGTAAATGCTTAGGCGTGGTATTGCTGGGTCATATGGTAACTGTACATGTAACTTTATGAGGCCGTCAAATTGTTTCCCCAAATGGCTGCATTCCCACTGTGCATTTCCACAGTCAATGTGTGAGAATTTCAGTTGCTCTACATCTTCACTAACATTTGGTATTGTCAGTTTTTTCGTTTTTAATATTTTTTAATGTTTATTTATTTTTGAGACAGAGAGAGAGAGAGACACAGAGTGCAAGTGGGGGAGGGGCAGAGAGCAAAGGAGACACAGGATCTGAAACAGGCTGCAGGCTCTGAGCTGTCAGCACAGAGCCCGATGCAGGGCTTGAACCCACGAACAGTGAGATCATGACCTGAGTTGAAGTCCGATGCTTAACCGACTGAGCCACCCAGGCGCCGCCCCCCCCCCCCATTTTTTTCTTTGTGAAATTATTGAGTCCTAAGACTTCTTTATGTACTCTGGATTCAGATATGTGTTTTGTAAATATTTTCTCCCAGTCTGTATGTCATCTCAATTTTTTTTAACAGTGCCTTCCAAAGATCAGAAGTTCTAATTCTGCTGAGGTACACTATTGGTTTTTCCCTTTTATAGACCGTGTTTTTGGTGTTGTAATTAAGAAAATTTTGCCTAACTCAAGGTCACAAAGATTTTCTTATATTTTCTTCTGGAAGTTTTATAAGTTTTGGATTTTATATTTAGGACTATGACTCATTTTGCATTAAATTTTGTATATGATGCAAGGTAGGGTCAAGATGTATTATTTTTGCAAATGGGCTGTTCCAGCACCATTTGTTGAAAAGACTGTCCTCTTGCATTGAGTTACCTTTGCACATGTGTCAAGAATCAGTTAACTATGTAGTTGTGGGTGTATTTCTGGACTCTGTTCTTTTGCCAATACCACACTGTCTGGATTAGTAGGTTTACATTACGTCTTGAAATTGCACAATGTAAGTTCTCCAACTTTGTTCTTTTGGGGAGTTTTTTTGGTTATCCTAGTTCCTTTGATTTTCCACATAACTTTTAGAATCAGCTTAATTTCCACAAAAACGTTTGCTGAGATTTTTATGTGGATTACATTGAACCTATAGGTCAATTTGGAAAATTGACATTTTACCAATATTGAGCTTTTGAAGCCACAAACCTCTTTCCATGTACTTCTTCAATTTCTTTCATTAGTGTTTTGTAGTTTTCAGTATATAGATCTTGCCTACATTGTGTTAAATCTTTTCTAAGTATTTTTTTTTAATGTCTATTTATTTTTGAGAGAGAGACAGAGGGCAAGCAGGGAGGGACAGAGAGAGAGGGAGACATAGAATCCGAAGCAGTCTCCAGGCTCTGAGCTGTCAGCACAGAGCCCGACGCGGGGCTTGAACTCATGACTGTGAGATCATGACCTGAGCTGAAGTCAGCCACTTAACTGACTGAGCCACCCAGGCTCCCTGATCTTTTCTAAGTATTTTGCTTTTCGTGTTATTATAAATGTGCTACTTTTATTTATTTTATTTTTTAATTTTTAAATATTTTTTAAATTAATTAAATAGTTTATTTTTGAATTTACGTCCAAGTTAGTTGGCATATAGTGCAACAATAATTTCAGGAGCAGATTCCTTAATGCCCCTTACCCATTTAGCCCATCCCCCTCCCACAACCCCTCCAGTAGCCCTCTGTTTGTTCTCTATATTTAAGAGTCTCTTGTGTTTTGTCCCCCTCCCTGTTTTTATTTTATTTTTGCTTCCTTTATTTTTTTTTATTTTTAAAGAGGGAGAGAGTGGCAGAGGGGGAGAGAAAGAGAGAGAGAGAGACAGACAGACAGACAGAGTCTTAAGGAGGCTCCCCTGCTCAGCATGGATCCAGCATGGGCTCAATCCCACAACCCTGGGATCATAACCTGAGCTGAAATCAAGAGTCAGATGTTCAAGTGACTCAGCCACCCAGACTCCCCATAAATGTGTTTTTAAATTTCATTTCTGTTCGATTATTATTATAAGGAAATACAATGGATTTTTTGCTTATCGGTCTTGAATCTTGCAATTTTGCTAGACTCACTTATTCTAATAGTTATTTTTGTTGATTCTACATAGAAAATCATGTCATCTGGGAATAAGGACAGTTTCATTTCTTCCTTCCTAACATGTATGGCTTTATTTCTTTTTCTTTTCTTACTGTACTGACCGTCTTGGATCTCCAGTGCAATGTTGAGTAGAAGTGATTAAAGTGAACATCCTTGCCGTGGGATTCCTTTAGCAGGACGATGACTTGGCTAAAGATTGTTGTCATTATTATTTTTAAGTCAGCTCTATGACCAATGTGGGGCTTGCACTCAATACCCTGAGATTAGGAGCTGCTGAAATCAAAAGCCACATGCTCTACCCAGACTGAGCCAGCCAGGCACCCCAACTGAAGGTTGTTTTAGGAAGATTGTAGTTGCCTACATTGATGAGGGAGAGCTGGAGATACTGAGACAACTGACAGGACAGAGGAACCCTATTTGCCCACCACTTGCTGTCCTTACAGTCACTACTCAACCACTCGAGCCCACCGGTAGCTCCTCTTGCTCAGTACCCATTATCCCTTACTCATTACCTTCTGTGGTCTGCGTGTCTTCTGTCTCCAGCCTCAGTCCATCATTTCAGCCTCCCTTGGGTAGCATTCCCCTTCCCACATCCCATGGTTCTTCTAGCCCCACGTCAGGCCCTTGGCCTGCCCTTGCTCCACTGCTCAGAATGGGGCTCTCCCAGTCTGTGATCTCCAGTCTTCAGAAATCTAAATGGGGTTTGCACTCTGTGATTTGCTGCACTCTGTGATGAGTGTGACTCATTCTTTCAGGGCTCTGTCCCCTCACCAGCAGAACCTGTTTCAGGCATTCTTTTTTTTTCTTTTTTAATGTTTATTTGTTAGAGATGGAGACAGAGCGTGAGTGGGGGAGGGTCAGAGATAGAGGGAGACACAGAATCCAGGGCAGGCTCCAGGCTCCGAGCTGTCAGCACAGAGCCCGATGTGGGTCTGGAACCCACAAACCATGAGATCATGACCTGAGCCGAAGTTGGACACTTAACCAACTGAGCCACCCAGACGCCCCCCATTTCAGTCATTCTTTACACACTTCAACTTCATTCCCTTCCTACCTCCATCCCCGAACCACGTCTTTTGGGGCCACTTACCCCAGTGGTTGATACCAAGGGCACTGGAGCCAGTCTACATAAATTCCAACCGCAGCTTCATATCAGCAGGGAGATACTGGATTTGTTACTTAGCTACCTGGTGCTTTGGTTTCCCCATCTGTGAAACGGGGCCGCACGGCTTAATATGTGGAAGACATGGAGAGCAGCAGCCAGTATGAGCAGAAGCCCTATATATTGTTGTTGCTCTTATTACCGTTCCTTCCCATCATTTACACGTGTTCGCGTCTCTCCCATCTTAGGAACAAAGAGAACACTCCTAACAACACAAGCCTCTTCTCCACCTGTTGCCTTCTCCCCTCCAGCAGGGCCATATTTCTTGAACGAGCTGGCTATGCTCGCCGGTATCATTCTTTGCCTTCCTCAGCCAGCTTCCAGCCCGGCCTCTCCTCACTGTCACATTGGCGCTGTGCTCTCCAAGGGGCCAGTAGGCAGCACTAAGACTTAATCTTTCCAGGCTGCACACAGTATCAGGGAAGCTGAATGCCCCTGCCGTGGCCACTCAGGGCCCCACTGTCTGCTTTCCAGGGCTGCTGCACCTTGGAGTCTTGGCCCCGGCTGCCTGCTCTTCTGTGCACTGCCCTGCCCACTCCCCAGCTGCCTGAAAGTTAAGGCAGGCTTTGGTGGTGGTGGTTGTGTCCTCAGCCCCCAGTGCTGTGCCTAGGACATTGTTGAGGCCCCCAGATATTTCCGAGCGAATGAGTGAGTCTTTACACAAAGGAATTGATAATGCCTGGGGAGAGAAGGAGGGAGAGAAAGAGAGAGAAAAATGCCTGATGCCCTGATCCCTGGGGAAAAAGGGCAGAGAGCAGAGGCAGCAGAGAGCCTGGGAAGGAGGAGTTGGGAAGAGAAGATGCCCGCTTTGATTTTTGTCCTGTGGAGTGTGGGAGCATTTGAGACATGGAATTGGAGCTGTTAGATTCCATTCACATCCGAGAAGCTCTCATGTGGGGAGAGGAAGGTGCTGTCGTTTACTAGTGAGTTCTAATGAGTTCATCAGACAATTATCATGCCTTTAAGTGTTGGACAGTTGTTTTTGTATACTTCATATACATCTAATCAATCAAAATTTATTTCTCTAAATTTAAAATTCTAATTGTAAATATAATCAAACTCTTCTAACCATTTAATTAAAATTTCAAATAGAATGGCAGTTTCCCTTAATGCTTTAAACGTTAGAACTCAAAGTGTCTTGATGGTCGATGTCACTTTTTGTCAACAATGGGACATTGTGGAGCCGTCTTGACTTTTTCTCCCCTAGGTGTCAGCTGCCCTGCATGGAGTCCTGAGACCTTGTGATGGAGAATAGTGTTGAAGTCAAAATCTTTGTGACAGGGGCATGGGACACAGGGGAGCTCCCCGTGGTGGGCAGAGGTGCCCTTGGGCCACTTTTGATCATTACAGACATTTTGTAGCTAAGGCTCTTGACGTCAGGGTGAGAATCTGCTCGTGCTGGGGAAGGGGAGGAGGGCGGGGCTGATGGGAGGGAGGGGAGGGGAAGAACTTGGTTAAGAGTATTCACGGGAGGACTTCACCTTTGGGCTTGACCTTCACTGCATGGGTGTTCAGGAACTTCAGTCCAGATTTCCAGGGCCAAGTTATTTTGCTAGGGAAATATGGTTGGGCCCCATGCAATTGGCCTTCTAGATAGTGAAATTCAGTGAAAGCACAAGTTTGGAAAAAATGAGAACTGGGAAGGTAGGGAAATTGGGGGAGGGGTATGGAACTGTATTTGGACCAGTTTAGCCACAAAAAGATCTGAAAGTGTATCTAGAAGGAGGTAGCAGGAGGATGTGGTGTGGCCAAAAGAAACAGAGAAGGAGAGGATGCTGCAAAAGAGAGTACGGGTGATGGGGGAGGATCCCTGAGAAGGCAGGAGAGGTGGGGGCAGGGCCAGGGGTTGCCTGGAGAGAGCTACTCAGAGGTGAGTCAGGGGAGGCCTTGGCTCACTGGCCCTGCTTCTCTGCCCTTGGAGTCTTGCCATGGGCCTGTGTTGAGCTGATGGTTCAGGGAGGACCATCAGAGGGTAGGCTGCCCGGTCATGCTGAACCTGAGTTCCTCTTTTGGCCCTCACCTCCCTCCAGTGCCGATACCTGCAGGGATACAACCCCTTCGACCACGGCTGTGCCAGCAACTGGTATTTAACAATTTGTGCACCGCTGGGACCCAAGTGAGTTTGCAGATCAGAGGACCCAGTGATGGGGTGTGGTGGGGGGGAGGGGGAGTTGGGATAAAGCCGGGTCGTCGCCCCTGACCTCTTAGCCCCAGCTCCCAGGCCTTTATACTCACTGTTCTTCTTTCGGGGTTTCCTTCAGGGCATTGTGAGAGCCTCTGGAACCCTCACTTCCTTGCCTTTGTGGATTCTTACCCTAAGAATGTGGTAGAGGGGCACTAGAGCCTGAATGAGACTGGCCGCAGCTCTCTGCAGGGCCAAGCCTTGGGCTGTGTGCTCCCCAAGCTGAGGGGGAGCAGGGCAGGAGGGCCATGACCCCTTCCATCTGGCTTATTGCTCCCCAGGTACATGGCTGAAGCTGTCTGGCTGCAGAGAGTGGCGGGGTCTGACTGGGTGCCCATCCAGAACCTGCACTTCCCAGTGTGCCCCTCGGTGCTCAGTCCCCCAGCCCTCTCAGACCCTGGCTCTGGCCCCCAGCCCCAACCTCTGAGTCTCCACAAACCAGGGAAGGGTCCCTCAGGGAGAGGCTCTAGTTTTCCAGGAGGTAAGAAGAGAGAGAGAGAGAGAGAGAGAGAGAGAGAGAGAGAGAGTACTTGTGTGTGTTGGGAGAGGGATTCTGTGGATATTACAAGTGTCGGGGGGAACCCCCTCACCCCATGTTTGGCTGACCCTGAGACTGGAGCACTCAGAGCTTGAGGGAGGGGGATCATAGACCTGAGGAGTGCTGGAAGTAAAGTCACAGTCCTCAGAATACAGCAGGGGTCCCTGGAGACATAAAGAGAAAAGACCACTTGCTGGTTGGCCTGAGGCCACTTACCCTTTCTGGGTGTCTGTTTCCTCAACTATTAGTGACTGAGACTAGGCCAGTGGTTCATAATTCTGAGATTGGAGCCCTTTATTTAAAGGCAACTTTTACTCTGAAGCCCAACATATGAAATGCCTGGAAGTGGACCATTAGGAATGAAGTGGGGGTGTGTAATCCACAGCCTCCTCCTCCCCCAGGGCCCCTGCAGTGACATTCTGTGGGACCAGCCCACTCCCTTTGCTCTCTCTGTGGGGCTGGTGGCTTGGACAGTTTCTTGCTCCCCGACTGGAGGGTCATGAGCTGTGGGGCAGGGGCTTGGGGAGAGCCCCCATCCCTCCACTCTGTGTTTAGCTCCACGCAGGCCCAGTGTTTTTTCCCCTGCTGCAGGAGTGCCCCAGACGAGGCTCTGCCCACCTCTCGCCCCTTCACACCCGGCGATGCCAGGAGCCCCTGCATCTGAACCTCATCTCCTGAGCCCTGTGTGGAGGCCTGTCTGTGCCCCACCCTTGCCCACTTCCCTGGTGGGAGTGTCAAGATCCTCCACCAAAGCCTATTAAATACCCACTGCCTGCCTCCTACAAGGTCCTGTCTGTCCTATGGGCGAGGGAGCTTGGAGGTGAGGGGGGCTCTGGGGGGCTGGGACAAAGACTCCGGGAGGGAGGAGCCAGGGTCCCATATTGGCTGGCTCTGCGATTTTGGGCAAGACACTCAACACTTCTCTCATCCTTAAAATGGGGCAACCATAAGGACCACAGTGAGGCCCGGAGACGATGTCAGAGAAAACCTAGCCACCAGAGAAAACCTAGCCGTCCCAGGGAGGTCAGCCCTGGGAACGTCCAGGCCTCTGCCTGCCACTCCCCTGTCTGGCTGCAGGGGGCGCCCGCCGCCTGGGAATTGGCCAAGCCAGCCAGGTCCAGCCTTGCCACTCTGGAGCCTCCCTGGTGACTTGGCGGCCCTCAGGCTGGGAGTGGGCCCTTTTGCGGTCTCATCCCTGGGAAGTGGAGGGGTGGGAGTATTCTCCATTACAGTACAATTCTACATCTTTCTTACTAACTGGTGTCACCTTGGTCACTCCTTCCTGTTGGGGAGTCACATGCTGGTTCTGGTCCTGTCCCTGGGGTGGGTCCCAGACCCTGTGAGTCTGCAGGCCCCTGGGGGACGGGAAGGGGGTGGGGAGAGAGGGAACTACCTCAAATTGCGGTTTCTCTAGTGGGCAGTGTGTGACCTTGGGAATAGAAATGGTGGCACCTTTCCCGGAAGGGTGTCAAAGGACAGAATAAGGTGGTTCATGCCAAACGTCAGGTGCACAGTAGGCACACGATGAATGCAGCAGTTATATTTATGGTTGTTTTCTCCACCGAACACCTAGCAGACCACCCAGCATTTCTCCAAGGACCACCCTCTCAGAATTACCTGGGTCCTCAGACCACTGATTCAGAATCTTGAGGAGAAGGGAGGGCAGGAATCTGAATCTGAATTTTTGTCAAGTGCCCCATGTGCTCCTGCCACCCTGAAGGTTCAGAACTGCTACATTAGGAGGTGATGATGGGCACTAACCACGCTGCTTCCTGCCACCCTCGTTGCCAGGTGAGCTCAGGATGTGGTGAAGGTGAGAGGAAGGCATGTCAGCAGAGGACCAGGTGAACACCTCAGGGTCCCATGGAGGTTTGTGTGCCTGTATGTGTATTGTGGGGGTGGCAGGAGCTCATCCTTTGGGGGTGCCAGCCCAGCCTGGAGAGGTGGGTGACCCACAATGCAGGACGTAACTTCAATTCTCTATATGCTGAGTGCCTCTCGCTGCTGCCCTTCCTTCTTCCTCCTCCCTGGAATGTCCATGGTGGCTTTGGGCCCTTCCCTGTCCAGCCCCAGCTTTACCCTTGGCTCTGGCTCTGGCTCTGGCTCTCTGGGCCCCTGAACAGTCTTGCTCAACCCCAAGGACTACAGCTCTTTCTTGCCCCCTTTGCCCTGGTCTCATGGAGTCCCCATGCCAAGCGCTCTCGGTGTTCAAGCCTTTTCTCAGCTCTCACCCCTGCTTAACTCAGAGTTAACCTTGGGTTCTGGGAGGGGTACAGGGTACTCACTGGCATACAGAAAGGCAGCCTAGTTTTGGCCTTGTTGCAAATGGCTTCGGTGGCCACATTTAAAAGTCTTAGGGCCAGCATTTACAAATAAAGGTGAAGCAGTCATATCTGTCTGGGAAGCCTGTAGTCCAGGGGTGCCTGGGGAGGGGAAGAGGGCATGAGGCCTTTTGAGCCCCCAACCCCAGGGGTGTATGTGGTGTATGTGTTCATCACCTGTCTGGGTGGTTTCAGAGGGCACAGCTCAGCCCTGGCTGCCCAGCAGTGAGGAGAGTTGCAGGCCTGCTCCCAGATTGGAGTCCTCTGAGCCTGGGCCAGAGAAGAAGAGAGCCCAGGAATCCTGAGCCAAGGCCTGGATATTCAGGGAACTGGCTGAGTACCCAGGTGGTGCCTGCCTGGAGCCCCAGCTCTGCCGGGGCCTGAGAAAGCCAGGCCCCAGGGTCTGGAAGGCCTAGTCCTGCTCTGCCACATGGCCTGTTTCTCTGCTGCCCTGCCTGGTTCAGAGCCTGGCAACTGGTCATTAGGACTGAACCTCCTGGGTCACTGCGCCCAGCTGTACAGGGGACTCACTCCCTCTCCAACAGGGCTTTCCAAGTCTTTATAAGAATTTTTTAAATGTTTATTTTAGAGAGAGACAGAGAGAGACAGAGCATGAGTTGGGGAGGGACAGAGAGAGAGAAGGACACAGAATCTGAAGCAGGCTTCAGGCTCTGAGCTGTCAGCCCAGAGCCAGATGCAGGGCCCGAATTCATAGGCTGTAAGATCATGACCTGAGCTGAAGTTGGATGCTTAACCAACTGAGCCACCCAGGCGCCCCAGAGCCTTCCAAGTCTTAAGCTAGGTGTGAGTCATCTCCCCAAAAGCCTGGGCCTCAGTTTCCCCATTAGGCAAGGGCATAACTTTTCTTAGGTTCTCAAAGGCAGCCATGACTCCTCTGCTCCAGGGCATAGATTTTGGGTCTTTCTCATCCATCCCAAACTGAGGTTTTTAGGATTTCTTTAGAAAGCCCTTTGTATCAGGTTCCTCTGCTCCTCAAAGGGTAAGTGGACCTAGCTTGCCCCTTCCTGTGACTCCGCCCACACCCATCCCCTAAGCCTTAGACCCACCCTCAGAGATTCTTTCCTTCCAGACTAAAAGCTTCAGCTGAGCTGCCCTCACCTTGCCTCTGTGCTCCCTCCCCACTTCTGCTGAACCTGCCCTTGATTCTCAGATATACCCCTTGGAGCCCTTGGCCCACTGATAAGAGCAGCGGTATTATCCGAGTCCAGTTATGGGGCCAGCTCTCCCCACACCCAGAAAGCCCTGCCATCCTTGCCTTCCCTGGACAGAAGCCAAGGAGTGACCTCTCACTCCGTAGGGCTGCCAGGTATCCACGGGCCTGGAGCTCTTCTGAGGTCCCCAGCCCATACCTGGAACCTCGTGGAGGGGTTTGGACCTGGGATGGGGAGCCCAGAAGTAGCTGTGCTTTTGTCATTTCTAGACTTTTCCTCCATGGGCCTGCTAGAAGGTCAGGGCATGTGGTGTGGGAAGAGCACTGGCTTGGGTGTCCTTCAGCTCTGCCACCGACTAGTATGCTATGGGAATGAGTCTCTTCCCTCTGCTCGGCCTCAGGTGCCTTGTCTGTAAATAGGACAATCATCATGGCTACCTCACAGCTGGTCACAGGATCCCAACTCTTTCAAGCTGCGAGGGACTCAGGGGTCACCTTCTCCAGCTGCCCCTCCACCCCCAGTTTCACAGATGGAGATTAGAGAGGGAAGGGATTGCCTAAGATGACACGGTATCCAAGCCAGGTGGAGTTCTGTTTGCCAGGCTGCCTCTTCCATTCTTGCTCCGGGGACCATTCTAGAGGAGCAAGGACTTGGGCAGCCACTACAGGGCCCCGCCTTCCAGCCCCCAAGCTTCAGAGCCAGGCAGTGCCTTTCAGCATAGTGCTTGGGGAGCCGATAAGAAGGCCTGGCTTAACTCTGTCTCCAGCCCTGAGCTGGGAGTGATAATCATGCCCAGCCCTGCCCTGCCCTGCCTGCCCCACCCAGGAGGGCACTGCCGGTGGCTGAGGGTGGGGTAGGGACTGATGGGGCAGAGGAGGTTTGCCGCAGTGAGGGATCAGGGCCCAGAATCCTACTGTGTCGCAGAGCCCAGGCCCCTGGTCGAATGACCCTCCTGGGCCCCTGGCCCAGTGCCTCGTACCCAGGTGATGCTCCCCCAGTGCCCACATCCTACTCTTTAGTTCCTGTGTGCAGAGTGTGCAGGGCTGAAGGTTTGGCAGGCCCTGTAATGGGTGATGAAACCTTCACTGAGCACCACTGGGGCCTGCCCAGGGACAGGGGTGCGTATGTACTTTTTTAATCCTCACAATCCTCTGAAGTTGTCACGTTTTAGAGATGAGGGAATCAGCACTAAGCAAACAGGCCTCTTCCCCAGGGTCACACTTCTAAGAGGCACAGCCACATCCCTTTTAGCCTTCACCATTGCACTGTACTTCTATAGGCAGTTATATATATTTTTTAAATTTTTTTAATGTTTACTTATTTTTGAGAGAGAGAGAGACAGAGTGCAAGTTGGGGAGGGGCAGAGAGAGAGGGAGACACGGAATCCAAAGCAGGCTCCAGGCTCTGAGCTGTCAGCATAGAGCCCGATGCGGGGCTCGAACTCGTGGACTTCGAGAACATGACCTGACCTGAAGTCGGACGCTCGACCGATTGAACCACCCGGGTGCTCCAGCAGTTATATTTTATTTCAGTTTGTTACAGTAGTCCCCCTTATCCACGGGGGTATGCTCCAAGACCCCCAATGGATGCCTGAGACCGGGGTACTACTGAGCCCTATATATCCGATAATAAAGTTTCATTTATACAATAGGCACAATAAGATTCACAACAACAACTAAAAGTAAGCTGGAACGATGATAACAAAACACTATAATAAAAATTATGCGAATGTGGTCTTTCTCTGAAAAGCTCTTGCTGGACTGTACTCACCATTGTGGTGGTGATGTGAGATGATTAGATGCCTACCAGTCGAGCTGTAATGAGGACAACGGCATCAGCACCTTGACACAGTGTTAGGCTAGTGTGGGCCTTTTGACGACATCTCAGAAGGAGGCTTGTCTGATTCGAGACCACAGATGACCCTGTGTGAGTAACTGAAACCGTGGATCAGGGCAGACTGCTGTTGTGGTTGAGACCTGGGCTCGGCAGCCAGACTGCCGGCTTCCCCTGTTGTGAAAGGAGATACACTGTTGCCCCTCGTAGCGCTGTTCCGAGGGTACATCATGCAGGGCGTGCAAAGAGCTGGGCTCAGCACTGGCACCCTGGAGGTGCTTGATTGATGGCGGTGATCATGGCCTCCATGTGATAGAGGCGTTGCCCAGAGACGGGACTTGGTGATCTCCTGTGGCCTCAGGATGCTGGTCACCATGGCAACAGCAGCCTGCCTCTGCCCGGTTTGCTGTGGGTTCCCTAATGGCCAGGCTGCAAAGGTGAAGGGTGCTGCTTCAGAGGGGAGATTTTGTGGTCATGTTTTAGAGAAAAGCAACCAATGTCAGTGGCTCTGGGCCAAAGGAGAATGGAGGGGTGGCCTGAGAGTCTTCAAGGGAACAGCAGGATGACCACCCAAAGGCTCTGCCCTCCCGCATGGTGACAGAGTTTCCTGTTAAGAAAACACACTGTTGTTTCTATTTTGGGGCCGGATAGTGTCCTAGGCTGAAGGAGGTCAAAGCTGTGGTCATCTGAACCCTGTGTTTGAGCTGTGCTCGGAGCTCCTGCCTGCTCTCCCCTCTCCCTGTGGCCAGTCCTTCCCTCACCTCAGTCTTTGCTCCCCACTTCTCACCTCCCCCACCCAGCCTCGCTTCACCATTCCCAACCCCCAGCTGTTCCTGGACTACAGCTTCCAGGAACTCAAAGTTAACTGTCTGGCAACTTTCAAGTAATACCTTTTAACTGTGATTCTTGGAAGGCCCTGGGCTTGGGTGTGGAAACCCACAGAGCTCTGGGCCAGGCCAGAGGCAGGGCCTGCACAGGGTGCCTTTGTCTGTCTCCAACGGGGCTTCCTCCTCCCAGCCAGGCACACACTTTCACAGCTTTCTGGTCAGGGCAGTTTTGCTGCTGAAATTGGAGATTCCCAAGCTGGAAGGGTCCCTCCTGAATATCTAGTTTCCTTCTCAGTGAGAAGAAAACCAAGGCACTAGTGGGGGAGGTTCAGTAGGGCCTCCCCCAGGTCACAAACCTAAGTAGAGGCCAGGCGAGACTGGGTTCCAGAACTCCTGCTTCTGAGTCTTTCCATCACGCCACCGTGAGCAACCAGGTGGGTCAGAGGCCTGGACTGTAAACCGGGAGGCACTCTTTCTTCTCCTAGAGGCCTAGTAGCTTGGGTGTGGTAGGCAAAATCACAATGACGACAAAAATAGTATCTGTTTGAGTGCTAACTGTGGGGTGAGTGCTTTGCGTTCTTTGCATTATCTCATTTAATCCTCATAATGACTTGTGGGGAAGGTGCTGCTGTTACTTTTGTGGATGGGATCCTGGGCAGGCCTTGGCCTCCATCTCCCTGTCTGCGAGGACAGAATTTTCTGGAGGCTCCCTGGGACTACTCTTACCCTGACCTGCTGGAAGTCCATGACTCAGTGACCAGGAAGGAGGGCCCCTAGTCTGGGGACAAGCCCTGAAGTGGACAGGACTTTGTCAGGGCTTATTGAATGACCCATTAGGGTCCTTTACCTGAACCTCATCTGTCCCCTGGTAGCAGGCGATGCATTAGGTCACCAAGCAAGGGTACTAATCCCTGGGCAGGACCCTTGGCCATCTGTGCTGGAAAAGTCCTTTGCCCAGTGCTCACTAGAAATCTGTCTGTTCCTCAGCCACTGACAGAAATGGAAAGACTGCCCTATCTGCCCTTTTCCTGGCCAGGACGGTGGGACTGTGTGGAGAGGGCACAGACTGGGCATCAGGAGAGCTGTGTTGGAAAGCAGCCCTTGCTGCTTCTGGTCGTGTGGCCCGGGAAAGCCCCTATCATCTCAGAGCCACTGTTCCTACATCTGTGAAAGGGACACTAAAGGTCGTGCAGAGCTTCCTCAGCACTGTGGGGTCACGCAGTGCACCATGGGAAGACACTGACATTCACTTCTTTGCACAGGCCACAGCTGAGTAGGTGTGGGGTTGCTGTGAAAGGAGCAGTAGGAGGGCCATACTTGGTTTCAAGTCTTTGTCTCCATTTCCCCTTCTTGGGCCTTCTTTTCCGGCTCTGGATTTGGATCATTTGGAAATGGTCAAAGCCAAGAATGGGCCACCTCTTTTCTTTTTTGTTTTAATTTTTTTTAACGTTTATTCAGATTGAGAGAGAGAGAGAGAGAGAGAGAGCGCATGAGAAGGGGAGGGGCAAAGAGAGAGAGGGAGACACAGAATCTGAAGCAGGCTCCAGGCTCTGAGCTGTCAGCACAGAGCCCGACATGGGCCTCGAGCCCACCAACCGTGAGATCGTGACCTGAGCCGAAGTTGGACGCTTAACCAGCTGAGCCACCCAGGCGCCCCAGGCCACCTCTTTTTAAATCCCAGACAAAGACTGGTCACCTTCCTTGGGTGATTTCTCAGCTCCCTCTCTTCCCCACCAAGTATCTGTCCCTAGGGGGATAGCTGGCCGGCCTTAGGTTTGGGGCAGAGATGTGACCCTCTCTGCTCCCAACTGGTACTACCACCTTGTCAGTTCCTCTGGATCCCTGGCTTCAGGGTGCCCTGGAGTGGAAGCCTCTGGAAGGTCTCAAGGTCTGGCTGGGCCAGGCTCACTCTGAACCTGCAGCAGAGACTTGGGCTGCGCCCATCTTGGCCGAGAGGCTCACTCTGCCTTGGACACAATTCAGACCAAAGAGTAAAGGAGGTTTGTTCCTAAAGCAGAGACCAGAAGTAGGCACACAGAGGGCTCTTTGCTTTGGAGTTGAAGCTTTTAAAGATTTGTTTTCTTTAAATATCCTGCTGCAGGAAAAAGAAGCCAAAAATCAAACATTGCTGAGACATAAATTTCAGGTGACTTTAAAGGCACAATTTGTTTAGTTTCCGTCCCACCCTGTTTCTGCTCAGTAGGGTCTCAGGACGTGTCCCTGGGGTTTGGGGGTGGGTCCACACCCACCTAGCTCATCTATCCAGCTTCACCAGGAGGTCTCCTCAGTACCCGATCCAGCCAGTGGGCCTCCTGGCACATCCTGACCCCAAACTTGGTCCCAGGGAGGGTCTGTGCACATCCAGCTCAGGAAGTGGATGTGACTTTCCTCCATCCTCAGCTGCTTTGGCACTGTTGATTATACCCTCTTTCCTGAAAACTCTCTTTTCATCCTTGACCTCAGGGATCAGACGTACTTGCTTCTCCTCCTAACTCCTGCCCTATGACTCTCCCTCTCACCACCTACCAGGAAAACTTCCAGGCTCTGTCCTGTTGCAGAACTCTTGCAGAACTCATGCCCTTGCCTTCAGCAGTGCTGGGCCCTGCCAGTGCCCCAGGCTCTGGCCTTAGGTTTTTTCTTTTTTTCCAGCTTTACCAGGTTATAATCGACAGATAAAATCATAAGGTACGTAAAGTGTACAACATGATAATTCGCTATCTCTATACATTGTGGAAGGATTCTCCCCATTGAATTGGCCTTAATTTTCTGATTGAATGATTTCCTTGGAGTCCTACCGGAGGCTCAGGGGTCCTTCCATATCCTAGCACAGTGGGGAAAGGAGTGAAAGCAAAGACAAAACCAGCCATTGAGTGAAAGGAGCGCTTGGGTAGCATGAGGAAGCAGCTGAGCAGGGTGCCAGGGCCTGGATCCGTGGGAGAGGGTGTCTGGGTGTCCCAGCCTGTTCCCAAGCCTAATCCAAAGGGTGTCCCAAAAGAGGGGCCTTGACCAACGAGGAGCAGGGTGGGAGGAAACCTCTGGGCAGCCTCATTTGCCCTCTTGGTCCCCAGGGTCCCTGCTGTGGTAGGGACCACATGGTAAGCCCCAGTAGGGATGGGGAGGGAGGGCACTGGGTGGAGGAACTTGCAGAGGAGAAACCAATCAAGAGCTTAGTGATGTCATCTAGGGAGGAGCCTGAACTGGGATAGTGGGGCTAAAAGTTCATTCATTCAACAAATACTGAATAACTACAATGTATCCAGGAGGTAATGAAATTGGATTTAAAAAATAATGTGTTCATGGATGGCATATCGTTAATTTTCAATCTTATATATGTATTTCTGTTTTTGTTTTTTTATTTTTTAACATTAAAACACATTTTTTTTTTTAATGTTTAATTTTGAGAGAGAGAGGGAGACAGAATCCCAAGTAGGCTCTGGGCTCTGAGCTGTCAGCACAGAGCCCGATGCGGGGCTCAAACCCAAGAACCATGAGATCATGTCCTGAGCCCAAATCAAGAGTCAGACGCTCAACCAACTGAGCCACCCATGTGCCCCTATATATGTATTTTTAAAAGACTGGAAGCAAGCTCATCAGATGCTTATGGTGGATGAGCAAGTGCTTCCTAGCTGGAGGTGGGGGGAGGGGGGATTCTGACTGTCAGCCTGGGTGTTTGGACACCTGATTTCTAGGCCCAGCACTTCCTCTGTGGGTTTGTGTGACTGCAAAAAGCCCTTCCCCTCTCTGGACCTGTTCCCTTATCTGTGGAATGATGATATGGAACCAAAAGATCTGTGACTCCTTCCAGTGCCGATGTTACCTGAGAACAGGGGGGTTATGGGCACTTTCACTGGCTTGGCTGGGGCTGCTCTGCTCTGTGGCCACTGCAGGCCCCTCTCCTGGAGGGCTCCACAAAGGGGAGGTAGTGGCCCACAGCCTGCTATGCTGTCAGGCTCTGATCTCAAGTTAGAATCATGTCTCTCATCTGTTCACACCTAGTTTGAACCATGAAAGCGTCCCCACCCTCCACTCACCTCCCAGCCCTTCAGTTCTGGCCATCTCATAACTTGGCACAGAGGGGACTATGACAAAGCTGCCGCCTTCACAGCCTTGATGGCCCTGAAGCTTCAGTCAGGAAGTGAGGGCACCAGCCAGACCAGGGGGTAACGTATCGTTTATGTGTCCCCAGTGTGCAAGACACTGTCCGACTCACTCATTCTCCACAGTGGCCCTGGATGGGAGGTTTGAGTGTCACCTTTGTCTCATGGAGGAGGAGGTGAGAGGTAAAACCGTGGGTCCAGTCACACAGCTGTGAGCTGCTGTCCTGGCATCAGAGCAAAAAGCAGCCAGAGTCTCAGGCTGCTCTTCCAAGGGTAGTGGAGAGTCTCCAGCTGCCGTCAGACCCTGACTCCTGACCCCCTGCCAGAATTCGGTATGTGGTGGCAGGGGGTGAATCCATTACTGATTAGACCCACTGGAAACCCAATTGTCTTCCCTAGAAAATCCCATTGACAGCATTGCTTTTCCTCTCTTTGTTCTCCGGGCTCTGAGTCTCCCAGACTCCCCAGCAGTCAGTGGATCTGGTACCTTCTGGCATCTTTCTGTGATGAAAACAAGCTCCTGAATGGGAGAGAAGTTAAGGTCCCCAGCCATCCTGCTGTCCCCCTCGTGTTGAGCTGGCCTCAGGGACCTGCTTCTTGCTTTCACAACTTCCTTATTTGACCTTATTTGGTCAACTGTCTTTTTTCCCCAGCCTGCTCCCCCGCCCCCCATACCACTGGTTTTTCTTCTTTAAATTCTAAAATAGGAGGGCAGGGTAGATTATGTCCTTTCTTCTATCTGGGCCTCAGATTTTAGGCAGGCTTTGAGATAAGTAAAAAGTACTGTCTTATCGAATGCTTTCACTGTTTCATGTTGACTGCTGGCATTATAGTAATAGTTTTTGAATATTCATTGCACATATCCAGGAATGTGGAGTATTCTGGGTTAATTGGCCCTCCTTGGATTAGCCTGAGTACCTGAATACCATGATAACCCTGTTTCAGTGGCCAAGTGTCTTTAGACCACATCTTGGAATATAATCTAGTTGGAAATTGGGGGCTGCCTGTAATTCGTAACAAATTCAAATCTGCTGCATCTTGGGTGGGATTCCTAACCTTGCTTATTTGGCTAATAGTCCATACGTCATAGGACTGTTTTAAGTATTACATGAGGTAAGGTATGGGAACATGCCAGCACATAATGAGTGCTTGATAAATATCCCACGCTGTTTACCACTGCACACTGCCCTGGGGGCTCGTGTCTTAGCCTCTCTGAACCCCAGTGTTTTCATCTATGAACTGGGGCCACAGCCCTGGACTTGCTCTGACTACCTTGTAGGTTGGCAGTGAAGTACCAAGCAGAGAGTGTGAAAGCACCTTCTATGCTGAAGGCGCAGAGCACAATTAAGAGATTGTTACATGCAAGCCCCATGGCACCGCTTAATTGACTTGTTTTTAAAGAGCTAAAGCTCCAGTCCCCAAACTCTTAAGTCCCGGTGAGACTAGGCCACACCGAGCTCGGGAGTCACGGAGTCGGGCTGTGCCTGCCCACATAGCTGTAGAGACCTGACCTGTAATGAAGGGCATATCTGTCCTCACCCTTCTGCGGGTGTCTGCCTTCGGTCCCCAGCCCTGGGTTTTCAGGCACCAACTGGCAGGAGGTATGTGCTCTGACAGTGTGGCCGGGATGCCCAGATGAGCTGGCCTCTCAGTTCACAGTTGGGCCCTAGGGCTCCTTGTCCTCTGTGTCCCTCTCTCCTAGCAGGGCAGTGGGGGTCTTGGTCCTTGTCCTCCAAGAGGGCCAGTGACTCCTCCAGGCAGAAGTCCCTACACCCACAGCTGCTACACACCTGCCCGGGGAGGGGTGGGTTCAAGCTGCCCATCTCTTACCTCAGGGTCTTCCAAATCATGTTACAACAGCTTTCATGTCCCTTCCCCAGAGGACTTTGGATTTGATAGTTAAGTATTTATTGTGATGACTATTGGAAAAGCCTGTAGCTGGCTCAAAAGAGGCCTGGCCTACCAAGAAGGGAAGAATTTGGAGACAGGAGTTTTTATTTATTTTTATTTATTTATTAAAAAAAATTTTTTTTTTAACGTTTATTTATTTTTGAGACAGGGAGAGACAGAGCATGAATGGGGGAGGGACAGAGAGAGAGGGAGACACAGAATCGGAAGCAGGCTCCAGGCTCTGAGCCGTCAGCCCAGAGCCCGACGCAGGGCTCGAACTCACAGACCGTGAGATCGTGACCTGAGCTGAAGTCGGACGCTTAACCGACTGAGC
Source organism: Panthera uncia (assembly GCF_023721935.1). Classification (NCBI taxonomy): domain Eukaryota; kingdom Metazoa; phylum Chordata; class Mammalia; order Carnivora; family Felidae; genus Panthera; species Panthera uncia. Next base: position 70,381,444 of record NC_064810.1, on the reverse strand, counting down.
CACCCAGGCGCTCCGCGACAGGAGTTTTTAAAATGCATCATTTAGGGGCGCCTGGATGGTGCAGTCGGTTAAGCGTCCGACTTCAGCCAGGTCACGATCTCGCGGTCCGTGAGTTCGAGCCCCGCGTCAGGCTCTGGGCTGATGGCTCGGAGCCTGGAGCCTGTTTCCGATTCTGTGTCTCCCTCTCTCTCTGCCCCTCCCCCGTTCATGCTGTCTCTCTCTGTCCCAAAAATAAATAAAAAACGATGAAAAAAAAAATTAAAATGCATCATTTAAAAGGAACAGAAGAGGCTGCATATATTAATCTATTGCATGGGCCCTGTGTTCTTTAGCAAAGCATATTTTTTACAAAGTGAGACGATTTGAAGCTGACTTGATGAGAAACACCAAGTAAAAAAGTAAAGCAGGTGATGTGCAGGTATGGAAAAACCTGTGACGGGACATTGAGTGACCAAAGTTTGGGAAATGCTGTTTTCCATTTAATTCTCACAACAGTCCTGAGAGTATGTGTCATTGTCTCCCTTTCCAGAAGCAGAAACAGGTGCAGAGAGGTGAGGCGAGTTGCCCCAGCTCACTCAGTGAGGGAGTGGAGGGGTTAAAACAATGGCCATGACCAGTCTTCAGTGGGGTTGCGTGGCCTGGAGGGAGGGCTCCTGCACAGGACACTGAGCCAGGGTGGCAGAGCTCGGGGCTGACAGTTCAGAGCTCGCCCCTGTGTTGGTGAGCTGTGCCAGGCAGGGGCTTGTCCCCGCACCAGAAACGGTTGCATCAGACTGGCTGACCTCATGCCTGTGGCAGCACAGATAGCGAGGCTGATTGGGGGGGACTAGGGAGGGGAGACAACCAGAAGGAGAACCAGGCAGAGACAAAAAGGCAGGCAGAGACCTGCCTGGCTGAGCACCACAAGAATCCAGAACCCAGAATGTGGAGGAGGAACAAAGTAAGACACCCTGAGGGCCTTTTAACCACTGGTCTGGCCTAGAGTTGGCCTCCAACAGGCTTCTAAAGCTTGATATGATAGTAGGTGAGAAGAGTTTGAGTCAAAGGACAGCTATAAACTCTGCAAATGCATCCACTCCCATCCACCCAGACACCGGACACTGTCCTTACTACAGCCCCCCCCCAACACACACTGTGACTCAGGTCGGGGACCTTCCTACCTGGACAGCCATCACAGATCTTTTGCCCTGGTGCCTCTTAAAAAACTCCTAGGATGTGCTCTCACCCTCAGAGTGACATGTTGCTGACCTGTCCCTCTGCCTTTGTTCTGTTGTCACCATAAAGTTTAATGGCCATGTGTCGTGGCTGTAGTTGCCAGAGATGTAAACTCAGGTTCAAATAAAACAAACCGGTAATGAGCACCCATGACAGCCTACTGCTGTGCGAGGAACGGATCTGTTGGGTGAAAAGGAATGGGGAGGGGGTGAAAGATGAATGAGATGGCCTTGGCCTCGAGGCCCTTGGAGCCCCTGAGAGGCAGGAGAGGGTGCTTGCTTGGGAAAACTGACCAGTCAGCTGTAAGCCACCTTCAGTAAGACTTGAAGCTGACTGACCATAGAAAGGTGGTCTCAAGGAAACGCATGACTGTTCCCAGGGGCTGGAACCACCTTCGGGTGGAGGGCAGAGTGTCAGGGAAGGCTTCCTCTTCCTAGGAGGCTGTGGGCACACCTGTGTTGTGCAAAGCTTAATGCATACATTACAGAGCACGTTCCCCCATGAGCTGGGGGCGGCGCAGGAGTAATCAGCCCCAATAGACAGATGAGGAAACTGAGGCTCAGGGAAGCACGGTAAACTGCCCAGTGTACCAGGCCAAAGCAGTTGAGGATAGCTTCCAGACCCCTAAAAAGGATGTCAAGCCAAAGATTGGCCTGGGCCTGGAGGGCGGGGAGGACACAGGTTACTCCAGGGGTATTTGGGGGGAGAGAACAAATAACAAATAAAAGAAGGGCAGGGTAAGGTGTCCTGGAAGTGCAGCTCCAGGAGGAGCGACTGGTTATTCACAAGAGAGGGTCAGGGGAGGGAGAAGTGGAGCCAGAGCGGCACATTTGTTGGTGGGTGGGAGGAGGGCACAGTGGTGGTTACAGTTGGTTGAGAGATAAAGATTTCTGGTACCAGTTAAGAGAAACCTCAAAAACCTTCCATTCCAGAACTAGCTTTTGGTTTCAGAGATTATTCAACTCTCTTTATTTTTATCTGAAAGAAAGAAAGAGAGAGTGAGGGAGGGAGGGAGGGAGAAAGAGAGAGAAAGAAAGAAAAGAAAGAAAGAAGGAAAGAAAGATAAAGAGAAAGAAAAAGAAGAAAGAAAGAAAGAAAGAAAGAAAAAGAAAAGAGAGAGGGAGGGAGAGAGAGAGAAAGAAAGAAAGAAAGAAAAAAAGAAAGAAGAAAGAAAAGGAAAGAAGAAAGAAAAGGAAAGAAGAAAGAAAGAAAGAAAAAGAAAGAAAGAAAGAGGAAGGAAGGAAGGGGGGAAGGAAGGAAGAGAAAGAAAGAAAGATGAGAGAGGGAGGGAGAAAGAAAGGAAGAAAGAAAGAAAAGAAAAAAAGAAAGGGAGGGATAAAGAAAGAGAGAAAGAGAAAGAAAAGAAAGGAAGGAAGAGAAAGGAAGGAAGGAAGGAAGGAAGAAAAGCTTTTAAGTCCCTTTTATTCTTTTTAATACCTTGAGGCTAATATGGGGGTGGGGGGGGGGGCGAGGGGGGGGGGGGGGGGAGAATGGCAGCTGCCATCGCCCAGTCTCTGCTGCGCTGTGGGAAGCCTGCTTAGGGCCACCTGTACGGGCCACTTGAATCCCTCAGCCACCTTCAGAAACTTCTGTAGTCATCTCCATATCACAGCTGGGGAAACCCAGGCACCAGATGGCCGAGCACCTAGCTCTAGGCCACTCAGCAAGCAAATGGCAGCGCTGAGGTGTGACCCCAGAGCCCACTCCAGTGCTGGCTTTTCACCCTGAGGCTGGTTGCTTCAGTTATGCTGGCTCCTGGCACCGAGCACCGGCCACATACCCAGCCTGTGGCCCCCCTGCTGCCAGTCTTCTCCAGATCCCTGCAACCTAGAGATTGCTCTTATTTTGAAGTAAACACTTTTTTCTGCTGACCACAAAACTGAAACATGTCTCTGTTGGAAAATTTGTGAAGTGTAGGAAAACACAGAGAAGAAAATGGAAGTTCCCTGTTAATTCCCACAACCCAGAACTGTAACCATTGTTAACATTTTGGAGAACAGCCTTCCAGTCTTTCTTCTGCCTGTCAATATGCATGTGTAATAAAAATGACCACCATGCTGTTTTGTCATTTGTAACAGCTTTCTGGAGACACAGCCAACTAAACTGGACATATTTAAAGTGTACAGTCTAGTAAGTGTCACCACTTACTTCATATCCCTCCCTCCTCCCAGCCCTAGCCCAGTGCTGACATCCTGGAACTAGGGATTTCCGACCAGTGTCACAGGCCCACGTAGCAGGCACCTGGCCAGGGCCCTGCCTCAGCTCCGGCTCTGTCATGGTGTGCTTCAGGGAGCACGAACAATGCCACCTTCTGCAGGCCAGAGGGTGTGCTTGATTTTGTCAGCTTCCTCCAGCAGCCAGGCCTCTGCTGTCTGGCATGGCCAGCTCCCTCGTGGGCCTGTTCCTCTCCTCCCTCCAGCTCTCAGCCCTCTACCTCCACCAGCCCTCCATCACATGGATCTGCCTCCTCCTGAATCTTTCATCTCTGGAGTTGGCCTCACCCCTCCTCGGGTTCTGCAGCCTCTTCCAGGAGGACTGCAAGGGTCTCTAATCACAGGCCTATCTATAGCTATCGTTGCCTCTCCAGATGGATCAGGAGCCGGGCTGGAGGTGCCCACTGGTCGGGGAGGTGCAGCAGTCTCCCTGCAAGGCACCCACACTTGCTTTTTGCTGCTATTGACAGACATCTTTCTGAATCTCATTACTCCAGCACATTGGTGAGCAGGATTTCCTGAGTGTAATTTAATCTTTTCTCTATGACTCAGGCCATATTTGCAACCTCATTTGCTAACGTGAGGTGGCAGATGCAGTGTGGAGTGTGGGTGGAGGGGAGACCAACCCCAGCTGTTTTACTGGAACTTGCTCTCTTGCAAAGACCACACGAATCCTCCAGCCTCGTAAGGAGGATGGCAGCAGCCTAACGTGCCACCAATTCTTTAGCAAATCAAGGGCAGCAGCCCTCAGAGCCCTCTCACTCACATTTTCTGTTCTGACCTTCACAGCAACACTGTGAGAAAGCGGGCGGGGTGCTCCTGCCCATTACAGATCTCTCTGCCCCACAGCACTCTCAGGAATCAACCCCAGGTCCACGATGGACGTGACAGGCAGCAGATAGAGCCTTAAGCAGCGAGTGTAGGAGAATACCTCTATGACCTTGGGGTACAAAGAATTTCTTGAAAGCACTAACTGTTAAGAAAAAGTTGACTACATTCTACTTCACTAAAATGAAAAGCTGATAATGATGTGTCAATGTAGGTTAATCGATTGTAACACATGTATCACTCCAGTAGGGGCTGTTGGGGGGTCAGTGGCAGGGTCTGTAAATGTGTAAAACTCCCTGTACTTTTCATCTGTACTTTTGTTGTGAACCTGAAAGTGTCCTTAAAAATAGCCTCTTTAAAAAGAAAACAACGAAAGTCTTCTGTTCCTCAGAAGACACCATAAATAAAGCACAAAGGTGCCAAATAAGACAAGATACTTGCAATGCATAGTGCAGAATTAGAGTCCAGAATACCTGAAGAACTCCTAGAAATAAATAAGAAAAAAAGACAAATGCAACCAGGTGTTTTGCAAGAGAAAACATTGTCAGTAAACATAACAAGATGCTTAACTTGATTAGGAATTGGGAGAGTGCAAATTGAAGGCACTAGGAAATACCATTTTACACCCACTGGACTGTGATAGGATTTAGCAGCCAGGATTATCTTGCGGTGTATGTTACCACTCTGATTGCTGCTATTCAGTCAAGACCCAAGTGGCACTTCCCCGTAGGGCACACCGTGCAGGAGGTTCCGGCAGCCACCGTTTGCAATGTCACAAAACCTGTAAGCAAGCCATATAGCTTTTCAAAGTAAATGGGTACATTGTGGTATGTCATATAACAGAACATGGAGAGGAAAGGAAGAGCCCTCAGACTCATTCATTAACAAGTGCATTTCAAGAATATCGTATTGAATGATGTATTCATTTCCTGGGGCTGCCATAATAAAGTACCACAGACCGGGCAGTTTAAACAACGGAAACATATTCTCTCACAGTTCTGGAGGCTAGAAGTCCAAGATCAAGGTGCTGACAGGCCCACACTGGCTCTGAAGACACCAGGGGAGGAGGTGACCCAGGGCGCTCTCCTAGTTTCTGGTCGTTCCTTGGCTTGTGGTGGCAGAACTCCAGTCTTCCTGGGCATTCTCCCTGTGTGCATGTGTCTCTGTGTCCCAAAGTCCCCTGTTTATAAGGACAACAGTCATGTTGGAGTAAGGCCCACCCTAATGACCTCACTTTAACTTGATTACCTCTATGAAGCCCTTGTCTCCAAAAAAGGTCACATTCTGGGGTAGGGCTCACAATAGTTCTTTTTGGGCAGGGGGGAGACACAATTCAATCCACAACAAATAAAAAAGCAGCAGGATACATATAATGTTTAATAATATATAAATGTTTAATAATATATAATGCATTATAATAATATAAAGTTTAGGGACACATAAATACTTACAAGTTTAATGGAGAGGAGGGGCACCTGGGTGGCTCAGTCGGTTAAGCTTCTGACTTCAGCTCAGGTCATGATCTCGTGGTTCATGAGTTTGAGCCCTGTGTTGGGCTCTGTGCTGACAGCTTGGAGCCTTGAGCCTGCTTCAATTTCTGTATCTCCCTCTTTCTCTGCCCCTCCTCAGCTTGAGCTGTGTTTCTCTCTCAAAAAAAAAAAAAAAATTTTTTTTTTTTTAAATTTAATGGAGAGGAAGGGAATAACATATGCTAAGTTTGGAATAGTGCTTACCCTGGGGTGGAGTAGAGAAAGATGTTGGGGCTTCAGATGCCTTGGTATTCCCCATTTCTTAAGCTGACCAGCAGGTGCATAGGTTTGTTTGAATATTCTTTGTAACATACGATACATGTTGGTTTTTTTATTTAAGAAATAATTCATAGTAAGTGCAATTTTTTAAATAGAATCAGAAAAAAAGGACTTGGAGATAAGTGTAGACAACACTTTGGAGGAATTTTGCTGTAGAAGGAAGGACTGAAATGGGGTGTTGTCTGGAGGAGCGTGAGGGAAATTTCCCCAGCTTACACATGAAGAACTGAGGTGTTCAGAGAGGTGAAGTGGCTCCCCCAGGCTGACACAGCGGGCCTGGCTCAGCCACGAGTGGCACTGAGGTCCCTGCCCCCCCTCCGCCCCCAGCACCATGTTTCGTCCTTCCCCACCGTGGCTGCCTTTTTCTTGTGGTTATCATTAGGCTCCTTGGATGCTGGCCTTCGTGTTGGTCCCTCAACTCCTACCAGAATTCTGTGATTCACAGAGCTTGGAGCTAGTGGAGACCACACTGCTGCCTCTTAACACACTTGACTGACCTTCCCTTTCATTTGTCCTTTTACTGTGATATGAAACCAGTTTCCCAACGTGCACATAACTGTGCGTGTGTCTCTCTTTCTCTTCTTAAGTTTATTTATTTATTTTGAGAGAGGATGAGAGAGAATCCCACGCAGGCTCTGCACTGTCAGTGCAGATCCCCATGTGGCGCTCAAACCCATGAACCGTGAGATCATGACCTGAGTCAAGATCGAGAGTTGGACACTTAACCAACTGAGCCACCCAGGTGCCCTCATGTGTCTCTCTTTTATTATTACGTGCTGAAGTGTGTTCAGGGTCCTCATGAGTAATGAGTGTTGTGGTAAGAACACTGCAGATGTTATGGAACGAATGTATCATGAGGATGAAACATACAAGCATAGGGAGTATACCCAGTGGTATTGCAATAGTGTTGTATGGTGACAGATGGTAGCTATACTTGTGACGAGCATAGCATAACCTATAGGGCTGTCAAAAGACTCTGTTGTTGGGAACGCAAGCTGGTGCAGCACTCTGGAAAACAGTATGGAGGTTCCTCAAAAAACTAAAAATAGAACTACCCTGCGACCCAGCAATTGCACTACTAAGCATTTATCCACGGGATACAGGAGTGCTGTTTCGAAGGGACACATGCCCCGCCCCCCCCATGTTTAGAGCAGCACTAGCAACAATAGCCAAAGTATGGAAAGAGCCCAAATGTCCATCGATGGATGAATGGATAAAGAAGATGTGCTATATATATACGTTGGAGGTATGTATATACTCAGCAATCAAAAAGAATGAAATCTTGCCATTTGCAACTATGCGGATGGAACTGGAGGGTATTATGCTAAGTGAAATTAGTCAGTCAGTGAAGGACAAAAATCATATGACTTCACTCATATGAGGACTTTAAGAGACAAAACAGATGAACACAAGGGAAAGGAAACAAAAATTATATAAAAACAGGGAGGGGGACAAAACAGAAGAGACTCATAAATATGGAGAACAAACCGAGGGTTACTGGAGGGCTTGTGGGAGGGGGATGGGCTAAATGGGTAAGGGGCACTAAGGAATCTACTCCTGAAATCATTGTTGCACTATATGCTAATTTGGATGTAAATTTAAAAAAATAAAAAATTAAATTAAAAAAATTATAAAGATGATCTTTACCAATAAATTTAATTGTATAAAAAAAAGACTATGTTGTGTGCCTGAAACAAAAGTAACATTGTGTGTCAACTGTACTTCCATAGAAAGTTTTAATTTAAGAAAAAAAATTAAAAACAAATAAATAAATGAGCCCATTAAAAAAACAAAACAAAAGACCGCAGCTGTTGATTGGTCAACCTGGGCTGGAATCCTGACTGCATTTGCTATTAGTTTGACCTTTGGTCAAGTTCCTTACCTTTTCCGAGACTCATCTGCAAAAAGGAGCTAATGCCTACCTCCGAGGGTGGTATTGAGGACTGGGGCAATGAAGTGGGTGCCCAGCACAGGCCTGGCACACAGCAGGTGCTCAGTCAAAGTGGCATCCTTTCCCTGTGCTTTCCTGTTCCATTTCTCACACAGGGCAAGTCTGGGTCCTGTCTGCCTCTCTTTGTCCAGGTGCAGACCACGCACCCACAAGCCTGCCACAGAAGGGCGCCTGCATTATAAATGTGAGACCTGGTTTTCTGAGTTTACTGTATAAGAGTCTGAGCCACTGTCCTGGAGAGAGTTTTATCGGCTCTGCCTGAACAGTCATAAGACAGTTGTCATTCAGGCTGTCAGAAGATGGCCCCAGCTGACCCCACAGCTATTCTGGAACCTGGCACTTGATGTAGTGAGCTGGAGAATTTACTCTCTGCTGTGATCCTAAACCTCCCTGGGGTGATAGACCAAGTTCAGCTTTAGCTCAGTTTATCCATCAAGGAAAGGGAATATTATCCTCCTTGTGTGCCTAATTTTTCTGCTCTATAAAATGACAGGGTTGAATGAGGCCATCTCTAAGTCCCTTCCCACAATAGATTCTGGACTTTTTGTAAGATGGTGGTTGAACCTACAAAGTTAACCCACTGAGACAGAGGAGCCCTGTTTCACTTTGCCTAAATCCCAGAGCATCTAGTTCTCCAGCACCCGCACAAGTCAAATCTAGCAGGAGTGAATAGGAGAGAAAGCCTGGGGTCTTAGGAGCCTTGGAAGGGACAGTGTGAGCACTGGGTGAGTCCTGGCCCCATCAGCCAAAACAGGGTTATCAGAGGAGGCCTGGTGAGTGTGCGCCATCTGCCCCAACACACTCCGTCTGTTTCTCAAGAACTTCACCTCTGGGAAATGATTCTAAGAAAATGACTGGGGATGGGGAGGGGGGCACGTGGGTGGCTCAGTAGGTTGAGCATCCGACTTCAGTTCAGGTTATGATCACATGGTTCGTGAGTTTGAGTCCCACATCGGGCTCTGTGCTGACAGGTCAGAGCCTGGAGCCTGCTTCGGATTCTGTCTCCGTCTCTCTCTCTCTGCCTGTCCCCTGCTCACGCACTGTCTCTCTCTCTCAAGTATAAATAAACATTAAAAATATTTTTTCTTTAAAGAAAATGACTTGGAATGTGGACAACAGTATATACATAAGGATGTTTATCACAGTATTGTTTAAAATACTGAAGTTCAAACAACCTGAATGTTCAGAAATAGAACACTAGTTGAACAAATTTTGTTATGTCCATATGATTAAATATCAGGAAGCCATTAAAAATCATGTTATGGGAGATTTGGGGAAATACTTATAATACATTAAGTGAAAACGTAGCATATATAATTGTACCTATTTAATTTTTTAAATGTTTATTTATCTTTGAGAGAGAGAGAGAGAGAGAGAGAGAGAGAGAGAGATAAGTGGGGGAGGGGCAGAGAGAGAGGGAGACACAGAATCCGAAGCAGGCTCCAGTGCTGATAGCTCAGAGCCAGAAGCAGGGTTCAAACTCATAAACTGCAAGATCATGACCTGAGCCAAAGTCGGACGCTTAACCAACTGAGCCACCCAGGTGCCCCGAAAAATTGTCATTTTTAAAGAGGGCAAGCCAAGCTGAAATTCTGCCTGCACCCTCTGAGTGCCAGATGCTGATACCTGGGCTTAGCACACAGATGGGATACACAGAGGTTCATTACAAAGCCTCAGTTTCCCTGGGGCTTATGAACCAGCCAGGAGACCTATCTTGGCTGCGACCCATCAATGAGGATGCCACTGGAGGGACCTGGCTGCATATCCTAAACTCATGGGCTTGAACCCATAAACCGTGAGACCATGACCTAAGCCGAAGTTGGACACTTAACCAACTGAGCCACCCTGGCGCTCCTAGAGGAGGGTTTCTAACCCTTTCTGTAACCGAGGGCTTTAAAGGGGCAAATTCAGGCCTGACCTGGCAAGCCAGGGTTAACCACAGCACACTTATGGTTTCCTTGCTTCTGGCATTGCTGCCAGGAGAATCCCACGCCTAGCCTATGTCTTTCTGGCCTGGTGTCTGGGGCCGAAGCCAAAGGAGTGGAGCTGGGTTGCCCTCAGTCAGAGCTTGTCCCAAAGGCAGGGCACAGAAATAGAGGTCCTCAACCAAACTGGGGTGTTGACAAGGATCTGTTCTTGGACCCTGAGGAAGGTCAAAATAAGTCATAAGTGGGCAGCAGAGCAGTACAAAGAGGCGGCAGTGTCAGCTCTGTGCGTCTTCAGACCTGTGACACGGCCTCCCAGGTGGTTGACGCCCCAGCGATGCTCCACATCACAGAACTTTCTGTATTTGCCTTGAAATAACTGGAGGCTCTCGACCTCCGGAGGGCCCAACCAGTCCAAGATGTCACTTGATATATCACTTTTATGTTGGCATCAAATAAATACTTGTATATATAGCCTAGTTTATTATATGTCCTATTTCAGTTTCTGTCCATGGCATCTGTCTCTGGGAATAGAGTGTTCCTGGAGCTTCCTTAATCTGAGATTATTAGTGTCAGTGGCTCACATCCCTTTTCCTAGCCCCTGAAACTTCTGCTGGTGTTTGTGGGGGAGGCAGAAGACATAGCGAGGGACGGGACATTGTCAACCACCCTGAGACCATCGCAGGGCAGCTCTTTCTCACGCTGGGGAAATTGCTGTCCATCCCAGCTTGTGGAAACCTCTCGTCACCCCCATAGTCTGACTCTCATCAGACAGGAATGAGTCTCAAGCAGAAGTGAGGAGCTGTGACGCACAGTCAGTAGCTTGGAGGAGGCCCGCTGGCCTATCTCCCACAAGATCTGCCCTTGCCCACCTTTCCCAGAGGCAGCAGCTGCTGTCTCTGCAGGATCTGACTGACCAGCGTGGGGGTCATGGAATGGTGGCACTGAGGGCCGACTGCATGGGCATGTGGCCTGCATGGTCACAAAGGGCCCTGTGCTCAAAAGGGCCCCACATTTGGTTTAAGGCTCTGCTGTTGTTGAAATTGTTTTTACAAGTTGCCCTGCAAGTTACATAGCTGGTGCTGGTGGAACCACTTCCACCGCAGCCCTGGAGAACTGCTCCCTAGGGAAGGAATGACAAGACCACACCACGCCCAGATAGCCCCTGCCACCTCTCAAGTCCCGGCATCTTGAATGATCATAGCACATGTCTCCCTACGGCCTGCCTTGTTTTGGAGTTACTTGCCTGCATGTGGCATTCTGCACACAGACCGTAAACTCCCAGTGGGCAAGGACCCGGCCCCCAAGTAGCAGAATGCCTGGCACTTGGGGGATGCTTGGTAAGTGTTAGCTGAAGTAACGACTGAGGACTTGAAGCCGAGTCAGCTTTTTAGTGGCAAAGGAAAACAAAATAGAAGACCCCTGATTACAAAGAGTTAGATTTTGTCAGGAAAGTGTGTGGGAAACAACGTGACCTTGGTTTATGCAAAACCAGAGGTGGTCCATGGCTGAACTTCCACGTTGCTGTATCTCTAGCAGAGCACCGATGCTATCAAACACCTGCCGTCTCTAGGCATTGTGCTGGGTGCCCTAACCCACCGTCTATTTAATCCTGCCACTTCTCAAGGTTTAGGAGGCCCAGAGAGTGCAGTAGCTTGCCCAAGGCCACACGCTGACAAGTAGAAGAATCAAAATCTGCATGCAGGTCTGTCTGACTTCGAAAACCTCTTTACTGGTGTTTGGATCCTGGGGAAGGGTCAGAGATCAGTAACTTAGTGAAGTAGGGAGGGACAGCTTCCTCTACGGAGCAAATAGTTTAGGATCAAAAAAAGCTGAGGAGTATTAGAGCCTGTGAAATCTTGACTCAGGTGTGTATTCCTGCCAAGTGTGATGTGCAATGTATGAAACTCTCCTTCCTTGCCTGTAGTATGGGAGAAATAAGAGCATTTACCTCGTGTGGTTGCTGTGAAGGTTAAATGAGACAATGAGTGATGATTGAAGGGATTGTTATCAAGGGTCTTGGACTGCCGGTCTCAAAGCGTTCTTCAGCTCAACTTTGGAATATTAACTCAGTCCCTACCGAACATGTTTGCCATTCAGGGTGTCCCTTCTGGGCTTGGTTGCCTTCCCAATGTCCATTTCCCCTACTTCCCTGCTAACAGAACCCCGATTTTGCCTGGGCAACAGAGTGGCCCGCAGGGCTAAGCCATGGCAACACTGCGCTCTGCTTCCCCAGCCTACCTCGCGACTGGGGGTGACCATGTGACCAGTTCTGGGCAATGAGACGCAAGTGGAAGTTGCCTGGCTCCGTTCCCTTCTCTTTCTTCCTATTTTGAAAAGGATCCTGATATTTGAAACCACAGTCACCATATTTCCACAGGAAAAGCCAAGAGAACCACAGAGATGCCAGCCCCGATACTATTGAGCACCATACCCACCCACTTTCAGATATTTTATTATGGGACACAAAGAACCCCTATTTGTTCTAGCGCCTGCACGTCAGGTTTTCTGCTGCTTGCAGCCATATCCTTGACTGGCACTGCCTTCTGCTCTCACTCTTGCGAGCTGTGTCTCAGGGCAGGAGGGATGCCCTTAGGCCCTTGAGGAACTGGTGTAGCTGGACCTCTCCTCTCCTTATTCAGACTTGTTAGAATGTTTTGTGCTCTGGGAGACTGGAGGGCATTGCTGTCTTTCTCTGACCGCTCCCAGTTTGCTCTGCTTTCCAGTTCCCTCATCTGCTCTGACTTGAATTTCCCATTTCCTTTGATGAATCTGCTCCTCCTCACAAAATCAGCTTCCTAGCACCCACACTGAGTCAGTGTCCCCTCCGCACATCATGTGGCACATAAACACCACATACACACACACACCTTATCATATACCTCTCTCCTGGCCTTTTTGTCTTTTATATTTTTCTTCCTGATATACACAGAGCCACAGATCTGAAATCCAGTGTCCTGACTATGCTTCTGCCCGATTCCATCTGCTCTTGCCAGATGGAGTGTTTTTAATCCACATATAATTTTAGAGACAGGAGAGGTTGCCACAGGGAGCAGATACCCTCACCAGCGCACAGGGAGCCTGCCCTTTCCTCCTCCCAGCTATGCCCAGCTGGTCTGATCAGGGAAACATGCCAAGGAGGGTATAGAGCAGGGCCTCTCCAGGATTCTCAGTTGCAATGCTGACCTTGGAGGCCAGGACTCCCAAGCCACCCTGAGGGCTATTTGGGGATACCTCCCCAGCCCCACCCCCACTCCAGCAAGCCCAGAGCTGGCCAGAGTAGATGATACTTGAGGGAATCAACTGTTCTCCGCCTAAGTTCACTCTTACTGAGACTATGCCGCACTTCTAGCTGAGCAGACCCTGACCACAAGAGAGTCCTCAACCCTCCCCAGTGCAGGAAGTGGGGAAACGGTAGCTTTGCCACTGAAAGGGTGATCCAAGGAGCTCCTGGGGACGTAGCTCACTGCAAGTGGTGGGGGAATCCCCTCATCTTTGTAGGAATGACTGCCTGCCCACCTCTACTGGGTTATATGACTTGGGCTTCAGGAAACAGCTCCCTGTGTGTAGGCCTGCCCTAGGAACCACACTAGCGCGCCTCCTCACCTTTGCAGAAGGTCTGAACGCTCTCCTGGTTTCCCTTACTCCTGCCCCACAGGCACCTCTCCTGTCCTGGGAAGCCTTGCACGGGTGTGGCTGAGAGATGGGTAATTAAGGCTTTCTCCTGGGTGTCAGGTGGCTGTGGGCTCACAGGCCCCTCCCCACCTTGGGCACTCATGGCTCAGGTGGGATCAACTTGGGATCTGCCAGGTCAGCCCCTGCAGCGCGTGGTTCAGGGTCAAGAAACGGGCAAAGGGAGGGAATACCCTAACTTTAAAGCTTCCAGACCTGAGTCGAGGTCTCAGACTCCATGAAGAGTGCCCTAGTATGTTTTGGAAAGGGGCCTAATTCTGGGTTCAGAAGTCCTGAATTGGGACCTGGCCATTTGACCTTGAGCAAGTTGCTTTACCTCTCAGAATCTTGGAAGCTTCCTTCCCTGTGAACTCTAAGGTTGTGCAGAGGAGGGTTTCTGTGGCCAGTGGCTGCTTCTTTTGTCCGCCTCCCCATAGTGAGGACTGCCTTCTCTCCTGTGCTCTTGGTAGGCCCTGGAAATACTTCCTCATGGAAGCCCCTGTGTATCATGTCAAACACAGTAAAACATGCCCGCAGCCCACACTGAATATTTTCTGCTATAAACTTTCTGAAAGAGATTTCAGAGAGTTGCTTTATAGATTATTTGGCCATAAATAACTTCTTGAAGTTTGTTTGGTTGATCTTTCCGTGATCACGGTGTATACTGGAAATTCTTGGAAAGCAGAAAAGCTACAAAGGGTTCTAAATTGATGCCACTATCTTGAACAATGAATGAATGAATTTGCAAGCCAGTTGGTAAAGCAGTTGAGCAACTTAAATGGGCCATGGGGGCAGTATTTACACCATGGAAATAAGCAAAAACTACAAATTAATGTAGTATTAATTCATAGCTCCCCACCCACGAATTGATTTACCCCCAACTACTGGGAAATTGTTTGCTTATTTGTTTGTTTGTTTTAAATCTTCCCGGGTGATCCAAATGTGTCGCTACCAAACCAGAAGAAGTTTGGGCTGGGAGTTCGCCACGATGGGCCCTAAACAAGGACTACAGCTCAGGAGGACCCCAGACTCGATTCCATGAGGAAGGATGAATTCTTGCAGGAGAGAGGAAGTACTCCCAAGGAGAGGTGCTCCCTGGCACCAACCTCAGGCCCTGTTCTTGGTGAGTCCTAATTTAGATCAAGGCCTCATCAAAAAGGGTCTAATCTCTCTTTGTTTTTGTATTTGCACTATAATCACTTAGTTTGTTTTTATTGTTTTACTGCTGCCATTTACTCAGTAACAGCCGAGTTAGAGTTATCAGTTACGTGTTTATTGTACTTCTCTTTTTATCTTACACTGTTAGCAGGTCCTGTTGGCCAGCAGCACTGTGGAGGGCTGGCCCAGCAGGGAGGGACTGAAGTTGCAGCAAGCCCCTGGGGCTCTGCCGGGCCTTCCTGCTTCTGCGGCAGGTGGCCTGGGGGAAGCCCTTGATCTTGAACCCAGACAGTTAAGGTCAGCCGGTGGCCTCTGCTTTCAAAGTGAACTCCCCAGCTGAGTAAGTCTGTGAGCCCAGGAGGCTTTCTGAAAGTAGCTCAGGGCCTAGTCCACAAAGCTTCCAGCCCTCAGAAGCACTGGGAAATGGGGCAAGGGCACGGGGCTACCAACAAGGGAAGGGTCGATCAAGCATGGCACATTTGAGTGGAATACTGCGGACCGAAGGAACAGACCGGATTTATGCGTTTCAACAGAAGATCTCTCAAAATGTGGAGTAAAAAATGCAAGATGCTAAACCATACATGATGCCATCTCTGTGAAAATACTCCCTCAAACACAATACGGTGTATTTTGTGTAGACTTATATATAAAGGAATGGAAATGTCTATATTTTTTAAAGCTCTGGGGCATACATATCAAACTCATAAATAATAGTTACTCCTGGGGATGTGGAGACAAGAACAAGTTCTAATGGAAAGTGATGGACAAAGAATGTATGTCAGTAATGTTCTGATTTTTTTTAAGTTTATTTATTTATTTTTGAGAGAGACAGAGAGAGCATGCTAGCAGGGGAGGGGCAGGGAGAGATGGAAAGAAAGAGAATCCCAAGCAGGCTCCACGCTGCCAGCACAGAGCCTGACATGGGCCTCGAACTCAGGAAACGTGAGATCATGACCTAAGCTGAAACCAAGAGTTGAACACTTAACCAGCTAAGTCCCTGTTCTGATTTATTTTTTAGGAAATTAATTTACATATGTAATTGAGCTTATTTTTATTTATGTATTTTTTATTTTATTATTTTTGAGAGAGAAAGAGAGCATGAGCAGGAGAGGGCCAGAATGAGAGGGAGACACAGAATCCAAAGCAGGCTCCAGGCTCCAGGCTCTGAGCTGTCAGCACAGAGCGCGATGCAGGGCTCGAACTCGCAAATTGTGAGATCGTGACCTGAGCTGAAGTCAGATGCTTAACCAGTTGAGCCACCTAGGTGCCCCAGGCTTATTTTTAAAAATCTAATTTTTTGTGTGTAAAGGCAAAGCATAAGACTTGGAGTTTGAAAGTGTGGATCAAAGCCCTTCTCCATTCCTATCATCCCTTGTTACTACATGGCAATGGGGCCATTATTAACCCTTGCCTTCACTTACTGCCTGGGTAAAATGGGCATAAAAATAAACATAGTGACTCAAGAGGGCTTCCTAACGAACTAAGTGGCCTGCTGGAGAAATATATAGTTAGCATTTGTTTTTAAAAACAATTTAGAGTCTTCATAAAATCAGGCTCAAAATTAAATCCAGGGTGTCTCGCCGAAGACAGAGAAAACAGAGCGATTATAAAGGAGCCACCCTGAGTTTCCTGAGAATAGGTCATGCCAGACTAACGTTACTTTCCTTGTTTATAGGAGAAGAAGGGAAGGAGAAGAAGCAAACATTTAAGCTGCTTTGTGCCCCAGGCTCTATGCTGGGTATACACAGAGTTCACAGCAGCCTGAGAGTCAGGTTTCTCAATTTTACAGATGCGGAAGCCTGAAAAGGGTTTAGCTGCATTAAGGAACATGCCTCGGGGGACACTGAAGATCTGGATTCAGATCTACATTCACCCAGATTCCCAAGCAGCTCACAGGAGCAGCAGCAGCAGCAACAATGGCAATAGCCACTTCTATCCTGGGATGTCATTATGGTAAGTTTTATCACTCACATTTTACAGGTGAAGAAAATGGGATGCAAGAGAGATTGAGTAAGCTAGCCCAAAGTCGTAGGTCTGTCTCATTCCAAAGTCCAAACTCTTAACCATGCCCCTCTATGGCTTCCCTCCTCTAACTACCCTGTCCCCACCACCCTCAGGAGATTCTGGCCTCCCCCAGGGGGAGAGTCTATCAGAATCTCTGAAAAGTAGAAAGGGACAGGGCAGCCACATACAGCTCCAGGTGGCAACCAGCACTCTAGACTGTGTTAGTAGATCAAGTTGACTGATTTATGTGGTTAGGGTACATGGAATCCCATGGCTGTCTGGATTGCAGCAAAACTTCTGATAGAGATGCTCTATAGAGCTTAGAGGTCAAGAAAGAGATAAGGGAGATGAAATCTGATGCCAGTTGTATAGTAGGTTGAATTGTGTCCCCTAAAAAGATATGTTGGAAGTCCTCACCCCTGGTACCTGTGAATGTGACCTCATTTGGAAATAGAGTCTTTGCAGATATAATCTAGTTAGGATGAACTCATACTGGATCAGGGTGCCGGCTAAGTCCAATGACTGGTATCCGTTTAAGAAGAGGGAAATCTGGACATAGAAACACATAGAAAACACACACAGAGGGAAGAATGCCATGTGAAGATGGAGAGATGCAGCTAAAGCCAAGGGATGTCAAGGATTGCTGACCACCAAGAAAGGCTAAGAAGAGGCGAGGAAGGGTTCTTCTCTAGAGTCCTTGGAGGGAACGTGGCCCTCCTGACACCTCACCTTAGGACCTCTAGCCTCCAGAACTGTGAGAGAATGAATGTCTGTTGTTTTAAGCCACCAGTTTGTGGTAATGGTTCTGGAAACCCTGGGAAGCTAAAACAACTTGGTTGCTCCATAGCTGATTGCATCATCACAGGATAGCATGTGGACTTGGGCAGTAGGACAGAGGGCTTTATCCTTGACCCAAATTTATCTTATTATCCTCTTGGATGAAAATAAAGAGTATGTCTACCAATCAAATAGGTGGATTATGCAAAACCTGGAAAGATGCTTATACTGAAGACAGGATCCATATTCAAAACACCTCAACCAGCTGCAATAATGGGCCAAATTTTATAAGTTGAAATTTAGCAAAGGCAAATTCCTTTATTTAGGTTCAAAGAACCAACTGCATGAATGCAGAATGAGGAACTCCTGGCTTAATGACAGCTTATATAAAGAAAGGTGTTGGTGGAAGCTGAATGTGAGCGAACAATGCACTGCAGTCACTAAAAAAAAGCCAATGCACCTTCAGGTGCTCCACTGACCAGGAGAAATGAGACAAGCAACCCATGGGCATTTGGGCTGGTCAGGCCACATCTGGAGCTTCATTCAACTCTGGGTACCACATTTTAGTTTTTTGACACTACTCAGCATCCGGGGAAAGAGAGCTGGGAAGGTGAGGAGTCTAGAAACCGTCACGCAGGGGCACCTGGGTGGATCAATCGGTTAAGCCTCCAACTTCAGCTCAGGTCATGATCTCGAGGTTCATGTGTTCAAGTCCCACGTTGGGCTCTGTGCTGACAGCTCAGAGTCTGGAACCTGCTTGGGATTCTGGGCGTCCTTCTCTCTCTGCCCTTCCCCCTCTTGCTCTCTCACTCTCTCTCAAAAATAAACAGACAAACAAAAAAAAAGAAACTGTCAAGCAAGGAAAATCAAAGGACCTAGGTTGTTTCCCTAGACACAAGAAGATGTGAGAATGCGGGACATATCTTAAAAATTTAACAGCTTATGTGAAGCAGAGGGAATGGGCCAGTTATGTAGTGTTCTGGGAGGTTCCTAACCAGCAGCTCCTCTGCTGATGAAGGCAAGCAGCCGTGTCTGTCTTCAGGCAAGAGCACAACTGTTGGTTTTGCAGCATCTAGCCTCTCTTTTTCTAGTAACAGCATCCAGATAACCTTTGTGAGACCATTTCACCCGCACTTTGTCCATGGGTCTAGGCACGGATATGTGACTCAGGCTTAGCCAATCCCAGTGCTCTATCTCTTTGGCTGTAGCAGTCTGTCCAGGGATGGGCATGTGACCCAAGTAGATCAATGAGTGTCTATCCCAGGTGGTTTTTTGCACCTACCAGGCAGAGACTGTCTCCATCCGTTAGGATCACAAAGCTGGTAGGTTAGAAACCTGGAGGTGCTGGAGACGAGCTTGCCAAGGTGTGAGAAGAGCCTGCTTGAGAATGAAGTCGACATGGAAATAAGAGCCAAGAAGTGGAGACAGAAAGATCTCTGCTGATGCCGTGTGAACACTGGATCCAGCCAAGACTAAAGCCCATTTGTGACAGGACACAATAGCTGTTCACCAGTTTGAGTTGGGGCTTTGTCATTTGTGGTCAAGTGTCCTAATACATACCTACCTGCAAGTGTAGTGGGCTGATGAAGACATCATACAGAGGGAATAGTAAAGATTGAGACTTATTGAAAATCGTCTGTATGTAGAAATTGTGGTAGACTTTTAGGTTTACCTTTTAAAAGCATTATACTTACATGTAGTTTAACGAGTTAAATAGTTCCGTAAGACTTGTTATGAAAAACAGTTGTCTTGGGGCGACTGGGTGGCTCAGTCAGTTAAGCGTCAACTTCGGCTCAGGTCATGATCTCGTTTCCTGAGTTCGAGCCTCGTGTCGAGCTTTCTGCTTTCAGCACAGAGCCTGTTTTGGATCCTCTATCCTTTCTCTCTCTCTCTCTCCTCTCTGCCCCTCCCCCGCTCATACTTTCTGTCTCTGTCTCAAAAATAAACATTTAAAAAAACAAAAAAAGAAAAAACAGTTGTCTCTTGCAACTTAGACCCCATTTCCAACTCCTCAGAGCCACTTTCAACTTTTTCAGCTAATTCCTTGTCTATCTACTTATCACTATGGAAGATTAGGACGTAGTTCATTTTGCTCTCCCTGCCCCCATCGCACAACACACTTCCCATCCCCCCCTTCCTCCTAAATGAGTTATGATGTAATTTTCTTTAGATCAGCATTCACTGTTTATATTTTTGGCCTTGTAAACTCTAGTCACAGCTTATGTAGTATACTATAATGACTTTTTCCTGTACAACATTTTGTTTTTGCTGGAGTTAATAATTACCTTACGTTTTTCATTTGCTTAGTGTTCCTTATGTCCATTATTAATCCAACCTCAATCATCCCCTCATTTGTGTGTAGATCTCTAGGCAATATGCTCATTACGTTAGCTGTTCTCTCAGTTGCTGCTTCCAGAACAGACGCATCCCTTCATCTGCCTTCTGATCTGCTGTGGTCTGGACTAGTCACCCTCCAGGCCTTGGCCACTGCTGTTGTCTGGGGCTTTTCCTTCACCATCAGCTAGACAGTCCCTCCCCCTCGCTTTATTGGCTCTCAGCTCCTGAATCCCATTCCTTCTTCTTTCTTGGTTTACACTGTTGTTTGGGCAGAGCACACCCTTGAGTAGCTTCCTGAGACAGTGGATGGGTGCGCAGAAGATAAATTTTTGAGATCTCTTCTGAAAATGTTTCACACTCACACTCGATTGCTGTGGATTGGATATCATTTTCCTTAGAATTCTGAAGATCTGGTTCCGTTGTGTTCTAACTTCCAGAGTTGCTGTTGAGAAGGCTGATGTCATTCTGATTCAGGAAACGTTCTTATGTAACCTTTATTTAATTTATTTTTTAAGTAATTTTTTTTGGCATCCTCAAAACTTGTACGTTCTTTTCATTGTCCCCAGTGAGTTGCCCTAGCAGATCCAGAGATGAATAAGTCAGTCCCCAAGGAGATCTAAGGCCAGTGGAGAAGATGTTTATTGGTTATCAAATTTCCCCAAAAGTTAGAAGCTTAAAACAACAACCATTTGTTATGTCAGTTTCTATGGGTCAAGAACCTGGGGACAGCTTAGCCAGATGCCTCTAACTCAACAAAGCCAACCAAGTATCAACAGGCACTGCAGTCACCTCAGAGACCTGACTGAGGAAGAATCTGCTTCTGGCTCATTCACACTGCAGTGGACTCACCTCAAGTCCTTACTGACTATTGGCTAGGGACCTCTGTTCCCTGCCACATGGGCCCCTCCAAGGAACTACTCCAAGTGACAATTTGCTTCCTCCAGAGTGAGGGCTCTGGGTTGGGGGAGGGGGGTCGGCAGCCAGGTCAGAAGCCACAGACAGTCTTTTTGTAACCAATCTCAGAAGTAATATCCCTTCACTTCTGCCCTATTCTTGTTGTTGGAAGGAAGTTACTGAGCCCAGCCCACACTCAAGGGGAGGGCGTGACGCAGGAGAGATACCAAGAGGCAGGGATCATGGGAGCCATCCAACTAGAGGCTGCCTACCACAATAGGCAAAGGGGTAATTAGCACATAATGTGGTGAATACTGGGAGAGGCAAGTGTGGGCTGTGCAGGAGCTCAAGAGAAGAAATGCCAGCCTTTGCCTGAGGAGATCAGGGAGGGCTTCCCAGAAGCAGTAGCTTTGGATGGAGACTTGAAAGATGAGTGGGAGATATCCGAGGTGCACCAGAAGGTATAAGAGCCTCCCAGGCCAAGTACGTGCAAAAGCCAGATGTGTGAAAAGTTTTGGTGGGTTCTGGAAGCAACACAGCAGAGCCTAGAGCAGAGGGTAAGATGCAAGGCTGGGATGGGAAAGACCCGCTCCTGAAGGACTTGTGTTCTCTCCTAAGGAGACGGTGCTTTATCTTGAAGGCTCTGGGGAGCCACGCCTAGCTTTTAGGGGAGTGAGATGTCTAGATTGTGTTTTAGCAATCCCTGGCTGCTAGCTAAGTGGAGGAGGACAGCAGGAGCAAAAGTAGGAGGCAGAGGACCAGTGAGGGGGCTGTGGTGGGTATCCAGGTGAATGTGGGGGTGACTTGGAGCGAGGTGAACGTGACCAAGGAGGCTTTTATGGTGTCCGTGGCAAGGGATCCAGCCTGTGAGCCATATGAATGGAAGGGAGGGAGGGGCTACACAGCCCAAAGTGGGCTCCATGGATGCCTATTTAATGGCTAGGCAAGTGGTGAGCAGGCTGGGCTTTGCTCCTGGGGGGTTGGCAGGGTTGGGCAGTAACCTTGCGAGCCTGGGAAGAATGGTGGGGGTGGAGACGTCCGCCACCCCTTTGGGTCCCTTGTTTGGCCCTGGGAGGTCCATGTCTGAGTCCTGTTAGCCATTCTTCCTCCATACTTCTTAGAGGCCTCCCTATCTGTAGGCTGTAGCTAAAGCTCGGCTCCAGACCCAGGGCTTGGCATACAGGGGCTTCTCAAATCCTCCCTCAAGCCCACTCCAGCAGCCGTCAGAGTTAGGCTCACCTTCGTCCTCCTGAAGTTCGTGAAAGACCTTCAGGCCTTGAACTAGCTGTCACTGATCTATCAGCCTCATCATCTTCCCCTTCTCTACGTGACTGTGGGCAAGTGAGTCACTTCTCAGTCTTCTGTCTATAAAATGAGGAGGCTGAGCCAGCTGCTTTGCATAGTCTGTGCTGGCTTCTGGGATTCTATCTCCCACCCACCTCTCTGGGTTCTGTGGATAAGATGCATTCCAGCCATCCTGATGGCTGACTGCATCCCCTTCTTCCCTCTGCTCAGGCCTGCCCTGGGGAGCTGTAGGGCCGCAGTGAACTTAGCTCCTCATCTTTATTCTTCAAACCTTTTTTTGAAGTTTGGCCTTGTTCTCAGTTGAGCATACTTAGGTATTGACACCGGGGTGTCCTGGCCTGGGATCTACCCAGAACACCATGAACTATCGGTGGGACAGTCTTCCAGAAGTCACAGAGTTTACCCCTCTGGTCTGGGCTTGACTATTCATTACAGATAATCCTTTAAATAGGTACTGAAGAAACTTCTGTGTAACATGTTCATATTTTGCCAATCCCAATGGCAAAATTCTTTCTTAGGTTTAGTCTGAATCCTTCAGGAAGCCTTAGACCAGTACAAAGCTACATTCTTAGGGGTCCTGGATAGAAGACTCAGACTAGGTCCTGTCTCACGTAGTTTTCTGGCTCCAGAAGTGGGGGCTCAGTCCTCCAGGTGGGAAGGGGACCCCTTTCCTTTTACCCCCTGCCCCCTCTGACTAGGCCTAGCCCACACCTGTGTGGGGCCAGGTCTGGCTGCTGCTGCCCTTGGCACCAGAAGGGCTGAGGGTGTTATGTAACTGGTCTTGACCAGACATTCTGGTTCCACAGGTACGGCCTACAAGTTAAAAATTGTTCTAAAAATGCAGTGCAGCTGCCTAAACACACAGTCCTAGAGGAGGAGGCCAGGGGGCAGAGGCCACAGTCATCAGAAGGATGTGTTTTCCATGGTGACATTGGGACCAAGCGCTTTGACCTGAAGGGAAACATCACACTCAGGGACCAGTGGCACATGCCTGTTCCCCAGAAACAGGTTCTGTGGCCTCATATCCTCCGAGCTCTTTTCTCTAGACCTACTCTGTCTCCCTCTGATTCCCCCCAACTTCCAGCCCCCCTGTCCTCCACTCACCCCCCCATGAGAAAGTGGCTCTGGCCCCACCTCTTCATAATCCTGTCTGGTCTCCATCTGTCCCTGCATCAGAGTCTTGCTTTTCTGTTTTTTGTTTTGTTTTGTTATGTTTTTGATGTCTTGTTCCATTTCTATATCTTCAGGGCTCCTCTAACCTTCCCGTGCTGCTTCTTTGCTGGTCCCTTCTCTTCTTTTTTTTCCTCTTTTCCCCCCTTGCCTCTGCTCCCCGGGATCAGACTTCCTTTCTCCTCTCCCTAAAATGTGCTCCTCACCCTAAGTCTCTGGTCCCTCCATCTGTGACCTTGGGGAAGTCCCTTCACCTCTCAGTCTCTGAGAAACAGGGACAATCCACTGTGTTGCCTGCCTCACAAAGTGGTTGTGAAAATCCAAACAGGTGGCGCTGACTTCTGTGCACATGTACAAAGACTTTAAAACACTTGTTCTTCAGTGCCTTTGTTATGTATTTATTAAGCACGTACAATTTGCCAGGCAACGTGGTACGTTCTGGGTATGTAATGAGGAATGAAGACACCAATGGGGTGGTCCCTAAACCTGCTCATTAGAATTATGTGGAGGGCTTTGGTTCGTGGGTTCTAGCCCCATGTCAGGCTCTGCACTAACAGTGTGGAGTCTGTTTGGGATTCTCTCTCTCTCCCTCTCTCTCTCCATTTCTCTCTGGTCCTCCTGTGTACACGATCTCTCTTTCCCTCTTTCTTTCCCTTTTCTGTCTGCTCCTCTTGCATGTGCTCTCTCTCTCTCTCTCTCTCTCTCAAAAATAAATAAATGAACTAAGTGATGACATTTATTTTAATACTGTTTCTCAGATTTTCTACCATGAGCGTGTATTGCTTTTATAATTTTATTAAAAACGTAATTTTAAAAGAGAAAAGATTACAGACTGGAGAAAAAGTTTGCAGCAAATAAGAAAAAGATTAGGTTCATAAATAGCTAATCAAGACTGATTATGAGCAAAAAATATGAATTAATTTCATTCAAGGGGAACCCCAATAGTAAATAAATACCACGCCATACCAGATTAAGCTAACAAGATTCAGTCGTATTAACCCAACCACAAAAGCTCTCTGCAGAGTTGGTGAGAACATGCTTACATACTGCTAACAAAGTGTAAATTGTTTCACTGGGGAGCAATATAGCCATAAAGCATTAAAAGGCTATAAACACGGGTGCCTGAGTGGCTCAGTTGGTTGAGCTTCTGACTTTTGAATTCAGCTTGGGTCATGATCTCAGGGTGGTGGAATCGAGCCCCACGTCGGGCTCTGTGCTGACCATGAAGCCTGCTTAAGATTCTCTCTCTCCCTGTCCTGCTGCCCCTCTCCCCCACTAGCTCTCTCTCTCAAAAAAAAAAAAAAAAAAAAAAAAAAAAAAATCTATAAACAAATATCTATTTATTTTTAACAGCAAAAAGAAGCAAACTAAGGGCACCTGGGTGGCTCAGTCAGTTAAGCTTCCAACTTCGGCTTAGGTCATGATCTCACAGTTTGTGGGTTCAAGCCCTGCATCAAGCTCTGTGCTGACAGCTGAGAGCCTGGAGTTGCTTCAGATTCTGTGTCTCCCTCTCTCTTTGCCACTCCCCCACTCACACTCTGTCTCTCTCTCTTAAAAAAAAAAAAAAAAAAATTTTAAATTAAAAAAAAAAAAAAAAAGAAGAAGCAAACTAAAGATCCAGCCTTAAGAAAATGAATAACAAGGGCCACCTGGCTGGCTTGGTCAGTGGCACTTATGACTCTTGATCTCAGGGGAGATCTCAGGGTTGTGAGTCCGAGCCCCACTCTGGGTGTAGAGATTACTTAAAAATAAAGTTAAACAAAAAGAAAGAAAAGAAAATGAAAAACTAAATATAGCTTCATCAACCTGATGGAAGATCGGGCTGCCATTAAAAATTCTGTGTATGAAGACTACAGTAGGATAATGAAGGAGCATTTATTTTAAAAATGTTAAGTGACCTGCAAAATATGACATAGATCACCAGAAGTGAGGCGATATCAGGTATGTGTGCATTTAGCCAAACAGGAAGAACTAGGCAGAAAGAAAATAACAATTTTAGGCTTAGAATGCTGAGATCATAGGTGTTTACTTTTCCTTTAAAATTTCCTTTAATGTCTCTATATTGTTTGTACAACAGTTCTTTTTAAAGAGAAGTCAGGATGTGGGTAAGAATGTGGAAAATATAGCCACATGCCGTCTTCTCCCTCTCCTGCAGTCTTGCCCAAACCTCCACCTCCTGCCTGGCCCTCTGGCCCCACACTCTGGGAAAATCCTGATGGCGGGTGTAAATTCTGTTTCACCCAGTCATTGGTGCCTGGGGCTCCACAGGAACAGCCAGGCTGGCTGCTCCCCTTTGCTGAGCCTGCCTTCCTGTCAAGCTCTTATACGCTTTATCTCAACATAATCCTCACAAGTCAGTGAGGCCGGTGCTATTATCTCCATTTTCTAGACTTAAAAACTGACTCATAGGGGCACCTGGATGGCTCATTCAGTTAAGTGTCTGACTCTTGATTTTGGCTCAGGTCACGATCTCATGGTTCATGAGTCTGAGACCCGCATCCGGCTCCATATTGACAGTGGGGAGCCTGCTTGGGATTCTCTCTCTCTCTCAATTTGCTCCTCCCCACCCCTCAAAATAAATAAATAAACTTAAAACAAACAAACAAACAAACCTGACTCATAGAGATTTGGATAACTTGCTCAAGGTTGCGGAGTGGGTAAATGCCAACTGCAAGCCTCTGTTCTTAACCTGTGTGCTGGGCTGCTGGGTGACACTGTTCTGTCCTGTGATAACAACACATGGTCTCCGGGGAGTGGCTGGGGTGTGGGGGTTCAAAAACAATACATGTTCTCCATTTAACAGAGGGAGGAAGACATATCAAGAGAGAAGTGTAGTGAACTATGCTCTTCATTCAAATGTCACCTCCTAAGCGAGGATGCACTGGGCCATGTTATCCAAAGCATCTCTCCACAGCCACTCTCTTATTACCCTGTTGTTTCTTCAGATAATTTAATCACTGTCTGATAGTCTTTAAGTATTTGTAAGTTCCATGAGGACAGACTTTCCTCATTCACCTCTGTATTTCCCAGGACTTAGCACAGAGTAAGTGCTTCATGAAGGTTTACTGTTTGCTGAATCACCTGGATGAATGAAAGTGTTGTAGGCACTGTGGGAGCAGACACTTACACAGCCGAGCAGAGCAGGGAGCCAAGGGAATTATTTCAAAAGGAGGAGAAGGGGGCAGAGAAATCGCATCTGGGACAGTTTGAGAAAGGGAGTGGAATGCACTTGTTTGGTAAAAGATCACAAACACTTTTAAGACCCTTCAAACCCAGAAGAGATGTGTCTAGGGCAATGGGACAACAGTCACAGGGTTTAGAGGCAGAGATCCTGGGCGCGGCCCTGACTGTGCAGAGAAACCAGACTCAGGGTCCCGGCTGGAGGGAGCCTCTGAGCCAATGCTTAGGTTCTACCGGTTTTAAAGAGGCATACTTAAAGCGACTGCATTTCCTTCTGACTAGCAGTTTATCTTCTCTAATTTGGCCTAAGCTAATCATGACAAGTGAGAGCAAAGGTGAGTACAAGCATTGTTGTTAAGGACAAAAGCTAAGAAAGCCTGTCCATGCACAGGGGAATGGTTCATAACGACTGTGTACTCATTAAAATGCACGTGTAGATGTACATATTTATAGATTTGAAAAGATACTCAAGATATATATTTCATGAAAAAAAACACATTTCCAAGCAGTACGTCTGGTATTATTACATTTTGATTTTTTTTTTTAAGATTTTAAAAATAAAGTTTATTTATTCATTTTGAGAGTGGGAGAGAAAGAGAGAGAGAGAGAGAGAGAGAATGAGAACGAGAACTCCAGCAGTGGAGGGGCAGAGAGAAATGGAGAGAGAGAATCCCAACCAGGCTCTGCTCAGCACAGAGCCCCATGTGGGGCTCGGACCCACGAACCACAAGATCATGACCTGAGCTGAAATCAAGAGTCAGACGCTCGACCAACCGACTGAGCCATCCAGGCACCCCTCATTTTGACTATACTGGTTATCTCTGATCAGTGGGCCTGCAGATGATTTGTGTCCTTTTATTGCTTATTTTTGAAAAACATTCTACATTAAGTATAACTTTCTTGGATAATAAAAATGAGAAGAAAATGAGAATAAATAAGATCTGGACTGTCCTCCAGAGATGGGGGTTGGCAGTGTGACCAGACGGGTGTGAGTTGACTAAAGGGAAAAAAGCACATGGGATTCCCAGGGAACAATATCCCCAGGGAAGGAACCTCAGTCCCTGTGTGTCCACAGAGGAAATAGAATCTTCCCCAAACAGAGCAGGTATTGAAACCCAGTCAACTAACTCTAATCAGCTTAGCATTCGTTCAGTACACTCAAGGCATAGCCTGCCAGGTGTATGGATAATGGGATTAGAAATGCAAAATTGATTTCAGGACCACAGGGATGTCCGAGGGTGGCAGCGTGGAGTGGAGGTCAACAGCTCTGCCCCAGGCCTCCCAGCAAGTGGGAGGCACTTGGGGGGGGGGGGGGTCTGACCCTCCCTGGGACAAAGGGGTGGCAGAGCCTCTTCCCTGACGACCCCATTCCTGTCAGTCCCCTTCCAGGGAATTCTTCCTTATATAGGTTAGGTTTTCTGCCACTATAATTACAAATCCAATATTTTCATTGTTTTTCTCTGATTATAAAATACTTGAAAGATACAAAAATGATTGGGGCGCCTGGCTGGCGCATGCGACTGTTGATCTTAAGAGTCATGAGTTCAAGCCTCATGTCGGGTGTAGAGATTATAAATAAATAAATAAATAAATAAATAAATAAATAAATGTAAAAAAGATAATAAAAGTTTTTCTTCCCTTAAAAAATAAATAAGTAAAAATAAAAATGTACATATGAGGAAGAAAAATATGACCGATAAACCTGCACCCCCGAAATATTTTTGTAGTTCATTTTTCTTCTATACTTCAGTTTGCATACATAGGCATAGGTGGCGTCATCCCATGTCCCGCCCCCGGGATCCTGATCTCTTCAGTTACCATCAAGAGTGTAGTGTCCCCAGAGACCCTAGAGGAAGTCTTCCCAGCCTCATTCCTTAGGCCCAGCTCCCCGGGCAGGGCTTGGCCCACACTGATGATGGCTGACTGGATTATCTGCCCAGGAGAGATGGAGACATCTCTTCCCCACGGTGCACTCTGTCCTGAGAACCCTCAAGGAGCAAGACTCTCTCAACAGTGGACTGGATTCTCTTGGGGACCAACATGTGGAGGGGCACAGAGTTGGGCTTAAGACCATAAAATCCCCCATGACCATGTTTTCTTGTGTCTTAACACAACCAAGACGGCTCCCTGCACAAAGGAGCACCACTAACACCGCCATATCCTTCATTTCATATAACAGGCACCTCACCATTCCTACTGTCCGGGTCTGGTTCTGTGGGATCCCCCTCACAGTTTCAACAAGACAATTGTGATTTTAGCTTGGCTTTCTGGCTGGTAACCCACATGGGAAAAGCTAGAGGGCCCCCCCTCACACGGCTTGGCCGGTTGCTGATTCTCTGATTCCCGGCCTGGATACTGGGCCATTTACGTGGCTCGCTCAGATTGTGAGACCCTGGAGAGTCTCCATCTCTGCTCTCTCCGTCCAGGCTGCTTGAGGTAATTGGGTACTGCCAGAACATGCAAGCTGACACAGGGCCCTAGGTGGGTCCCGCCAGCCAAGTCTACACAGACCCGGCAACCTATCCCCTTAGACCACTGAGCTAGCCTGAGGCCAGGGCTCACCTTCCTCCTCTTCCCTTTTCCCGAGGCTACACTATGCAAAGCATAAAACCTCTACTCTGGTCCAGCCATCTGTCTCCGGTTTATCATCACAGTCCCCACACGTTTACTCTCTCAATTTTTTTATTTAATGTGTATTTATTTTTGAAGAGAGAGAGCTAGCACAAGCAGGGGAGGGGCAGAGAGAGAGGGAGACAGAGGATCCGAAGCGGGTTCTGTGCTGACAGCAGAGAGTCCAATGCGGGACTCGAGCTCATGAACTGAGATCATGACCTGAACCGAAACCAAATGCTTAACCGACTGAGCCACCCAAGCGCCCCCACAAACCTTTACTTTCTAACTGACTCCCTGTATCAGCACTCCATGAAAATGCAAACTCTTTTTACAAGACGTTCCATTGATCAGAAACCTCACAGTAGTTTCCTTCTTTACTCAAAGTTAAATCCATTCCTTACAAAGCCATCTTCCGGGGCTCCGCTGGGCTCTTTACTGTTCCTCCGATACATTTGGCATGCTTCTCCCTCAGGGCCTTTGCACATCGGTCCCCTCTACTTGGAATGCCCTCACCTCAGGTATCCATTTGGCCACCTCTCTCACCTAAAGTCTTTGTTCAAACCTCCCCTCATCGGTGAGGCCCACATTGTGCCTGTGTTTAATACTGCGGTCTGCATTCCCACCCATACCCGTCATTCTGCTCTATGCTCTTTTTCCAATAGCTCTATCACCTTCTAGCAGTCTAAATAATAGCTTATTTATTTTTTTAGTGTCCAGCCTCCACCACCCAGAGTGTAGGTTCCAGGAGAGCAGGGATCTCTGTCCGTTTTGTTCACCGGTATATCTTGTGTGTGTATAATGGTGCCTCGCACAAAGCAGGTACACAAGTATAGGCATTGAATGAATGAACAAAAGGTATTTAGAATTCTGTTTCTAGGAGGAAATTACTGATGGGGAAAAATAAATGTACTTTTACCTGGAGCCAGAGGCAGAAGTAGGGTGGAAAATGTTCACCACAGTCTGAGTTCCAGTTTGTTTTGGAATCTCCAGCTCACTCTCTCACTCTGCCCAGTCTGTAGTGGGGAGGAAGTGTCTTACGCGTGCACACTGCACGTCTATATGCGAGCCCGTCCAGGAGACTTCAAAGTAAATGGGCAGAGATGCCCTTGGCTTCTTCAGCCTCCATCTTGGACCAATTAGGTTTGATCTCAAGAACTTCCTGGACCATCCCAGGAAGGAGGGAGCTGGCAGAGTCCAGCAGGTGGAGGGCCCACAGAATCATTCTGTCTGGTGATACTTTCCTTTGTGGGCCCAGTTGGGTGTGAATTACCTGAAAGAAATGGGATGAATTAAATGATGCTCTAAAAGACCCTGAGGGGCGCTTGAATGACTCAGTTGATTGAGGGTTGAGCGGTTCAGGGTCCCACTTCGGTGCAGATAGTGATCTTTTGGTTCGTGAGTTCCAGCCCTGCATCGGGACTCTGCGCCTGCTTTCAATCTTCTGTCTTCCCCGCCACCCCCACCCCCGCACCTCCCCCGCTTGTGCTCTCTCTCAAAATAAATAAACATTTAAAAGTTCTTGAGACAGCTCAGATGTGGTGGGAAAAGTACATGTTTTGTAGATACAAGATGTGAGTTCGGGTTCCACCTCTGCCAATGACTAGCTGAGTGATAGCTTTGGAAACTCCTGTAGTAGGAAGAGTAATGATCCCCAAGGACACCCATGCCCTAATCCCCAGAATTGTGAATGCATAACGTTACTTGGCAAGGTGATTTTGCTGATGTGATTAAGGTTGTAGGCCTTGAGATGGAGACATTGTCCTGGATCATCCTGGTGGGCCCAGTCTAATCAATGAGCCCTCAAAAGCAGGACACTTTCTCTGGCTGAAGAAAGAAGAAAAATGAGGTCCAAGGGAGGTCTGAGAGATTTGAAATGTGAAAAGAACCCAACCACCATTGCTGGCTTTGAAGATGGAGGAAGGGAGCCACATACCAAGGGATGTAGGCAGCCTCCAGAAGCTGAGAATGACCCCCAGCTGACAGCTGGCAGGGACACTGGTACCTCATCCTACACTGCATTGAACTCAGTTCTGCCAACTACTGGCATGGGCTTGGATGCAGATTCATCTTCAAAGCCTCCAGAAAGGAACACGGCCCTGCGGGCAGCTGATTTCAGCATTGTGAAACCTGAAGCAGAGAACCAGCTGAGCCATGCTGTGCCCTGACATCTGACCTACAGAAAGTTGAGATAATGCATTTATGTGGTTTTGAGCTGCTAAATTTGTGCAACAACAGAAAATGAATATTCTCTTTGAGCCTTGATTTCCTCAGCTATAAAATGGAGACAGTGATGATAGTATCCATCTTACTGACTTGCTCAAGCACCTGAGAGATGTCCACTGTCCCCAGAATTTGCACGTGGTGCTCTTTCCCACCCTCCCTGCCTGCCCTGTCTTGGTTGAGGCTGGAAGGGGCGATCCCTAAGTTGAGAGCACAGAGCAGGAGTAGCAGGGATCTGTTGTTGAGCCTTCTGTTGAGAAGAGAACAGCCTCAAGACTAAGAACCCCATCCTTCTAAGACAGGCAGGGGGGCAGTGAACCCTCTTCCCAGCTCTTGGGGGAAGCCAAGGCCACGGTGGTTGACAGGAGAAGTGGTCAGGGACCCCATTGCCTGTTCCTACTACCCCCTAATGCATAGTTCCACCCCTCCAGGAAGTACTTCACATACATATAGATCAGCCAAGTTAGAAGGGCTTTTTGAGACCATCTGGCCCAAACTGCTGTCACACACTTGGGAAACTGAGGCTCAGAGAGAAGGATCCTTATATCACACACGCAGTTACTATGAAGTCAGTGATGAGGCCTCAGACTTCATCTCTCCCCAAAATTCACATCATGCATCCAACAGGCTGCACCAAAAAGCAAGCTCAAGTCCCAAACAGCCCCCACCTCCACTCACCACTGGCCCTATCCCCTACATCAGCTGGCAGCTTTTAGCTTCTAGACAGGGGCCAAGCCATCCTGTTTACTCTTAGCTAGAGGGACTTATCGCAGAGATAACCACATTCTCCCAAGACTAAATAAAAACAGCCACACTTCCAGATATTCATTCATGTATTTATTATTTATACCACACCTACTTCCAAAACCTATTTGAGGTGGCTCACAGTAAAAGCCACACGTACAACAGAGTTTTCAAAAGGGAATAAATGTCCAGTCAAAACCTTTCATGATTTTCAGACTGTGGGAGTGATTTTTTTTTTTTTTAATGACAAAAGAGGTCTTTGAGCTGAGGTACTTGAAGGGGTCAGGTCTTGGTATAGATATTTAAGTGTGCCTGGTCAGGTTGAGTAGTTAAAACTGGAGCATCTGATGGAGTGCAAGAAGCAGGGGTAGGAAAGAACAACCATCGGGAGGCCAAGAGCAAGTGGAGGAGTAAAAGGCACATTTTATCCTCCCCTCCCCCCCCCCATTCTTCCTTCTTGGATGCTGAGGTGCGATGATGTGATGCCTGGAGCTACAGCCACTGTTTTGTGGCCATGAGGCAAGACATACCCAACATGCTGAAGACGACAGAATGGAAGGAGCCTAGATCCTGGAGGACAGAGTTGAGCTACTGAACCAATCCTGAAGAGTCCACCATCAGTTGTGTGAAATGATGAAATGTTTCTATTGTTGAAGTCACTATTAGTCAGATGTTCTGTTACTTGCAGCCAAATGCATACAAATAGATGAATTGAAAGCTCATTGTGGTCAGCATGAGATGCAGTGGAAACGGACTTGTTTTTCCCAAAGGATCATAAAAAGCTTCTTAGAAAACATCATTGAGGAGGATCTTCAAGGATAGGTAGGAGGGGCCCCTGGGTGGTTCAACTGGTTAAGTGTCTAATTCTTGATTTCAGCTCAGGTCATGATCTCACAGTTCTCTCTCTCTCTCCCTCAAAAAAAGAAAAGAAAAGAAAAAAAAAAGAAAAGAAAAGAAAAAAGAAAAGGATGAGTAGGAGTTTGCTAGGCAGGCAGGGGAAGGCAGGGCATGCCATGCACGTGAAAAAGGCTTGGAGGTAAGAAGGAAGATGCAGGGTAAAGCGGTCACTCACAGAGGGCTGAGAGGTGAGAACACATCTGGAAGAACGTAAGCAGAACACAAGGGGCCCTAGACCCAGGATAAATGTGGATTTGGTTGAGCAGGCAATAGGGAGTCAGTGTGGGGCTTAGGCCAGGGCTAGAAGTGGGAACTGGAGGAAGTCAACAGGTTACCAAATATCCACGAGGAAGGATGAGTTTTGGGAATGAGTCAAAGGGACCCAGAATACAGAGAGGGAGCCAGGATCAGTACTGAGACTTAAAAAAAAATTTTTTTTTTAACATTTATTTATTTTTTTTTGAGAGAGAGTGAGTATGCAGGGAAGGGGCAGAGAGAAGGAGAGAGAGAGAATCCCAAGCAGACCATCACCAGCATGGAGCCCAATGTGGAGCTCAAATTCAGAAACTGTGAGATCATGACCTGAGCCAAGGTCAGATGCTTAACCAACGGAGCCAGCCAGGTGCCCCTCAGTATTGAGACTTTTTTACCAAAGAATTTCTCACCTTTGTTTTGGGCCTTATCTAGGGACTGCTTGTTTTGTAGGAACTAGTCACCCTGATGGTAAGAACAGTTAGTCACACAGAAAATCTGTGTGATTCACAGCAGCTGCTGGGAAAGTCCTTACAAAGATTGGGAACCCTCAAAAAGAATATGCTGTGTGCTATAGCACTTCAGAGCCTGGCCAGTCCCCTTCACAGCACAAATGAGGAAACTGAGCCGAAGAAGGGGTGGGAGCCAATAGGCCACACAGCCACCTGGAGGCACAGCAGGACTGGAACCCAGTTAGCCTGGTCCTTGGACTAGCGCTCAGCCCCACCATCCTCACCTCCAGTCACAACTATAAATGGCCATGGATCAAACAAAGAACAAACGAGAAAACTGGGCCCAACAGGATGACACGGCCCAGCCTCCCCTCAAACAAAGAGAAGACAGATCCACGTTTGAAGCATATTAATAGGGCCTGTCTCCCAGAGTGAGGAAGTTAAAGATAAAATTCCTTAAGCCCATACTGATTACTTTTAGTACTCCTTCAGAATTCCTAAGAAACTAAACTTTTCTTTAAAAAACAAAACAAAACAACAAACAAGCTTTGAAGTTGTTTGAAGATAAAAAGTATTTTGTGGGCCAAGGCTGGTGAGGGGATGGCCTCCATGTATTTTGAAAGAAACTTGGGAGAGTTCCTTACTGTTTGAGAGGCTTCTGCTACGAGACCACAGACATATTTGGCACCCCTTTGCTGCCCACTTACAGCGGTCTCAGAGTCTTTTAAGCCTGCCGAGTTACATGGCCCTGATGTGCCGGGGCTGACCAGGCCGGCTGCCCTCAGATCCGTTTCATCACCTACCAGCTGCAGGCCTGTCCTCTGCTCTCTCTGTGCTTTGGTTTCCTCACCCATACATGAGGAATATAATAAGAGTCACCAGCTCAGAACGCTGTTGTGAGGGTTAAATGAGTCGGCGTAAGGGCCGAGGGCAGCGGTTGCACCTTGTTCCATAAATCTCGGAAGGGAGAAGGGGGCCAGCTGTATCCAGCCTGACTGGGCCACCTGCAGGTAGGTGCGGTAGGCCTTTGCTGTTAAGTGTGGTCCCTGAACCAACAGTAACTGTCACCTGGGAGATGGTTAGGAAGGCTGGATTCAAGGCCCGACCCTTAGCCTACTGAGGCAGAATCTTCATTTTAGCAAAAGATCCTCAGGGGATTCAGGTGAGCATTGAAGTTTGAGGAGCCCCGAGACAGGCCCCTTGGAACGAGCACTGAAGGCATCTCTAAGTGGAGGGGTTTGGCCCCATTGCAACCAGAATCTTCTGGCCCTCCTGATCTTGAGACCAGATGCTCCTGGAGCTGCTGTTTTATGTCTCCCGCCTGCCTGCTAGGGAGGCCTGGCCCCAGAGCCTGTCCAGCCCGACTACTGCTTTCTGCAAGTCTGTCTGGATGTGACTTTTGTTTCCCTTTCTCTGGTTTGAGTCCAACAGGTGGGGGCACATGGGAGACCCTGGCCATGCCTTGAATTTGCCTGGAACAGGGAAGTGTGGTGCATCTTCTGTAGAACCTCTGGCTGTGACCAGGAATGACCTTCCAGAAATCCCTAGGTCCCGCAGAGCTCAAGGTACTTTCTCCTAACGGCCATCTAAAGGCCAGCCCACCCTGGCACTGAGACAGTCATGGGACTGGCTGTGGGGGTGACTAATTCTGAGAAGTTGGGGTCAACTAAAACCCTCAGCAAAGCAGAGAGGGGCCCATTCATTCATTAATTCTATCCAGTAGCATTTTTAAATAAATGACTGTATTTAATTGGTTCAGGTAGTTCCACTTACTCCAGGAGTCAGAAAATTTTTGGTGTTGCCACCAAATATTTGTGTGACCTCAAGCAGGTCAGTTTCCATGTCTGGGCTGAGAAGGGATTAGTTGTAAAAGGAGGGAAGTTCTCTAAGATGCCTTTTCTCTGTTCAGAAGTAACATAAATACACCTGATTCAGTAAGTGGGGATCCAGTTAGAAAGGGCCTAGGAGGCTAAGCTGTAAAATTCAGATTTGATGTTTTAAACTTGTACTGCCCAATACAGTTACCACTAGCCACCTGAGGCTGTGAACACTTGAGACATGGCTGCTCTGAATGAGATATGCACCAGGTGTAAAATATATACAAGATTTTGAAACTTTGTATGACAAGAAGAATGTAAGATATCTCATTAATATTACGTGGATACGTGTTGAAATTATAATATTTTGGATATGTTGGGTGAAATGGTAGACTTTATTACAATCAATTTAGCCTGTTTCTTGTTTTTTATTTTATATGTGGCTACTAGATGATTTAAAATTACACATTGAAAGGCGCTTGGGTGGCTCGCTCAGTCAGTTAAGTGTCGGACTCTTCTGCTCAGGTCGTGATCTCACAGTTCATGGGATCCAGCTCTGTGTCTGGCTCTGCCCTGGTGGTGTGGACCTCCTTGGGATTCTCTCTCCCTCTCTCTCTGCCTCTAATGAAAGTTCAGGTTTTGCTTATACCTCCCCAAAATGTCCATTTGAATGTATAACCTATTGTTCTGTCTTTGGGGCATGACTTGGTGCTCAGTTGGTTATAAACCAGGAACAGGTCTCTGGAGTGTGAAGATAATTCTTCAGGTCATACTTTCATGACCCGGCAGGGAGATAAGTAAAGATCTAAAATAAAAAGACATGTTCACGCTGGGAATGGTATTGCAACGTAGTCTCCTGGTACAGTGAATTCTTCCTGGGCATAGAAGGCAATGCTTTGTGGTTTGGATAAAAACTGGAAGAGTAGCAAAACGTTAGCCGCGGCTTACAGGAAATAAGTTACCAAACCATGCCTCTGTGGATCAACTTCCTCTCATGAAATCCCCTCAAAGCGGCCCTGTAAGTCATTTGCCATGTGGATTTTGAGAAACTGGCCCTCTCCTTTCTTCACCTTCTGGCCTCCTGAGCTTGCTGACTAGCTGCCATTCTGGGAGGCCTGGTCTGGAGGCCTCTTCTTCCTTGCACATGCCTGACCATGCTCTGTCCAGGGGTGCCTAGTTGGGGTCAATGTGGCAGTCAGAGTGAGGTTTGCAAGGGCACAAGAGAGGAAGAGCATTCACTTAAGTGTCAGCTCTGAGCCTCCCTTCGTTCCAGACAAAGCCTCCTGCCTAGCTACAGCCTAGCAGATCCAGAGTGGCTCCCACTCCCGGGTTCTGCTTACTCTACCCAATTCTCTGTGCCCTTGACTGTGGAGCATGGGACAGTGTGGATGGGGCCACTGTCCCCCCTAAGGACCATGTCTTCTGGGGCACTAGGACTGCATGGCCTGTACCCTCTGGGCCAGTTGCTTGGGCTATTTACAATAAGCACATTTTTCTCTCAGTGATTTGGAGAGGAACCAAATTCCCTTGACCTAAGCTCTCATTGTACAAACAAATGATCCCTCAAAAAGCCCTAGAATGAAAGGGTCATAGTATCCTTTGGAATAAAAAATACACAGGATCAGATAAGAACGGGCTTGTTTATGGTGTGAACGGAGCTGGCCGCTCATTTCGTGGCCGTCACTTGCTCCAGCCTCCCCAGGGTACCCTCTCCATCCAATCCAGCCACCGAACACCCAGCTTTCTATTACAAGGGCCCAGAGGAGGGGACTCCTGGCTCCGCAGTCCCAGCAGGGAGGGGCATTTCTGATTCTGGAGCCCCGGGCTTTCTTGGCTGACCTGGCCCTGATTGTCTGTGGCATCAGGATTGAAACAAGCATCACTCACGCCATTCCTTCTTTCTTTCTTTTTTCCCTCGTTTTAGTCCTTTGTTTTTTTATGTTTGCATTATCTTACTTGACAGTTTGAAGTGTATAAACAAAACAGACAATTTAAGAATGGGCCGAGAGTTTGGGGGAATTTCCCTCAGAAGCTAAACCTGTTTAGAGTAAGAGTTCCTGGTTCCAGCGCAGCTGAGTCAGGGCCTTGTGAGCTTTATGTCGGATTCTTCTATTTTTTTTTTTTTAATTTTTTTTTTCAACGTTTTTTATTTATTTTTGGGACAGAGAGAGACAGAGCATGAACGGGGGAGGGGCAGAGAGAGAGGGAGACACAGAATCGGAAACAGGCTCCAGGCTCCGAGCCATCAGCCCAGAGCCTGACGCGGGGCTCGAACTCACGGACCGAGAGATCGTGACCTGGCTGAAGTCGGACGCTTAACCGACTGCGCCACCTAGGCACCCGGATTCTTCTATTTAAAAATGTAAGGTGACCATCTACTCCAAGTATTCTTGCTGGTGCCCACCCTCAGAATCCAGCCCCCTCACCCCCCCCCACCCCCATCCAGGCCTGGCCCAGCTGACAGTTCTCTCCAGAGACTCATTGTGGGGAATGTCATCTGGACCACATGGCTCTGGCCTCAGAGTCAGTCAGCGGGAAGAACAGGAGATACAACTCGGGAGCGGACGTCATTGGCTACCTAAGAGGCAGCCTAGTGGACACGTTCCATCTGTCAGTACCTGCTTCCCCCTGCCCTCCACAGTCAAGGCCACTTAACCCCAGCCATGTGTTCTGGGGCCAATCCTGTTTTAGATCAGGAGCTGAATTTGATTCTGATCCTGCTCTGACTCTATTATTTATTTATAGTTGTAATCATTAACCATTTGTTGCACTCTTGCTGTGTGTCAGCTGCTGTATACATAGTGCCATTTAAAGCTCTAGGAAAATAAATAAATAAAACTGGGAGCCCTACAAGGAAGGGACTATTAAGGTCATGTAGAACATGACAAAACTGAGGTTGAGGAGATTCAGGAACTTAGTCCCAGAGTCAGGTTCACTCCAGCTCCAAGTCTGCATTATGTCTTTTGTGATTTTTTTTTTTACTGTAAAATATGTTCTCAAAATAGTGTCTATGACACATATAAATGATCTAATGCGTTACAAATTATGACAGATCTTATATACAAATAAGTTCTTGGTTATGTATTTTAGCGATATGTTTACAGCTTGTTTTTTGCTTTATTTACGGAATCTTTTCATAAAAACAAATTCTTAATTTTAATGGAATAGGATTTATCATTATTTTCCTGTATGATTTTCCCTTTCCATAGAGTATTTAAAAAAATCATTTCCTATTCCAAAGTCATAAAGATGGTTTTCTATATTGTTTTATAGTTTGGCCTTTCATGTTTGTACCCTAAAGGTTTTTTTTTCAATGTTTATTTATTTTTGAGACAGAGTGAGAGAGCATGAGCAGGGGAGGGGCAGAGAGAGAAGAAGACACAGAATCAGAAGCAGGCTCCAGGCTCTGAGCTGTCAGCACAAAGCCCGATGTGGAGCTTGAACTCATGAACTGAGATCATGACCTGAGTCAAAGTCAGAGAATCAACTGACTCAGCCACCCAGGCGCCCCTCATGCTTATGTCTTTAAACAAACTAGAGGTCTTGTGTGTGTGT
Organism: Panthera uncia; assembly: GCF_023721935.1. Classification (NCBI taxonomy): domain Eukaryota; kingdom Metazoa; phylum Chordata; class Mammalia; order Carnivora; family Felidae; genus Panthera; species Panthera uncia. The sequence continues at coordinate 70,342,457 of NC_064810.1, read as the reverse complement.
GTGTGTGTGTGTGTTTTGTTTTGTTTTGTTTTTTGAGCGTAATGTAGCATATACGAAGTTACAGACATTGTGTGTGTGCTCTCTAAACTCACATAGGAACTACACAAACCGGGCTTACTTCTTTCAGTTGAATTTTTGCAAGATTTTATTGAATATTTACTGTGGGCCTATCTGGAAGTAGGTCTTGTATAGTAAAAAAAAAAAAAAGAAAGAAAGAAAGAAAGAAATTACAGATTGCTAAAGTCTTGAATCATTAATTAGGAATTTACTGTTAAGGAGAATACTGCATATTTGTTAGCTTCCTGATTGATTGTTTTCACATGAGTATATATATGTTTATATGGGTTCTGTGGGCCACTGGGGATTCCCAAACTCACTTCCTTTGAAATGAATCTGGTGTGGTGTGGTAAGCCTTGGGTTCTTGTTCACATTCTATTTTGTTACTTATCTTTCTCCACAGGGATATGCTATGGTCCAGAGATTTTCCTTAAGATCCTGCAATGATCCTCTACTTTTTCACGAGTAAGTGTTTGTGAACAACTAAATCCTTTATGTGGCTGTATGCTTCAAAGATTAGGTATAAGCATGGTTAAGATCAAATGGGCCACGATTGGGTCATTAGGTCCAAACAACTGGCTTACCATAAGCCTACCATTGCCACTCTAGATAAACTCAAAGCTGATAGTCCATTATATATGAATTTGTAGAACAGAGGTGGTTATGGGAGTTCTTTCTCATCCAATATGAAAAATTCCTTTTATTATAAAGTCACCTATTATAAAGGTTTCATCATGAAAAAAATAAAAAAGGCACTTGCATAGGGGAAGAAAATATCTCAAATACTACAGAAAGCTATAAAATGAAAAACTTCTCTTTCTCTCTTTCTTACCTTGGCCCACTCCCTAAAAGTTAAATCATTATTGATAATATCCTATGTGTTCCATCCCCCAGGTTTCCTCATGCCCCTTTCCAGTCAGTTCCCACTGTCCCTACTTCCTGCCCTTCCAAAGGCAGCCACGTTGCAGCTTGCTTGTTTGACCGACTCTATCTTGGATGTGATTTGGTCTCAGTGCTTACAGCTCTACCTTGTTCTTTTAAATAGTTGTATAATAAATAGCTGTATAGTATGCATGAGATGGGTGCATCAGAATTCCTTATAGATAGACATTAAGAATGTTATCATACATGAAAAGATGCTCAACGTCACTCCTCATTAGGGAAATAAAAATCAAAACCACACTCAGATATCACCTCACGCCAGTCAGAGTGGCTAAAATGAACAGATCAGGAGACTATAGATGCTGGAGAGGATGTGGAGAAACGGGAACCCTCTTGGGGCGCCTGGGTGGCTCAGTCGGTTGGGCGTCCGACTTCAGCTCAGGTCACAATCTCGTGGTCCGTGAGTTCGAGCCCCGCGTCAGGCTCTGGGCTGATGGCTCAGAGCCTGGAGCCTGCTTCTGACTCTGTGTCTCCCTCTCCCTCTGCCCCTCCCCCGTTCATGCTCTTTCTCTGTCTCAAAAATAAATAAACGTTAAAAAAAAAAAAAAAGAAATGGGAACCCTCTTGCACTTTTGGTGGGGATGCAAACTGGTGCAGCCACTCTGGAAAACAGTGTGGAGGTTCCTCAAAAAATTAAAAATAGACCTACCCTATGACTCAGCAGTAGCACTGCTAGGAATTTACCCAGGGGATACAGGAGTGATGATGCATAGAGGCACTTGTACCCCAATGTTTATAGCAGCACTCTCAGCAATAGCCAAATTATGGAAAGAGCCTAAATGTCCATCAACTGACGAATGGATAAAGAAATTGTGGTTTATATACACAATGGAATACTACGTGGCAATGAGAAAGAATGAAATATGGCCTTTTGTAGCAACGTGGATGGAACTGGAGAGTGTTATGCTAAGTGAAATAAGTCATACAGGGAAAGACAGATACCATATGTTTTCACTTTTATATGGATCTTGAGAAACTTAACAGAAGTCTATGGGGGAGGGGAAGAAAAAAAGAGGTTAGAGAGGGAGAGAGCTAAAGTATAAGAGACTCTTAAAAACTGAGAACAAACTGAGGGTTGATGGGGGGTGGGAGGGAGGGGAGGGTGGGTGATGGGTATTGAGGAGGGCACCTTTTGGGATGAGCACTGGGTGTTGTATGGAAACCAGTTTGACAATAAATTTCATATTAAGAAAGAAAGAAAGAAAGAAAGAAAGAAAGAAAGAAAGAAAGAAAGAAAGTTACCATAGGGGTGCCTGGGTGGTTCAGTCGGTGGAGCATGTGACCCTTGGTCTTGGGGTTGTGAGTTCAAGCCCCACATTGGGTGTAGAGATTACTTAAAAATTTTGAAAAAAAAGGCTTTAGAAAGTTTTTAAGTTTTGATTAGTCTTGAAGATTTTTGTACTTTTTCTTACTTACTGCCAACAGTGGGTTCTTCCTTTTTGCTAAACTTGAGGCTTTAAGGGAAAAACAAAAACTCAGTTTTTACTATGGAGCCTTACAGACTGAAGCAACTTTAATACCACATACTTCTGAGAAGTATGATTTGGATTGTTCCTCTTCAGTGGTTTGTGGGACTTTGTTAAAATTTTTCTTTTTCATTTGGGTAGGAGTGGAGGAAACATTAGGACTTTTGTGTTTTTTTTGCCAGTCTCCAACTCTGATCATTTTCTACAGATTACCAAGTCTGGAGGGGACAGTCCCCTGTCAGGGGAACTAGGACGGTACATGCCCATTGTGGAGACAGACGTACTAGACTGTCAGAGATGGGGCCCCTTAATAATCAAACCGTGTAACTGTCCCTGGTGGGGTGTCTGGGAAGAAGGCCAAGAGCAAGATTTGTACACAGGAGGTTATTAAAGATGACTTCCCATCTAACTCTTGGAGAGGAGGGAGGGCAGCAGGATTGGCAGAGGTTGGCCTGGGCTGCAGGTGGAGTGAAGGCCTCAGCTGATCCTACAGCAAGAAGCTTTGGAGGTGGGTGACCCTTTCCATGGGGAGGACATGAGGCAGGTCTCTCCAGCCTTGGGTAATTTCCAGAGAGAGACTTCTCTTGTCCTAAACCCATTCTACCAAGCACCCTTATGATTCCATTTCCATTTCCTCTGTGTTTTATCGATAGGAAAACAATGTTCCACGTAGCTGCATGGGAAAAGTCTGAACTTCGTAAGAGTTTTATCTTTATACTTGTTTTACCTCTGTATCATTCCAAAAGAGGGTTGGAGGTGGCTATGGAGGTAAATACAACTTTTAAATTACTGTATTAGCTATATTTTATTGAGTCCCACTCAAGGCCAGTATACTGGGCTAATTATTTTACATATTTTATTAATGCTCAGAACAACCCTGTGAGGCAGGTACTATTATCTTATAGATAAGGATGATCATTGAAGGTAGGGTGTCTGAGAAACAGATCAAGAGGGAGATTTGTACACAGGACATTTATTAAAAATGCCTATGGGATTACTATCTGCAGAAGAGGGAGGGCAGCAGGATTGGGAGAGGCTGGCTCATAGGCGATTCAAAGAGGTCAGGTAGCTGGCCCAAGGCCACCCAGTTGGTCGACAGCAATGCAGAAGGTTGGACAGGCTCCAAGTCTGTTGTTTCAACCATTTGGTCCTATTGAGGATGACAGGAAGATAAGAGGAAACCAAAAGGGTAGGGCCCCTATCTAAAAAATGCACACCCTGAAGTTGTGCACGGTGCTGGAATGGTGCCCCAGAATTGATTCTAACTCCCTGGGGCTACAGCAGAGAAAGAAACACAATCAGGAACAAGATTCCCAGCAGAACCTCTGCAGGAAAAGCAAAGCCATGATGAAAGAAGTCAGAACAGCAGTTACCATTGTGGGCAGGGTATTGACTGAGAGGTGGCAAGTGGGAGGTTCCTGAGAGCTGGCATTTTTCCACGCTGTGAATCAGGAGCTGATTACTTGGGCTCAAGTACATAAGGACATTTTAAAAGTCATACACTCAAGGTTTACTCACTTTTGCATGTGTATATTGTAAGTAATGTGTATTTTGTACATTGTATGTGTGTATTGTGTATATTGTGTAAAAAAAAAAAGTAATTAAGGGACGCCTGGGTGGCTCAGTCAGTTGAGCGTCCGACTTCAGCTCAGGTCACGATCTCACGGTCTGTGAGTTTGAGCCCCACGTCGGGCTCTGGGCTGACGGCTCAGAGCCTGGAGCCTGCTTCAGATTCTGTGTCTCCCTCTCTCTCTGTCTACCCCTCCCCAACTCACACTCTGTCTCTGTCTCTCAAAAATGAATAACGTTAAAAAAAAAAAAGGTAATTAAAAACTGTGTCAAAAGTAAAACAACCCAGTTGATCAGAAGAAGTTCAGCCTCTTCTGGTACTGAAGCCCTAGAAAAATCCCCAGAGCCCCCAAAGACAGACACTGTTTGTGATGTGGTGAAGGCCATCTTTCTTAATCACTCCTATGACAAGTTCAATCAATATTGAGATTCTTGGGACTTTTCATTATTGTCCCTCAATGAAGGCAGTGGTGTGATGCTAAAGAAGAATTTAGTGAAGACTTGAGATGTCCACAGTGCGGTCCCAAGGCAGAGCTCTGGGTAGTCTTTGTCATTATTGTCAACTTGGCCTTCCCAGGGCTTATGAGGGTGCTTGAATGGGATTGCTTTCTTAGCTCTCTCCAAGACCGTTGTAAGTCTCGGGCTGCTTTGGGTCATGGGCTTAGACCCATTGCCATAGGGAAGCTATTGCTGCACACATACTGGGGGCATGGGGTGATTCCATGGCTGGGGAGCTGGCGTCTACTTACCCTGTCCAAATCTAGGTTGCCGAGACCACAGTCCCTTCTCTTATCTCATAGACGGTGCTACCAGCCACCAGACCTCCGAGTCACACAGCTCCAGGGAGCACCAACCCACACACGTGAACATAGTGCAATGCAGAGACCCTGTCAGCAATGGCCTGGCCTCCCCGCACTCTCTGTCTTTGGAAGAAGGGGGCTTTCTGCTGAGGAGGCAAGGAAAGGCTCCACCCCAGCCCCATCACTCCACGTTGGTTGTGCTGTGGTGGGGGGCTTGTGGGGGGGGCACTGGGAAGCCCCAAGAGCACTGTGGCCTGTGTGGCTGCCAGGCAGAGATGCTCAGAACCTGCTAGCCTATCCTCCTGCCACTACTCTGAACCTTGAGTATTAGCCAACGAGACAACCAGCCAGCCCTCAGGCCTTGTGCTTCATCCTAGCCCAGGCCATCATGGGTTCTGGAGTCAGTTGACCTGGGTTCAAATTCTAGCTGTACACCTTCCTAGTGGGGCAAATCCCTAACCACTCTAAGTTTTCTCAGCTGTAAAATGGGCACAATGCTTACATGAGTGCCCACCTCATTGGGTTGATAAGGAGAATTGATGTACGCACAATGCATGGCACATTGTATGTGCTCAGCATGAGTCAGCTTTTGGCACGAATCTCTTGTCTGCATCGTGATCAGCATAAGAGAAAGATATGCCTCTTATTATGTAATAGAAGTGGATATAATATAGAAGTGAGAAAGCTGGGGTTTGTTTTTAAATAATTACTTTCTTTTTCCATGGTTACAAAAATGTGGGAGAGGGAAACAGGAAGATGTTGGTCAAGGGGTACAGAATTTCAATTCTGCGAGATGAATACGCTCTGGAGATCTAATATACAACAATATGACTATGGTTAATGAGATTGTTTTAGGTACTTGAAATTCGCTGAGAGGGTAGATCTTAAGTATTCTCGCCACAAAAAGAAAAGGAAACGGTAACTATGGGAGGTGAGAGAGATGCTAAGTGGTTTAACTGTGGTAACTATTTCACAATGTATATGTATATTAAATAATCTCTTATAATATATACCATTTCGAATTATCAGCTATACCTCAGTAAAGCTGGAAAAAATGACAGGTTTTTTTTTTTTAATGTTCAAAGTAATACACATTCATTAAGAAACATTTAATGAAAAAGAAAAAAGTTTTAAAACCTATCTGCTATTCACTTTCTGGGATTTTTTCTTTCTATTCCTTGCCAACAACTATGTGTATATGTATGTATATGTGTGTGTGTGCATGTTTTAGCAACTTTATGCAATATAGTATTATTAACCATAGTCACCATGCTGTACATTACATCCCCAGGACTTATTTATTTATAACTAGAAGTTTATACGTTTTGCTCACCTTCAACCATATTATTTTTTTTAAATAAACTTTCTACTTTAATTTTTTTTTTATTTACAGAAAAGTTACAAGGATAATACAGAAAGTTATACTTCACACCCAGTTTCTCCTATTGTTATCTTACATTGCTACTATACACTATCATATTTATCATATGAACCAAAGTTGATACATTTTTTTTTTAAGTAAGCTCTACATCCTGTGTGGGGCTTGAACTCATAACCCTGAGATCAAGAATCTCATGCTCTACCAATGGAGCCAGCCAGACACCCTGATACATTATTCTTAACTGAAGTCCATACTTAAATTTGGATTTCTTGGTTTTTTGTATATTCCATTTCTGTTCCGGGATTTCATCCAGGATTCCACATACATATAGTTACCATGTCTCGTTAGGCTCCTCTAGAATGCAAGAGTTTCTCAGACTTTTCTTGTTTTTAGTGAACTTGACAGTTTTGAGGAGTTCTGGTTAAGTATTTTGTAGAATGCCCTTCAGTTGGAATTTATCTGATGTTTTCCTCATGATTAGACTGGGGTTATGGGTTTTGGGGAGGAAAACCATAGGAATAAAGTGCCATTTGATCACATCATATCAATGGTACTATCAACATGACTTTTCACTGTGGATGTTGACCTTGATCACCTAGTTGAGGTATTATATGTAAAGTTTTCTTTTTTCTCCCCCTTTCATATGGTATCCTTTGGAAGAAAGTCACTATGCACACCCTATCCTTTAGGGGTAGGAAGTTATTCTCTATGTCCTTAATGAAATAATATCTACATATATTGCTTGGAATTCTTCTGTCTTTTTTCTACTTATTTATTTAGTCAATCATTTATTGGTATCAGTAGGATCTTGTGGGTATTTATTTTATACTTTGAGTTATAAGCCAGTATTATTATGCTATTTATTTTGTTGCTGGACATTGTTCCAGTTTTGGCTATTGGGAGCTCTTTCGGTTGCCATGGACATACCCTTGTATGTTTTTCTTTGAGTACTTCCTTACTTTCTGGCACTAACAGATGTTTCGTATTTATGTTGTATATTCCATGCCCCAGCCATTTCTCCAAGGAGCTTAGTTTCTTTTTATTGAGGAATGGTATTGGAAACCAAGATCTGGGCACTGGGTGTCCTCACTGTACCTGGGTGTTGTTACTTCCAGGCTCTCTCAGTGGACAGAACTAAGAAATATATATGTATATGCTAATAGCTTTTTAGTGGATTCATTAGGATTTTCTATCTACAGAATCTTATTAATTACAAGTGGGAGATAGTTTCACTTCTTCCTTTTCAATCTGGATACTTTTTATTTATTTATTTTTTCTTGCCAAGTTCCATTAGCTAGAACCTCCAGCACGTGTTGAATACAAGTAGTGACAGTAGGCATCTTTGTCTTGTTCCTGATCTTAGGGGAAGACATTCAGTGTTTCAGCACTAAGTATAATGTTAGCTGTGGTTTTTTAATAAGTGTTCTTTATCAGGTCAATGTTTATTTATTTTGAGACAGAGACAGAGTGCGAGCAGGGGAGGGGCAGAAAGAGAGGGAGACAGAGAATCTGAAGCAGGTTTCAGGTTCTGAGCTGCCAGCACAGAGCCCGACATGGGGCTTGAACTCACAAACCGTGAGATCATAACCTGAGCTGATGTCAGACGCTTAACCCACTGAGCCATCCAGGCGCTCCTGTTGAGTGTTTTTACAATGAAAGGGTGTTGAATCTTGTCAAATCTTTCTGGATCTATTGAGATGATCATGTGGTTTTGGTCTTCTATTCTATTGTTATAGTATATTATATTAATTGATTTTCAGATATTAAACCAACCTTGTACTCCTGGGATAAATCCTGTTTGGTCATGGTGTATAATCCTTTTTATATGTTGCTCATTTCAGGTTTCAAGTATTTTGTTGAAAATTTTTACATCTATATTCACGGGAGATATTGCCCTGTTTTTTTCCTATAAAGTGTTTGGTTTTGGTTTGAGGGTAATACTAACCTCATAGAGTGAGTTCGAAAGTGTTCCCCCTGCCTTTATTTTTTGGAAGAGTTTGTGAAGAATTGTTACTCTTTCTTCCTTAAATATATGTTAGAACTCACCTGTGAAGCTATATGGGCCTGAGCTTTTATTTGTATGGAGTTATAAAATTTCTATTTCAATTTCTTGTTATAAGTTTATATAAATTTCTATTTCGTCTTCAGTCAGTATCCATAGTTTGTGTCTTTCTAGGAATTTGCCCATTTCATCTAAATTGTCTAATTTGTTGGCATACAGCTATTCCTAGTATTATTTTATAATCTCTCTTATTTCTGTAATGTTGGTAGTGATGTTCTCTCACTCTTGATTTTCATATTTTGAGTGAGTTTTTTCTCTCTTTTAATTTGGTCAGTTTAGCTAAAATTTTGTCAATCTTGATTATCTTTTCAAAGGACAAATTGTGGCTTGATTAACTTTATTGTTTTTATATGTGTATACTAATCTGTGCATACACATACATCCATAACTGTTACTGTATTATATCCATCTGTGACTATATTAAGCTAAACACAGGTTCATACTGATATCTCCAACTCCAATCTAGTATCACATAATTCATTCTAGCCTTTCCCCTTGCTCATCTGTAACTTCATACATTCAAGAGTAGTAAATTTGGCTCCCATTATCTGCACCCATTTACTTATTTGTTTAATCCCAGTATATGCGTATAGTGGTTTCAGGATTGTTAACCCATATCTGCATAGGAAATAACTTTATCAATTAAAGTATAGTGCTCAGGTACAGTTCCTTTTGCCTTTGGTCTTACAATCTCCACTCATTTCCAAAGTCATTTAGGTCAACATCCACTCTCTTCAGTTAAATTATTATCATATATTTTAATAACAGATTCTTTTATCATAGTCTACATTCTACTCTGGGATTTCCCTGACCTAATTTTTTTTACATTGAGGTTGATTCCTTGTGCTATAAAGTTCTGTGTGTTTGAAAAATGCAGTCTCATGTAACATACAGAACAGTTTTACTGCCCTAAAATGCAGTTCATCTATTCAGCCCTCTCCACTCCCCACACTCCTGTCAACGACTGATATGTTTTATATTTCTATAATTTTACCTTTTGCAGAATGTTATATAAATGGAATAACCTTTTAAGATTGGCTCTTTTCACTTAGCAATATATGTTTCATTTAGCAATGTTTTGTATGTTGCATGAATTAATAGCTCATTCCTTTTTATTTCGGAATAGTATTCCATTGTATGGGTGTACTGGAGTTTTTTTTTTTCATACCTTCACCTTTTGAGGACTATCTTGGTTGCTTCCAATTTTTGCAGATTATGAATAAAACTGCTGTAAACGTTCATGTGTGGATTTTTGTGTCCATAAGTTTTCAAATCTGTTAAGTAAATGCCTGTGATTGCCATATTGAATGGGAAAACTATATGTAACTTTATAAGAAATGGCCAGTCTGTCTTCCAGAGTGGCTCTACCATTTTGTATTTCCACCAGCAATGAATGAGAATTCTTACACACTATGACAGAGGACTTTTCAACTAAAATGACTCCAAATCTAAATTTACGGCCCTCTATTAATCTTGCTCTTTACTGCTCTGATGGATCTAAAGCCGTTGGAAACCACAGGAAAGTAAGGGTGTGCCTGGGAGGGAGATACAGACCCTTTGATTAATGTTATCAATCTCTTTGCCAATGGGTAAACTTATAAGCACCAGACGTCCAAGGACATCTCATTCTGCTAACCGTAAAGGACTATAGTTGCAGAGAGGAAAGGTTCTTTCTTTGCTAAACTGATAATCCCAACCTCTCATGTGAGATTTCCTCCAGGCCATGTATATTTTGCACCCCTTTCCAATAATCCAGATGGTACCATGCTATAGGGAACTACAGATATTATATTTCTAAAACCAATACTTTCGTTAGCCTTTTTTATTTTGTTGTTGATAGTAGGAAAAGTATAATTTGGGTTGAATATCTTAGGATAAGATGGTCCCTTTCTTATTATCTTTGAATTCTAACTGGAGATGAATCTTAAGATACAACTGTGATAGGAGCAAATAACTATAGCATCAGGAGTCCTGGCTTTAATGAGACTCAGTAGGACTGACAGGTACTAGGACACATTTGGGGAAAGGGGGTCAGGATGATCAGTGAACAGGAAAGACAAAAAGAATAATAATTTATTGGGGTGCCTGGGTGGCTCAGTTGGTTAAGTGTCCAACTCTTGATTTTGGCTTGGGTCATGATCCCAGGTTGTGGGATCGAGCCCCGTGTCAGGCTCTACACTGAGCGTGGAGCCTGCTTAACATTCTCTCTCTTTCTCCCTCTGCCTCTCTCCCCTGCTTGCATTCTCTCTCTCTCTCTCTCTCTCTCTCTCTCTCTCTCAAATTAAAAAGAAAAAGAATATGAATAAGAAATTATCTGGGGAAGAGGGAAGGAGCCCATGGCAGAAGTGGATGAAGGGCCCCCTGGGCCTGAAATAGAGAAAGATGAAGGAAGTCGGTCTAGAAAGTCAGGAGGGGAGAACAATTGGGGTCTGATCTGAATGGAAGCTGAGAGTGAGAAGTTTGGGGAGAAGAATCTGGGCTTCAGTGAGTTTAGGAGTCATTCTGACCTAAAGTTTTGACAATAGCATCAGCAACAGCTGATACAGTTGATGCCCCTCTAAGGTGTCCACACCATTCTAAACACTTTACTGCATTATCTCACTCAAACCTGTGAGATGAGCACTATTTTATAGCATTTTAGAGAGAAGAGATATGATTGGGGTTTGGAGAACTTAAGATACCTGGAGATAAGTACGTATCTCTAAGACACTTATCTTAAGATGAGATTTCAGTCTGAGTTTTTTGGTTCCAAAGGTGCCTTCTTTTTTTTTTTTTTTTTTTTATTTATTTTTTTTTTAAATTTTTTTTTCAACATTTTTTATTTATTTTTGGGACAGAGAGAGACAGAGCATGAACGGGGGAGGGGCAGAGAGAGAGGGAGACACAGAATCGGAAACAGGCTCCAGGCTCCGGGCCATCAGCCCGGAGCCTGACGCGGGGCTCGAACTCACGGACCGCGAGATCGTGACCTGGCTGAAGTCGGACGCTTAACCGACTGCGCCACCCAGGCGCCCCCAAAGGTGCCTTCTTTTTGTCTGCGGGCTCTTGAATACCTTCTGTGCTTTGGCTGTGGGGTATCAAAATGCTCACGGCCTGCCCAGATGGAACCTTCCGGATACCCCAGGCCTTGTTACCTCCAGGAGGCCCCCTACTTCCTCCTGGCCAGTCTTCCCTCCTCTGAACCCTCAGAAGTCCTTGTCTAACAGGTCCCTGGCAAGCACATGTTGCCTTGAGTTTCAGCTTTTGCATTTATTATGCAATTCCTGAATTTTTCACAATCTGCTTTTTCATTTGTTTTTTCCCCCCTGAACTTTTTTTTCTTTTCAAACAGACTTTGTTTTTTAGAAAAGTTTTGGATTTATAACAACACTATGAAGACAGTACAGAGTTTCTGCCTAGCCCCCACACTCAGTTTCCCCCATTATTACCTGTTAGTGTGGTGCATCTCCCTCTTGACCATTTTCTACACACTTATGTACATATCAAACAACTTCCAGAAACACAGTTTTATTTGGAGTGTCTCAGCCTCCTCCTCACAGGTTAGAAACCATCACTCGACACAGGCCAGATATCATGGAGCCGGGCCAAGGTGAAGTCCTTGCTCTTCTTCCAGGACAGTGATTTGGGGTGACATGCTGAGGTTTCAAAGCAGGACGTGTCAATATCTCTTTTCCTTCCTTGTGGAAACTTGAAACTCTCCCAAGAGTGAGCTCTGACAACAAACAAAAACAAAGATGGAGGTGCTGGAATCTTTTCTATGATTTTCACCAGCAACACCCATTTTGTGATTATCTCTAATTCAGGGCAACTTGTTTGGAGAAGTCATCCAATGAACAGGCTGGTTTTGTCTGAGCCCAGGAACAAACCGATGCCAAAGGAGTGCCCTTCAATAAACACTTATTGAGCACCCACCAGGTGGCTCTGGGGAGAGTCCCCAGAACTGCCCTAAATCTGTAAAACACAGTGTTCTGGAGCAGGGAAGACAGGAGGCAGAAGCCCCAGCTTTGGGGAGGAGGATGTTGGGTTCTCTCTGGGACAGGTTGGATTTGAGTGGGTTATCCAGGTGGAGGTGTCCACAGGCACCTGGGAATAAAGATCTGGCACTTAGAGAGAATAAGGACACAAATTGGTATTTGTACAGTGAGCAGAAGGAATCTCATTGTAGAGGTCCAGATGTGAACATGTGGGTAGCTAACCTTCAACTCATCACGTACCTTCTCTCAGATAATTCATGACATTTGCATATCTGTTGCCCCCCTTGTTTTATAAATCTTCTTAGAAATTAGATAATGATGAAGCACTTCTATAGATCCACTGTGCTGACCATTTTTCTGTTTTAAGTGATACGCAAATATGAAACAAGGATGTTCCTCTTAATGTTTCAAAGGCTTTTGATGCTGCAGAAGTAGAATAATAGGCTGGTGGAAGATAGATGAGTGATCAAAGAGAACTCAAGGGAAGCCTTCTTTTTTTCTTTCTTTCTTTTAAATGTTTATTTATTTTTGCGGGGGGTGGGGGGGGGGACAGAGAATCTGAAACAGACTCTGTGCTGACAGTAGAGAGCCTAATGTGGGGCTCGAACCCATGAACCGTGAGATCATGACCTGAGTTGAAGTCAGAGCTACCCAGGTGCCCCTCAAGGGAAGCATTCTGAAGCAGCTGTTTATTGGCACAGTGCCTGACACACAGTAGATCCTCCATAAACATTAAATACACCATAAATAAGATAAGATGAATGGGAATGTGAACCCATAAAGGCCTACCCATTCACAGACTGACTCTCTCTATTCTGTGTACACAGGGAAAATCAGAGGTATGCCTCAGACAAGCAGTAGGGACTTGACAGATGGCCCCAAAGCAGCTCAGGCTTACAAACAGGACGATGTTATATAGTCTCTCTTGCAGAGGGATCTTGCACACAAGCCCAGATTGGTGCCTGCTGCCACTCAGACAGGATGCTGGTTTAGGGCTATTCATGACCCAGCCCAGTGCTAAGCAGCCAGAGAGAAATGGGTCAGGGCAAGGGCGGGCCTTCCAGGAGCTAATTGCACAGAGATATCCAGACAGGCTGAAACAGCGGCTGCGGCTCAGTGTCTGAGGTCCTCAGGGGCAGAATCAGAGACTCACCCAAGGCTCGGTCTCTAGGGAAGGGCCTTGGTGGGCCAGGGACACCTCAGGTCTAGGCTACCCTGGGGCAGAAAGGATAGTCTTGAGAGCCCATTCCCAGGCAAGGCCCAACAATGCCACCTGCACTATGCCCGTACCAGTCCTCCACAGCTCCAAGTGTGAGAGTCCTGACACAGAGGCCACCTCCCTCTTGCTAAATCGGGTGAATAAAAGGAAGCAGGTCAAGGCTGGTGCCCCCACTACAGCCAACCTTTAACTAGACTCCAAAATTAGATTCCCAAATGCGCACGCTGTGGTTTGTTTCATCTCTTGTGAGTGTGTGATTGGGCTGGCAGGGCGGGCAGGGAGGAGTGATATAGTAAAGCTAAGAGTTTTTGTTTGTTTGTTTGAAAGATGGGGGTGGGGTATTTGTGGTGGTGTTTGATCATTTTCGAAAAATCCTACCCTTGTTCCAGCCCTGGCTGGGTCTGCAGGAGAGGGTGGTGTTCCCGGGCAGAGTCTGCAGGGACTGGCTATCCAGCTGCTCTTTCCTGGAGTAACTCCGTGAAGTTCACAATAGGTCATTCCTCTAATTCAGTTTCAGAAACTCAATTTTTATCAGTTCCCCTATGGTCATTAAGAAATCTGCTACCCAACGGCACAAAACACTGATTCATCAGCTGTCTTCATTACTCTGTGCAGAGCAAGAGGGCTGCTGGCAAGGCTGAATCTTCATACTGGAGTCTAACATCCTCTCAGGAGGGAAAAGCCTCAAGAATTAGGATGAGTGGGTTGTTTGGCAATTGTGGAGTTCCAGCAAAGGAGCTGAATGGTCTTAAGGGCTGTTTTATTTAAGCTGTGATCGCCCCAGGAATTGCCCTTGTCCACGGAAAAGCTTGGTAGAATAGAAGCTGCTACAGTTACAGAAAACAGCTGCCAAGCAGAAACCACTTTCAAGTCAGCTGGCCACACAGTGTGCCCTCCCTGTGGGGCGTGCTGGAGAAGCAGGCTAATGAAAACCTCTTTCCTCTACAATCTACTCAAATGTGCTCTGAAGCAACCTGGGAATCACCAGGGAGCTTGTTAGAAATGCGGAGTCAAGTCACAGGCCCCCACGGGGAACTTCTGAGTCAGAATCTGCATTTTAACAGACCCCCAGGAGACTCGCATGCACAATATAGCTTAAGAAGCCCCAGGCTAGCGTCCAGGCTCCATGTGGATCTCAAAATCCACTTCAGTTTGATTCAACCTCAACACCTGCAGGGAACCTGCCTTTTCCTTAGTAAAGTTAAGGGTGGACCTGGGATCTCCCTCCGTTAATGCGGAAAGCACTGGGCTCAGCAGGAATGCCTCCTGTTCCCTGGATTCTCTTTCCCTTTGGAGCTGCCACTGCTTACATTTGAGTCCTGTGTTGGACTTCATTACACAAGCCAGTGGGTCCCTTCAGATGCTTCTTTGTTTGAATCCAGTCTCAGAAGGGTAATCTTATGAGGTTTAGAAGTGGTTTATCAAGGGGCGTCTGGGTGGCTCAGTTGGTTGGGTGTCTGACTTCGGCTCAGGTCATAATCTCGCCGTTCGTGAGTTTGAGCCCCTCATAGGGCTCTGTGCGGACAGCTCAGAGCCTGGAGCCTGCTTCCGATTCTGAGTGTCCTTCTCTCTCTGCCCCTCCCTGCTCAGGCTCTGTCCTTCTCTGTCTCTCAAAATAAAGGAAAAAAAAAAAAGTGGTTTATCATGACTACATTTTAGCTTGGCTGCTTTCTGCTTACCTGGTTGTGGGCTGTGGACCTTCATGTCATCAGTTAAGCAAATTCAAAATCTCACTGTAGCATAGGCTACTTCTGGGAAATGTTCTGAGAGATTGTTATTCCAGGCACACTGCACCTAGTGAGCTTGTCTTTATATCTTAGGGTCTTTTATTTTGTGCCGGTGACATCAAATTCCGTTACAAATTGGACTCAAACCTTCCTAAGATGAGTATGGTTATAAGGTCCAGGCTGGAGTAAGTTACTCTACTCTGGGCACAGAGCTTCAACCATCTGCCTGTTGGACAGTGTTTCAAAATTCCAACTTAAGATGTAGTGAAAGGTGGTTTTCAGATAGAAGATCTCAAAGATCTGAAGCTAGGCTATACCACTGAAAAAGCGTGGCACTTGAAGTCAATTGTTTTGTATTCTTTGCGCTTCCATTCGTTCACCTATAAAATGGGTATGGTGCCTATTTCACGGGATTGTTGGGAGGCTAAGATACTGTGTGTGACACAGTAGAAGCACCCCACCCAGCACCTGGATGGGGTCTGGGCTCAGTGAATGTTAGTCGCTCTAGAACCCTGGCTCTGGGACACAGCTTCCCTACCATTTAAGAGACTGTGTGACATGAACCGGGGCAAACTGGGCCAGCCCTCACAGATGTAGCCACCAAAAAGTTGCCTCCTTGACCACATTTCCATGTATGAGAAATAAAAATTTCATCACAATCATTTTCCAAACCAAGGGAACACTTGTCTGCTTGTCTATATTAAGCTGAAGAAACCAAAAAGTTTCTGATGATACGGTATTTTTCCCGAACACTGGATGTGCTGACTTGGGAGTTAGATTTAATCATCTGTTTGCAAGTGTCTTCTGGACACATATGTTCATTTTCCCTGTTCACATCAGCAGCCACCAAGCACGTCACAGTGTTCTTTCAAAGGCCTCTTTAGGCAATGTTTGGCCACATGGCATACAGTTTACCATAAGTGTTCTTGTTTAAGATGCCAGATGTCCGCCATGGAGGAAGAGAAACTCCCAACAGGAGTGAAAGAATTGCAAAGTACAGATGTCCAAAGGAGGAAGATGAAAATAAGAAACACTAAACAGATGTGCTGATATTTTGGAAACAAAGTTAATATGATTCTTTTCATTCAGTAACTCTCCTTATCAAAGGTAGCATACATTGGGAGAATTTAAGGAAATCAGGATCTTGCAAGGACAAATATGAGCGCACCGCAATTCTGTTAAACATTTCTGGAGCATCAGTTATACTACAAGATCTTGTGTTTAGAGTGATCTGAGATTTCCTCCTCAACATGAATACGAATCCAAATTTTGAAATGCAATTAAAGCTGAAATGAAAACTAAATGGATTCCCCAGACCCCCAAATATTGGATCTTCTCAAATTGTCCTACTTGGACAGTCTGTGAACCTCTTTAGCAAAGATTCTGCCTTGGGGAGAAGACTGTATGTATACAGTCAGCTGTGCCATGATTAGATTCGTAAAGAGATAGTAAAGTGGAGTTGTTTAGAGCTGGGTTCAGAAGCTAGTTTGCCTAGGTTTGAATTCTGCTTATCACCACTTATTAGCCATTACGACCTGGGGCAAATTCTTTAACTTCTGTAGAATCCTAGTTTTTACACCTAGAAAACAGGGATAATGTTAATTGTTATTTCTAAGGATCATTATGAGGATCACATGAACTAATCCTAATACTGTAAAAGGATTAGAGTTGTTCCCAGTGCCCAGTAGATGCTCAGTAAATCCTAGCAGCGATTGTTCTGTTATCATTCGGTGCTGATGGCGAGGACACTCCCCGATGCAAGCAGGCTACACTCCTTTCCATCATGAGCTGACTAGACTGGTGATATACTGGGACAGACAGTCTGTGTACAGTGTATCAGACTGCAACAATGTATGGATATCACATTATCCATGGAAATGAGAGAAATGTGGGCTACTCGTACAATCAGCAAGTACATGGCAAAACTAGATTTTCAACTCAGGTCTCTCTGCTCCAGTGGCCAATCTGTTCCCATTAAACCCTGTTGAAAGGTCAACATGAGTTGACAGTGTGCAGTGATTGGTAAGGTAGTGAATGGGGTGGCAGACAGATGGCATTTGTAAAGGCTGTAGCCTCTAGGACAGAGGAACGTGACGCTGTTCCACCTAGACTGGTCAAACCACGCTTCCAGAAGTGACCAGTGGGTGGGGGAGATGTGGAATTGTGTCCTGTGTTAGTCCTGGGAAGGGATTAGGATATTTAATCTGAAGAAGAGAAGACAGCTGTGGACATGAGAGCACTCTTCAAGCAATAGCAAATGGAGAAAGTAGAGGGAGCGACAATTCAGTTTAATACAAGTAAAAGCTTTCTAACCATCTGAACTATCCAAAGCTCTCTGCTTTGGGAAGTGACAGATTTGCTCTCATTGGAAAGGTTAAGGAGAAGCTGGGTAATCACTTGATGGTATGAAGCAGAGGGATTTTGTTCAATTAATTCAATACACATTTATCAAACATCTGTTATAGGCCAGGGATGGTACAGGAGTTAAAGTTCCCTCCAAGCTCGAAGTTCTATTTTGCCCAGATGAAACTAAATAGAACCTTATACCTTGCTCAAAACTCCAGCCAAGAACACTGGCAAATGGGCATAAATATCCTTATAATCAATTTAAAAATTAATCATTCTGAATTCTTAATTAATTCTTATTAATTCTTCTTTCCTTGCCCTGAGTAACTTTTGCCACTTGCTATAAAACAGGAGCAAACTTTTCCATAGTAACCTGGCTATTGCTCTTACTCTATGTTCTCCTGTGTAAGCTTCCTTTTAGTACAGGGGAAACAAAAAATGATTTAGTCAGCAGAATTAGGACAGGAAACTGAAGGTTCCCAAGTACATTTTTAAAGAAAAAAAAAATGAAAAATAAAATGGAAAATAGTACCAGCCTCAAATATGTGAGCTGACAATCTACCTCCATTCTCTGGAATGCATCCTGTTCCAATGTGCAGAGCTCCACATTTTTATTTTATGACTCTGGTCCTAAAGTGATTGCCCTAGGCTTAGGATTCCAAGGTAAAGAAAATGGATACAGTTTGTCAAATAGGAGATGTGGTCGGGGCTGAATGTGGGTTAGGGTGGCTTCTGTGGTGGTTGCTATGAACACCTACTGTGGGACAGGCAGAGCTCTGCTGTGATTGGCCAAAGTGCGTGCCAGGATTTGAAAGCATTTGAAAATAGTTTATGGGTGTTTTCTAACTCATAAAACCTCAATCAATATTTGCAGAAGTATGGGGTGGTAGAAAGTTGAAACAGTGGGCAAAGTAACAGGGAAAAACCTTGGGAGTTGAAATTTAACTTTGAGCAAGTCATTTGTCCTGTTCACTAACAAGACTTGTGCTCTGAGACAGGAGATGGCCTCCGACTGTGGTTTTCAAACACAGGTCACAGCCCATTGAGATATCAATTTAATGGGTTGAAATCAACATTTCAAAAATTAAACGGAAAGCTCCATAGTGTTTTGTACATAGCAAAGGTATTATTTCATAAAACTCTTGTTTCTTGTGAACACACACACATAAACACACATATACACACAAACATATACACACACATGTGTACGGAGTTGTGAAATAAAATTTTACCCAAAGTTTTAGCATCGAGTGCCATCAAAAATATTTGATCCTGGGGTGCCTGGGTGGCTCAGTCAGTTGGGTGTGTCTGCCTCTTAATTTTGGCTCAAGTCATGATCCCAGGGTCGTGGGATGGACCCCACACTGGGCTCTGCACGGAGCATGGGGCCTGCTTAAGATTCTCTGTCTCCTTCCCTCTGCCCCTCTCCCCCACTTTCTCTCTCTCTCTCTCTCTCTCTCTCTTAAATAAAATAAATAAATAAATAAATTGAATCTAAAAAAACTAAAAAATTTTTTGACCCTAAGAGACCATTTGGACCATAGATACGACACCAGAAGGAACTCTGTTAGTGAGTTGGCATATTAATGTGTTTTTTAAAATTTTGATAAAATATACATAACATAAACAGATTAATTAATTAGTTAATTAATTAATTTTTGAGAAAGAGTGAGTGGGGGAGGGCAGAGACAGAGCCAGGCACAGGATCCAAAGCAGGCTCTGCGCTGATGGCAGCAAGACTGATGCGGGCTTGAGCTCACAAGCTGTGAGATCGTGATCTGAGCCAAAGTCCAACACTCAACTGACTGAGCCACCCAGGTTCCCCCAAAAAGATTAATGTTTTTAAATGTAAGGAACAAAGTACTAAAATGAAGAACCTCCCACCTCCAATTTGTATCCTCTTGTACCTTTGGGTTTATGATGCCTTTCCCCCTCCTCTACTCACCTTTTTTTTTTTTTTTTTTTTCTTCCTAGGTTCCTGGTCTATAACTAAGGTAAGAGGTGTACATTTTGACTTTGATCTTATGGGACAAGCAGCCAAAGTTCCCTCTTGCTGCATCTGTGCCTGAGTTAGAGAGGAGAATGTGTCTACATGCAATTGTACATTTCTATTAAAAATAGGTTATTAAAAACAGTTAAACAGAAAGATTAACTAGAATCTACATAGGCATATAATTTGGAGCAGGATTTAGAGAACTACAGGTATGTCCTAGTGGGCACATCCGAGCCTTATGTATCTTTTCGGATCTGGACATTTTGCTGTCATAGACCCCAGCTTGCTTTTATTTTTGCTTGTATTTAACATTTGCATCCTTGTTATCTTTTAAGTATAAATTCTGTTTCCCCATTTGTCTTCTGTGTCCCCTGTCTTTTCAGAGGTATAGATTTGTTTCATATCTGCTTGTGAGTCTTTGTCTGACGCACTACACTACTACAGTAAATGTTAATAATAATGGCAATTAATTACCTTTTCTTCTCAGCCATTACCAGAGTCTTTTTTTTTTTTCTGTAATCAGGACATTGAAAGCCGTTAAAGACAACTTTCCTTTTCTTAAGTAATAGTTGCTTAGAACTTTCCCATTTCCAGGCTTTTCCCCACTCTGGCCACATTTACTCAAGTGGCTTGGGCTCTGAACTAGCTGCACATTATATCTGTATAACCGTGTGGTTTAAGGAACTTTCCTACTTTTTAATTCACTGGCGAAGGAAATAAAAGGGTGTTATCTCCATGTGGCCAATGGGGAAACTGATACATGGAGCCATTAAACCCATGTTTCTACACCACAATCGGTAACAGCTCTGAGACCAGTTGCTGACTTCTAGGCTGGGATGCCTTTTCACTATGTCAGTGGCTCTTCTGGCTTGGTTTTTTCCTGCAATTTCTCCTTCACCAAATAGCAAGACTTCTGCTTTCATCTCCAGGTGAAGAAAAAAGGGAGAGGGAGAGAATTTTATAGCTGATGACTCCTGTACCCTTTTCTCCACCAGTAATTCCCCTGATGTAGCTGTCAGGTATTTCTGTAGACTAGGGTCTTTTAACATTGGCATGCCACAGGCTCGTTGTCACTTCAGAATCTTTGCGCAAATCATTCTCCTAGGCTGAAAGCCTCATTTCTTCCTCTTCACTGACCTAAAATCCTACACTAGTCTGCAGACATCGTCCATGTTACTTTTCTGCCTGACTCTGCTCCATCCCACCCAGGCTGACTCCACCAACGCTGACCAAAGTCTATTATGTGCCAGTTTACTGTGTGTTTTTAGGAGCTTGCGCCTGTCGTATCTCATTTAAACACACAGAAAATCTGCAAGGCAGGTATTTTAATCCCATTTTCAGTAAGCATTACTAAGAGAGATGAATTTTGTCTGAATGACCCATCTGTATGGCAGGGCAAACATTTAATTACCTAACACCTGCTCTTCTTATAGTCCTGTGAAATATCCTCTTCCCATTTAAAGCCCCAGGCCCGTCTCCCATTCCTTAGCTCAGCATGGCATAAAAGCCGCAATTGTCTAGGATGGAGGAAAAAATTTTCCTTTCCCCAAACTGCAAGAATTTCAGTTCTAAGGTCTCTTACGTCTGAAGAAGATTGGACCTTGAATAATAGGCATTTCAGTTAGGCCAGATAGTTTAAATAAAGATGATGAAAAGCTGATGTCATTGCAAGCATCCAAATTATTGGGTCTCCAGAAGTGGGAGCTAATGTTGTGTAATAATGGCAACCTCAATGACAACAGTGAAAACCAGATTAAAAAAATAAGATTTTGGACCATTTGTATGGAATACCAAACAAAGCAAACTTGCCTCTCAGTGGGTATAGATTCTGCAACAAAGCAAGACAAATTTATATTCATCTACTTGAAATTGCAGAGGAGGGAGAGCCTGCAAAACTTCTAGGGAGAAAGGGGTAGTAAAGGGAATTTAATTCCATAGTGTCCATTATTGCTAATAAAAGATATGAAATTAAAAATATAATTGACATACTGTTTAAAGTGGTGTCCTCTTGGTTGTTTCATTTTAGTGACTGTAAATTTTTTCAGGTTACCTTAAAAAAATTTTTTTTTTCATTATGGTAAGTGTACTTTTTAATTCCCATTCCCTACTTCTCCCATCCCCCCTCTGACTCCCCTTTGGTCACCATTAGTTTGTTCTCTATAGTTAAGAGTCTGTTTCTTGGTTTGTCTTTTTTTTTCTTTTCTCATTCATTTTATTTCTTAAATTCCACATATGAGTGAGGTCAGATGGTATTTGTCTTTCTTTGACTTATTTTGCTTAGCATTATCATCTCTAGCTCTATCCATGTCATTGCAAATAGCAAGATTTTATTATTTTTTATGGCCAAATAATATTCCATTTTATCTGTACACCACGTCTTCTTTATCCATTCATCTATGGATGGATGCTTGGATTCCTTGCATAGTTTGGCTATATAAAATAGAGGTGCATGTATCCCTTTGATTTTGTGTGTGTGTGTGTGTGTGTGTGTGTGTGTGTGTGTGTGTCTTTTGGTAACCACCAGCAGTGCTATTACTGGCCCCAGGGTAGTTCTATTTTTAAATTTTGAGGAAACTCCATACTGTTTTCCACAGTTGCTGTACCAGTGAATGTAAAATTTTTAATTTGGATTTTCGTAGGTTCCTCCTAACCTTGGTATCCTTAGCCCGTTTGTCCATGTGGCTGTAAGATTTTCACCTCGATTCTAGCCATGTTTGTTAAGATCCCACAGGGCAAGGAAAGGGAGAAGGGACTCAGCCGGCCCGTTGTCGGAATTTCAAGGCGGCCCCTCCACAGCTAATCCCTATCCGTCCCATTCCTCGATTTCACTTTTTCCTGCGTAGACCCTCTAAAATGCAGCTATGTTTCTGCTTATAAGATTTAAAAATATTCCTCTCTGGGGCGAGATTTTAAAGAACGGGGGCAAAGGGAAGGGGGCGGTGCGCAAACCTCGTGGTACTTCCTGAAATTTAGCGCAGAATTGGGGGAAGAGCCGGAGCCCAAGCCAGGAAACGGATTTGCATTTTAAAGGATTGTTCATTGTCCCTCAGGGCTCGGACCTGGAAAGCGCTTTATCTATGACTCTTTTATGGCCCTGCCCGTTTTCTCGCTTTGTACCTGTTTGTAAACTTGTCCAATCTTCTTGCCTGGACCGACTAGAGGCGGGGAGCGGGTGTGATTGTTGGAAAGAGTTTAAAAAGTGACAAGAATCCTATTTTGTTATGCATTACACAACCTTATAATAACAATAATGGCAATGAACATTAAAGTTCATCTACAATTATGCCCCCCTAATAAATCACTTGTTTCTGCTTTCCTTTTCATTCCCTCATGCATTAAACATTATGCAAAGCACTGTGCCCGTCTTGGTCCACGTGCATTTTTTACACATCCTAAATACAAACTTGCATTCTGCTTTTAATTCTTTTTCCTTTTTGCTTATCCTAAGCACTTCTGAGGCTGCAAAATATATACTCACAATATGTCTTTATTGGCTACCTAATATTCCAACTAGGGCATACACTTTAAGGAATTATTTCAGTGTTAAGTATCCAAGATGTAAAAGTAAACGCCAACACCATCACCCTTTGTACTGCAAGGCCTGGAGGTCGGTCAAGGTTAGACGGAGAGCTCCGGGTATCAAGGCTGCGGCCCGGGACGCGGCGGAAGGCGGTGAGGAGGCAGCCAGTGCGGGTTCCACGGCTCCTCCCGGCACCTGCAGGCTTGGCGCCTTTTCCCTCCGACCACGCCCCAACCCGCTCCTCCCCGCCCCTCCGCGCACACTAGTCGAGCGCCCTTGTCCCAGTGCGTGCTCACGGCTCGCCCAAGGCAGTCCATTTCCAGGGCACCTCTGGGGTGTACGTGAGGAAGGAAGTGACGCAAAGCCTGGGGGGGGGGGTCGGAAGAGGGCGGGGCCAGGTTATAAACAGCCGGTTGGGGGCGTACATCCCCCACAGAGCCTCAGCTTCGGCCTGTAGCGGCTCGGGCGGTAGCGGCCGGAGGGGGAGACTGTGTGAGTGACGCGCCGAAGCTAGAATCTCGCCGACCCTCCTGGCCTCCCCTCAGCCTGCTGGGCGGGTGCGAGCGGTCTCCGGTGCGGGCCCCCTTGGTGCTGTCCAGCTGCATTGGGGGACCGCAGGGGGCGCGGGGAGGCGCAGGGGGGGGCGGGAGGAGAGGGCGGGATGGAGCGGGGCCCGCGTGCGGGACTGGAAGGGGCCGCCGCGGCGCGGGGAGCGGGCTGCAGGTGCAGCAAGGTGGAGCCGCGGCGCGGAGAAGGGCTGCCCTTCTCTGCCTTTCTGCGCCCTTCTCGTCTCGCCGGGCGGCGAATGGTTTCTCCGTTAAGGCACTGAAGGCGGGATGAGGGGTACCCGGCTGTCGCTCTGCGCCTCGCCATTCTGCTTCCGGCCGTTCCTCAGGCCACCCCGATCCCTTGTCCTCACTAGCTCGTCCTTAAAAGATACAGGACCTCGTGGGACAGCCATAGGCCGCGGGCGCGGGAGTGCGAGCCACGCTGCCGCAGCGTAGACTGGCTCTGCTGGGAGCACGTGGCTACTCCGGGAAGTTTCCCCAAAGAACTGCTGTCGGGGTGCGCGGGTGACCTTGAGCTTGTAGCCCTACGCTCTCTCGGCGCCTACCCTGATCGTGGTCTCACTGCTCAAAGTGACAGAGCTGTCCTCCACTCGGTTACGAGTGTGCCCTGGGAATTTGATGTGAGCTTCTGTAAGCCGTGCGTTTGAACTCCGGCACAACCTGATCTTTCAGCGATGCCGTTGGCTTTGTGTGTGGGTTCTCAGTTTTCCCTAGGCAGAAGCTGTTTGAATGCCGCAGGTGCTGACTCGAAGAATATTCTGATTGCTTTCCTTGTTATAAGATGGGAGATTCAGAAATAAGACTTCTACTTTATGAAAGCTATGGTCTAGAGGCCAAGTGAAAGCTGTTTAGATTAGAATTGGCTTTCCCTTTCAGGAAATTAGCAGTATGGTTAAAGGGTTTGCTATATTGACAAATGTCTTAGACGCCCATTGTGTCACTTTCTAGTGGATAGCTTTCTAATGTAGTGGGTAGGGTAAGAAAATATTTTGTGACTTGACTTTTTTCGGTCAACGTTTTTTCCTCTGTTTGTAGCGACCTTGGGTAAAGCAGGGAACTTAATTGTTTCTGCTTTCTCCCTTTTTTGGGGGGTGCGGTGAGAGGATTGAAGTAGGAAGTAGTTGTCCTCTTACAAAAGTACATGGATACCTGATATCTTTATTCCAGGCTTAGATAGGAGTTGGAATACTAGATGCTGATTCAGTTGCCTCTGAGCTAGGGAGTTTGACCTTACTGACAAAGACGTTTAAGGTGATTTCCAGAAGTTGTTGTCTACTGCAAAATTCAAGTTTAGTCTATTTAAAGTACTTCTTGGCTCTTCTTTTTTCTGTTTTGGATTATCATAAATTTAGTATACTTCACAAGATCTAGAACTTAAAACGTTTTGTCATCGATATGAAATATTTTCCAAAAATCGACTTACAGCATAGCACCTTTTAACTTTTCTTTGATAGAATATGGAATGTTTTTGTGAAGTAATGGTTGTGAACTTAGCCTGTACTGAAGATTGTTGGGTAGAGACAACAACTCCGCTAACTCTGCCCTAGGTTGTGGCAGTTATTTGCCTCTGATAACGTACTTAACTATAGTGGAGCAAGGTGCCCGGCGAAACTTGAATCAGACAACAACGAAAGCTAGTTAAAAATGATCCTCTGAGGCCTTTTGGAACCCTTCTCTGGATGTGCCATTTGTCTGCTGTCTCAGATGAGCACTGTACAGGTAGACTGAATTGGACAATCTTTTTACAGAAAGCTGAATAGAAATGAAGATTCTCCTTGTTTTCCTCTATGGGGTTTCATTTTAGACCCTTAAAACTAGGAAAGAGCTTGACCATCCTGGGTAGACACAATTATTATATGTGTCCTGGGGGCCCTGAAGAAGTTTTGTAGGTTCATGTCATCTTTTCATTTCTCCTGCAAATGCATAGGGAAGCAATTTGCAAAACAGGTATCCATAACCAATTGCTTAAGATCTTGGAGCCCCACCAGGTAACCTTTTAAGTTTTTCTACCTTTTTTTTAAATTTGTTTGTTTACTTATTTTGAGAGAGAGAGCAGGGGAGGGGCAGAGAGAGAGGGAGAGAGAGAGAATTCCATGCTGTCATCACAGAGCCCAGTGCAGGACTCGAACTCATGAACCATAAGATCAGGACCTGAACCAAAACTGAGTTGGATGCTAAACCGACTGAGCCACACAGGTGCCCGTGAAGTTTTTCTACTTAAAAAAAAAAAATTTTTTTTAATGTTTATTTTTGAGAGAGACAGAGACAGAATGCGAGTGGGTTAGGGGCAGAGAGAGAGGGAGACACAGAATCCGAAGCAGGCTCCAGGCTCCACGCTGTCAGCACAGGGCCCCACGCGGGGCTCAAACTCACGATCTGTGAGATCATGACCTGAGCTGAAGTCGGACGCTCAACCGACTGAGCCACGCAGGCGCCCCTGAAGTTTTTCTCCTTTTTAAAATCTCCCTACTATCCATGCTTTGTCCTGTGATTCCAGAATAAACCAGAGTAGTGGCAGAGATGGGAGATGATTCCAGTTCCAAGTGCAAGGTTTTCATTGTATTCTTTTTTATGTAATTTCCAAATGATATGAGAAATGAACTTTACATACATTTAAGTATGTCCCCATACTGTTAAGAAATAAAATATCTTTCTTTGTTAATTATTCTTTGTAAATTCCCTATCAAGTATAGGGTAGCGAAATCAATCAGAGAACATAAAGATGTTCCCTGAGCTGAGTCAAGAAGAAAGGAAGGATGAGTAGAACAAAGGAAGGATGTTAGTAGAGGCAGGGACTGAATTCTGTCTCATTTTGGAGATAGTAGAGGGCAGCACTTAGTAGGTAGTGAAGTTCTTTAGAACAAAGAGCCTTAAAAGCAAGTAGAGGAACTTTGTTTCATGTGTGCTGCAAGGACTTGAGGCTGTGGCGCATTTTCCAAATGGAAGTAGGCTTGTCAATAATAAACAAGTGACTCATTCTTATTTCAGGTAAAATGGAGTAGCAGTTTTGGGTATGTTATACATAGATGACCATGTATTTTGGTGCAAAGATCCCTCCATCCTCAGCTGTATGTATTGTGTACAGACTCCTGGTCTTGAGACACCCCAAAGTAGCTTAAGACCTCAAGGCATTTACTGTATTTAAAAAAATTAAATAGAAATTAATGCCACATTTGAAGAAAGTAGGAATGAGATGATATGAATTATAAAGAAGTTTAGGACTGTAGTCTAGCTTGTACCTTCGCCTGCCTCCTGTCTTCCATCCCATGGCTCAATTAAAAGACATTTCAGAAAGAAAAAAAAAAAAGACTCAGTTACTCCTTCCATTTCATGTTCAAAACATACACGGCTCTGTTTTGCTTACTTTAATTTTCATTATTAATGTGAGAAACTGAATAGGTTTTCAAGTTACCATTGAGAGCACCAAAGATACACAAAGTGCTAATATGTACAAAAATCCAGTTGGTGTTTGGTTTGTCTCTTGTTATGGATTATCAGCAATGGTGGTGACATCGTGAAATAAGCTGTAATAAAAGATGTTTGGCTTTTAGATGCCATCTTTTAACAGAACTATGTAACTATAAACAGAACTGTTTATAGACAGTGATTATAACTGGTAGGAAAAGTTTCTCTGATGCTTCTAGAGTACATAAATTAGAGTGATTTCAGTTCAAAGAAAATTCAGTAAGGGGTTCTTTTCAATACAAAGCTTTATCATGTATGAAGTCATTTTGAAAGAATGACTCAATTTTTTTGTATATAAAACTTAAGGAGTAACTTTTGTAGATATCCTAGAATTATCGTGTTATTCATAGATGCGGGGTTAAATTATGAAGTTAAAATGGGAATTGCCTAAGTCACAATTTTTTCCTCTGACTTGATTTCTTTTATGTTATAGTCTTCATTTTGTGTCTGGATATTGAAATAGAAATAACATACTGGTGTTCTCAGTTAAAACTGTACTTAGATTTTAATTATACAAAATCATAATTACATGTTCTATTAATATCTGTTTATGCAGAATTGCAATCAACTCAATCTCATCATTTATTTAAATCCTTTATTTAGATCATTTATTTAAAAGTGTTGTCACTTTAATCTCAAAATTAATTTAAAACTGGAAACCTTGAGGAATGGCTGGTTCAGATCAGCATTAAACTTGTAAACTGGTTTTTCCTAGAAAAGGGTGATTAAAATTGGTTCAGGGTGGGGTCTTCTAGTTCTGGTTCTAGTGATTGGGTTTGTAGGGTTCTGGTGCAGTGATAATGGTAAACTTTTTGTACCAGATAGGGCAAGAGACTTTGCTTCTAAGAATATGATCTTGCTTCTTGGCTCTGGTCGTTAAAGCTTGGGGATTAAATTTTTGTTGTTAATAGGTTTTGATAGGAGACTTTTCTAATGCCAGTTTATATAAGGTCTTTTATTTTATAGTCTGTGTATATCTCAGTTTGCTTTGTGACATGTGCATGTTAAATGCTCTGTTAAGTGTACTTGTAGTGTAGGAAAAGCCTTAAAATAGTATGAAATAAATGACCATTTTATATATCTCAACATAATATCGCTTTAAAACATTTAGATGCACTCAAATCAAATTAATTAGAAAATCTGGATTTCACTAAATACCAGTGCTTTAACTTAACATAGAACTCTGTAGGTTATAGAGGTGTTTTTCACCTTTAAAATGGGTGTTAAGTTGCCTGGCTGGCTCAGTTGGTAGAGCATGTGACTCTTGATCTCTGGGTTGTAAGTTCAAGCCCCATGTTGGATGTAGAGATTATTTGAAAATAAAAAAATCTTTTAGCAGTGCCTGGGTGGCTCAGTCAGTTGAGCATCCAACTCTTGATTTCGGCTCAGGCCTTGATCCCAGGGTCGTGGGATTGAGCCCTGTGTCTCTGTGCTGAGTGTGGAGCCTGCTTGGGATTCTCTCTGTCTTCCCTCTGCACCTTCCCCTGTTTGGGATTCTCTCTCTCCCTCTCTTCCCTCTATCCCTCCCCCACTCTCTTTCTTTTCTCTTTCTCTCAAATAAAAAAAAATTAAAATCTTTAAAAAATAATAAAATGGCTGTCATTTATTTATTTTTAAATTTATTTTATTTATGGATAGTTGACATACAATATATAGTTTTAGGTACACAACATAGTGATTTGAAGGTTAAGATTAATTTCTTAAATTTCTGGAGATGAGAACAGAATTTTTATAACTCAGTAACCCATTGAACTTCAGTTTTTGGATTATCAGTTTTCAGCCTTGAATAAGACACTGAACATCTCAGATGGTTGGCTTCTTTGTGTGTAAAACAGCATGGTGTGTTTTTCTTTTGTCTATTCGTTTTGCATCAAAGATCTATCAAATCATTTGTAAGAACTGTTCCTTTAATCAGAAGGATCATGTTTTCTCTCCTTTTATATTGAAGATGGTTTGTTACAGGTCTTTTTAGCATGACCAGTCTTGACTTAATTCTACTTTGGGTTTTTTTTCCCCCCAGGTGCTAGTCTATTGTATTTGTCCCTTTGACTACTAAATTCAGTTACTTAAATTTACCTACCATGGTAAATAGACATGGTAGAACCATGGTAGGAGAACTTGAAATAATAGTACAGTATATATCCATATTCATGTACCCTTTATTCTGATTCATCAATTATTAACAGTTACCACATTTGCTTTACTTCTTGTACACTTTTTTAAAAAATTTTTTTAACGTTTATTCATTTTTTGAGATACAGAGACAGAGCATGAGCAGGGGAGGGGCGGAGAGAGAAGGAGACACAGAATCCGAAGCAGGCTTCAGGCTCTGAGCTGTCAGCACAGAGCCCAATGTGGGGCTCAAACTCGCAAACTGTGAGATCATGACCTGAGCCGATGCCGGACGTTTAACCGACTGAGCCACCCAGGCGCCCCAATTTCTTATATGCTTTTAAAGTAATTTATTAATTTATTTTTAGTCTATTTTGAGAGAGGAAGTGAGCAGGGGAGGGACAGAGAGAGAGAATCCCAAGCAGGCTTGCACCATGAGTGCAGAACCCAGTGTGGGGCTCAAACTCATGAAATCCAGAGTGGGATGTTTAACCGACTGAGCCACCTACGTGCCTCTAGGTGCCCCTCTTAGACCCCCTTTTTTTTTTAGACCCTTTTTTTTAAACTAAACTATTTGAAATAAGTGTTAGGATACTTCATCCTTTCTTTTTTTTTTTTTTTAAGTTTTCCAATTTTTTTTTTTTTAGTGATCTCTACACCCAACATATGGCTTGAACTCATGACCCTGAGATCAAGAGTTACATGGTCTTCCAATGGAGCCAGCCAGGTGCCCCAATACTAAATTCTTAAATTCTTCAGCATTAATCTCCTAAGAACAAGGGCATTCTTTTCCAAAAACAGAATAAATCATCACACTCTCCAAATCTAATATAATCAAATCGAATATGTCACACTCTCCAGATCTAATCTGATACAATACTGTTATCCACTATGTAGTCTGTATTCAGATTTCTTATTTTTCCCAATGATATCCTTTGTAGTTGTTCTCACCTCCACCCCACCTCAACTCAGGATCTAATCAAGGATTATATTAAATTTAGTTTTCCTATGAACTAAATGTCTTTATTAAAGACCCTTTCTGGGAATGTGATAATATATTTAAAAGTAAACTTGATATATAATAATTTAGCATGGTAATGAAAACCTCTTATAACTGGTACAATGGTATCTATTTTGTATTAAATTTCTGTTTTAATACTAGGTTCTTTTGTGTGGCAGCTCAGAATGATGGATCAAGCCAGATCAGCATTCTCTACCTTGGTAAGATATTTTAAGTTTTATTATTCCTTGTCACCAGTTTGTGAGAATATGAAATATAGAAGAATGGCTCTCACCCAATAAGCATGAAGTAATATTCAAAGCTATCATAAAGTATTTTTTTATGTTGAAGTGGTGGCTTGGCGATTTAACTCCTCCCACAAAGGGTATCTTCAGTCTTGTGTGGAGTTAACTATGGGAAATCTTGTAAGAACATACAGGGTATTTCAAGTATGGTAGGAGGGGGACAGCCACATTGATAAGATGAACAAAGAAAGCTGATCAAAATGTATACCTATGTTAGTAGACATATGTAACAGAAACCCTGATTGAAAAGGCTGAATGAGATGAAAAAGGCCAGTGTGTGATCTAGCCCCCATCTACCATTGACAGAACTAGGTATCAGGAAGAATGTTGCTTTGAAAGAGGAACTTCTTTTTCCTTAAGAATATATAGCAAGTCATAGTAATGGTCCACTACTAAGTATAGTACCTAACCAAACTTTTGGTAAATGTTCCTCTTCCCTTTCTTCTCTTTCATGATGCTTTCTTTCTCTCTTTTCTTCAAATCTCAGTTTGGTGGAGAACCATTGTCCTATACCCGGTTTAGTCTGGCTCGGCAAGTAGATGGTGACAGTAGTCATGTGGAGATGAAACTAGCTGCAGACGAAGAAGAAAATGTTGACAATAACATGAGGGATAATGGTGCCAGTGTCACAAAACCAAAAAGGTTTAATGGATTTATCTGCTATGGGACTATCGCTATAATCCTCTTTTTCTTGATTGGTAAGAGTGGCTATTCAAAACTTAAATGTTCCTTGGGAGTGACTCCAGGAAATCTGTTAATTCAGCCAAGCAAACATTTATTTTGTGCCTTTTTATGTGCCATTATGCTAGGCACTAGGAATACAACAACAATGACTAAGATTCTATGCCTGCCTTTGAGTTTGGCCTGGTGGAAGAAGAGAGACACATGAATCATTTCATTGTAATGTGCAAATGTTATACTAGAAATACACACAGGATATCTGTAGCATAGAAGCTTGGCCTAAGGATTTAAAGAAGGCTTCTGGGAAGAAAAGTTACCTATATTTTAAAAAGGTAACTATTTAGGGGCACCTCGCTGGCTCAGTCAGTAGAGCATGTGACTCTTGATCTCGGGGCCAAGAGTTCAAGCCCCAGGTTGGGTATAGAGATTACTTAAATAAATAAATAAACTTAAACACAATTAAAAGGCAAGTATTTAGAGTTACTATAAAGTTGACTCTTGAACAACATGGACTTGAACTGTGTGGGTCCACTTATATGCAGATTTTTTAAAATACGTATGTATATATTTATTTATTTTGAGAGAGAGCGAGAGTGAGTGGGGGGCAGGGCAGAGAGAGGAGAGAGAGAATCCCAAGCAGGCTCTGCACTGCCAGCGCAGAGCCAGATGGAGGGCTTGAACCCATGAGCAGGGGAGGGGCAGAGAGAGAGGGAGACACTGAATCCGAAGCAGGCTCCAGGCTCTCAGTGGTCAGCACAGAATCTGATGTGGGGCTGGAACCCATGAACCGTGAGATCATGACCTGAGATGAAACCAAGAGTCGGACGCTTGACTGACTGAGCCACCCAGGTGCCCCTCAATAAATACATTGGAAAAGTTTTTGGAGATTTGTGACAATTTGAAAAACTTGCACACCAACTGTGTAGTGTAGAAATACTGAAAAAGATAAGAAAAAGACAGATATTGTAAGAATGTGGCACATAACATATATAACATACAAATATGTGTTAATCAACTCTTTATGGTACCATAAGGCTTCCAGTCAACTGTAGGTTATTAGTAGTTAACGTTTTTGGAGAGTCAAAAGTTACATGCAGATTTTCTACTGTGTGGGGGTATACACCCCTAACCCCTGCATCGTTCAAGAGTCAACTGTATGATTTATTACATTGAATGGTTTAAAATATAAAAAAATTGACATTCATTACTTACTTTCCAACTGCTTACAATTTGATTAAAGCCAGTATTTTCAAGGCTTAGCTGAAAATATTGACAGTTCCTATAGGAATATATTGTCAGTTCTGAAACTTTTTATCCATAGGATTTATGATTGGCTACTTGGGCTATTGTAAACGTGTAGAAGCAAAGTCTGAATGTGAGAGACCAGCAGGAACAGAGTCTCTGGAGGTAGAGGGAACCGAACCTTCAGAAACAGAAGAGTATTTTCCTGAAGCACCTTCTCACTTATTTTGGTCGGACCTCAAAACAATGCTGTCAGAGAAACTGAGTAACACAGAGTTCACCAGCACCATCAGGTAAACTTGAGCTACTTCACAAATTTAATCTCAGTCCCTAACAAATACTGATTATTCAGAGCAGTGAAACAAAACAAACATGATAGTCTGGAGGAAAGACTTCTTACATTAGGGGAGACTTCCCATGTTTAGCTGGAGGGTAAAGAATTAGTAAAGAATTCAAACTTGTTGGATGGGGAAAAAATTTTTGTGAGGACACTCCTTTTTCTTTAAAAAATTCAGAGGTCTTTGATCTTTTTGTCATCTGGTCTTTTAAGCTTGTTGCCTGCTGTCAGACTTTCTTTGCTTTGATTTTCATCTCAACCCCTTGTAAGGCACACTGAGCTTTGCTACCATCAACAAGGGCATCAGTAGCCTTTTTTATTCTTTAGATCAGGACTAACTTGACTGCCCGACTTGATATAGAGACGTATCATGTCTCTAGTATTCGTGATTTCTTCTGGTTCTCATTAATCCATATAGCCTTAGAAGTGTCCTTAAGGTTTCTGTCCTTCGATTTTGAAGACCTTCCTTAGACACATACATAACCCCGTGTAAAGAACGTATTCATCGTTTACTTATTAGCTGGCTTCCAGTAGTTACAGTGGTACAATGATTCTCTTAGTCTTAGATGAGGAATTTTGGCATTTTTACTTCATCTAATGAATACTTTTGTATATACTGTATACCAGGCATTACGGATAACATAAGAGTGTAGTCTACCAAACAAAAATCAAATAACTAATATGATGTATATATATTTACAGTGAGACATAGGAGATCAGAACAAGGAGTAGTTTTGTTTCAAAGGTGAAAATTAAAGCTGTACATCTTGAGTTCACCAACAGTAATACTTTGATTTTGCTTACTCTTTTCCCCTAAAATTACCCTAAGCACATATATGTGTTAAGATGGGGCTCTTGATGGAGTACTATACATTGGATTCAGAGGTTGGATAAAGCTAAAGTCATAAATTCCTTTAGACATTGGGCATAATTTTTTTTCTTCTAAGTTTGTCTCTAGTCAACCTTGAAATTTGGGGTCATAGTTATCTTAGCTATGATGAATAGTATTGAGTTATTTTAAAACAATTTTCTTGATATTTCAGTTCATTGTTTATTTTAAATTAAATTTTAGTTCATGTAACAGTGACTTTTTTCCTCTAGGCAGCTGAATGAAAATTCATATTTCCCTCGTGAGGCTGGATCTCAAAAAGATGAAAGCCTTGCCTTTTATATTGAGAACCGATTCCGTGAGCTTCAACTTAGCAAAGCCTGGCATGATGAACATTTTGTTAAGGTTCAGGTCAAAGGCAGGTATGTTGAAAGATGGTAAACTTACTTTCTGGAAGTAGCTATTTTCAGGTGTGCTAATACAGCAAAGACTTTCAGAATAAATAATGCAAATCAGATGCTAAATGTACTAAAGCCATTTTTTTCCCAAGGCTGTCCTTAGCTTCAGCTTCATTTTAACTTAATCTTTTTTTGCCAGTGCTTCAAACTCAGTGACCATAGTGGGCACGAACAGTGGCATGGTATACCTGGTGGAGAGTCCAGAGGGCTATGTGGCATACAGTAAAGCAGCAACAGTTACTGTAAGTAAGGCGAAACGGTGCATGAGATGGTCTTCCCTGTTGAAGAGCTCAGAAACTCATTGTCGTTACCTTTCTTAGGAATTTTGGTATAAATTTATTTTTTAAAATGTAACTGATCGTGAGATATTCTTATTCTCAGCCATCCTATGCCACAGTGAAAGTAAAATCCTAGGTCTTCTTTCAGGATGGCAAGGCTCTAAGTAATCCTACTGCTCTCTTCCTCTTGCACTCTGCCGGCCACTCCAGCCTCCCCAGTGTTCCTAAACCACTCAAATGCAGGCATGCTTCCACCTCAAAGCTTTTATAAAACTCCCTTTCCTTCTGCAGGCCCACTCTTCCCCTGAATACCAATATGGCCTGTTCCCTCCTTTTGTGCAAGTGTCTTTTCCAGTGTTACCACCTTAGGGAAGTCTTCCTTGATTATCTTGTTAAAAATGGCCCTCCTCCAATCACTTCCCTTTATCCGCTTTATTTTTCTTACTCGTACTTACACCCCTGACATTACTCATTTGTTTCCACACTAGAATGAAAGCTACATGCAGGGCTAGAGGTTGGCTTCATTTACTGCTGTGTCATAGAGCCTTGGACAGTGCCTGACAGATGGTGTTTGTTGAGTGAATGTGTGTATCAAGATTCCACTTTATGGGGGCGCCTGGGTGGCTCAGTCAGTTAAGCGGCCGACTTCTGCTCAGGTCATGATCTCACGGTCCGTGAGTTCGAGCCCCGCGTCAGGCTCTGTGCTGACAGCTCAGAGCCTGGAGCCTGTTTCAGATTCTGTGTCTCCCTCTCTCTGACCCTCCCCTGTTCATGCTGTGTCTCTCCCTGTCTCATAAATAATAAAAATGTTAAAAAAAAATTTTTTTTTAAATAAAAAAAAAAAAGATGCCACTTTATGTGGGGACAGATATAATATAAGTAACCATCTTGGCTGGAGTCCAGTCTTAGCTTGAATCTTTAATTTAGGCAAATATGGCCAAACTACTGCAGAAATTTAAAAAACAGTTGATAGATCTACCTAGGTTTTTCAGGTTTTAAAAAACAAATGTTTGTATGTCAGGGGTCTATTTACTGGATGCCTTTCAAGCCAGATGAAGTTTTACCTGTGCTATATCACTTTCCCTGACTACCTATAACCTGGGGGTTTGGAGGTGGGTACACTGTTCTGTCAGAAACATTGAAGGTTTTAGTTCACCTGCAAGCTTTCTATATTTAGGTTATTTGGTTGTCAGGATCAGTTTATATAGCTCTATTAATAGTTTAGGAATATTATGAGACAGCTTTTATAAACATCTAAAAATTGATCTATGCAAGGCACTTTATTGTGATAGATAGTGTTTAACAATTTTCATACAGATTTCTTATCAGAACTTTCCGTTAAGACCTATTTTTATGTATGTCCTCAATTATCTAGCATTCATGTATTAGGAACTTTATGTAATTGGTGCAGCCAGGGCTAACCTACAGTATTTATATTGGTATATGTCTCTTTGTTTATCATATTCTGTTAGCCTTTCTCTCCCCACACAATATTGGAAGCAATGTAAAAGAGATTAAATGTCAAGAGCAATGCAAATTAGATTCAAGGCAGCATGTGATGATGCAAGATGTGACTATAGGAGGCCAGAGTCTTGATTCACTCCTAATAACTGACTAGGTTGACTAGAATTCTTACATCCTTTTAGGCTTTGGCCTCCTTTTATCTCTGTTTTCTCTATGGGGTTTGATCTGTAAAACTATCCTCTCTCAGACTCTACGGCTGTTCTAATACCGTAATGCTCATTAAATCTCCTGTTTTTATTCTAGGGTAGACTGGTCCATGCTAATTTTGGCACTAAAAAAGACTTTGAGAATTTAAACTCTCCTGTGAATGGATCTTTAGTGATTGTTAGAGCAGGGAAAATCACTTTTGCTGAAAAGGTGAGTATAAGTTATTAAATACACTGGTATCATACTATTCTTCCTTTAAGTGGTATCATTGATTATTTTTTTTCACATTCTGGAAACCATCAGTCTTAAACTCTCATACCTAATAATATACTTGAATTTATTTTATATTATTTTTTAATGTTTGTTTAATTTTGAGAGAAAGAGAGACAGAGCTCAAGCAGGGAGGAGCAGAGAGAGAGAGGGAGACACAGAATCAGAAGCAGGCTCCAGGCTCTAAGCTGTCAGCACAGAGCCCAGTGCGGGGCTCGAACTCACGGACTAGGAGATTATGACCTGAGCCGAAGTCGGACTCTTAACTTACTGAGCCACCTAGGCACCCCTAAACTTGAATTTATTAAAGTATTCAACAAATCAAATAAGTTCTAATTATCTAAACTGTAGGACACTTCCAGGACTATGGCATAGCCACTTGGAGTATTCTGTAGTCATTGTCTTTCGGTGACAATGGGGTAATCAGAAATGCTTCAGTGAAAGCAGTTTAAATTTAAAATAACAATATTCTGTTGTTACATAGAATTGCTAAATTATTGTTAAGTTAAGGTGCTTTGTTAAGTTCTATATAACCAAATTTTATGTATATATGGAATATATACGTATAACTATGTTTTTTGAAGAAGAAAATTGAAAGTCAAACCTACGTAATAAGGGCCTAGAATGGAACATACTAAAAGACAGTGGTTGTGTTAGATGGGTTTTTATTATTTCTCTTATCTTTGAAACTCTCTTAATGAGTTAGTTAAGGGAAGTATTTTTTCTCAACATGTAAGCTATTTGCAACATTTGGGAGTTTCAGTGCAGTCCTCTGTAACCTTTTGTCTTAGCATAAAGCCCAACACTATCTTCACCTTCTGACCTTTACATGTTTTTCTTTAGGTTGCAAATGCTGAAAGCTTCAATGCAACTGGTGTCTTGATATACATGGACCAGGCTAAATTTCCCATTACTAATGCAGAGATTCCATTCTTTGGACATGTGAGTTCTTATTTCTTACGTAAATGAGTTTTTGGGTTCTACAAATTGTTGCTGGATTCCATCTGCATTAGTAGAAGTGTAACATGCCTTCCTTATTAAATACTCTTTTTTTTTTTTTTTTTCTGGGAGGGTCTTAGCAGTAACAAGAAAATGGATTATGGGACTTTGAGACCTAGTTATTATTGCTAACATTACCTTTTCAATAGTGTCTTGAATTGAGATTTGGCATATGCCATTGCCATATAAAAACAATAGTCACATATTTTAGAGCCACTCAGACCTTCATGGTTTGAGTTGCTAAACTAAATTTAGGCTATACCCTCATACTGAGTCTGAATCTTCTAAGGATTTCTTGAATAAATGTCTGACAGAGCACATTACTTTTTTGTTTAACTAGGCCCATCTGGGAACAGGTGACCCATATACACCTGGATTCCCTTCTTTCAATCATACTCAGTTTCCACCATCGCAGTCTTCAGGATTGCCGAATATACCTGTCCAAACAATCTCCAGAGCCACTGCAGAAAAGTTGTTTGGGTAAGTTCTTATTTGAAAATTGTCTTTTTTGAAAACTGGTTTTATGAGTAGAAAGGAATAATAATCTCCTTAAGTTAATTTGATAACATTTTATTATTTATTTATTTTTAAAGTTATTTTGTTGGGCGCCTGCGTGGCTCAGTTAGTTGAGCATCTGACTTCGGCTCAGGTGATGATCTCCGGGTCTGTGAGTTGGAGCCCTGCATTGGGCTCTGTGCTGACAGCTCAGAGCCTGGAGCCTGCTTCCGATTCTGTGTCTCCCCCTCTCTCTGCCCCTCCACCACTCATACTCTGTCTGTCTCTCTCAAAAACTAAATAAACGTTAAAAAAAAAAAAAAAAAGGTTACTTTGTTTTTGAGAGAGAGAGAGAGAGAGAGAGTGCGCATGAGCAGAGGAGGGGCAGAGAGAGAGAGGGAGAGATAGAGAATCCCAAGCAGGCTCCACCCTGTCAGCACAAAACATGATGTAAGGTTTGAACTCACAAACCATGAGATCATAACCTGAGCCAAAATCAAGAGTCATACGCTTAAAAGTCGCCTCAATTTGATAGCATTTTAGATAATTGGCTGTAGTTTTCCATATTTGGCATCTCGTGGGGTGGATAGCTCTTACGCTGGTGTAGATAAACATGAAGTTTTTCCTCCATAAAGTGATATTAATAATTAGACATTGGATTTACAAACTCTGCAAGTCCTTGTTCAATTTACCCAGTGAATTCCTTGTGTACTATTCCTGGCATAGCTTCTCCTTGAGGACTTCCTGAGGTAAAGCACTTTGTTGCCCTTGGCAACCTATTCAGTTATTGGAAAAGAGCTGTTAGAATTCATGTTGAACTGAAATCTTATTCCCTGTAACACCGATTAGTTCTAGATTTTCTTCTTAGCAACAACAGTTCAAATTTTCTTGTCTATAATGGAATATCTTCAGTTCTCATGATAGTTTCCAGATGCTTTACAGTCATGATTAGTCCTGGATATCCTCCCTAATGTATTAGTATCTGTCTTTAAAAATAGAACCCCGTCTGATTAGAGTACATGTCATTAGTTTTTATCTTGATCTAGACATACTTCCCACCTGGTATTGGTATAGAATGTAGATCTGGTCTCAGACACTTAGATTTTCTGTGTGATGTAGAACAAGTTACTCTAACCCCACTGATCATGTTTCTTTCACTTAATTGGATAGCTAAAATATAATCTAGTTAGCAGGGTGACTGATTTCAAATGAAGAGCATTTACATGTAAGGACACATGTGTAACACCATGTGACTATTAACCATGCTATCTACGAGCATTTTTTTTTAAATTTATTTATTTAGAGAGAGTAGTGCTCATGCGCAGGGAGGGCAGAGAGAGAGAGAGAGAGAGAGAGAGAGGGAGAGAGAGAATCCCAAGTGGGCTCTATGCTATTAGCGTAGAGGCCGACATAGGGCTCCATCCCATAAACAGTGAGATGACCTGAGCAGAGATCAAGAGTCGGACGCTTAATTGACTGAGCCACCCAGGCATCCCATGAAGCATTTTAAAAATGGTGATTTTTTATTGACTTATACCAAACTTCGAATCAGATCATTCTTACCTCCACCTACAGGTCTTCCCTAACCTGTGAAGCCAGCTCCCTTCCCTGTCTTATCCTTGTGTAGTGTGGGGTAATCATGTTTTGACATTTATGTAAATAGAGCAGTCATTGGGTAACATGAGGAATTAGACAGGGGAAGATACGTAACTATCAGCAGCATAAAAATATTCTTTTATAATTATGATAAGAATGTATAGGGGCGCCTGGGTGGCTCAGTCAGTTAAGTTCCGGCTTCAGTTCAGGTTATCATCTCGCGGTTCGTGAGCTCGAGCCCCACGTCGGGCTCTGTGCTGACAGCTCAGAGCCTGGAGCCTGCTTCGGATTCTGCATCTCCTCCTCTCTCTCTGCCCCTCCCCTGCTCATGCTCTGTCTCTATCTCTCAAGAATAAATTAAAAAAAAAAAAAAAAAAGAATGTATACTAGTTAGTGTAGAGAGTCAGGAAACATGGGAATATACTCATGGGTTTTTATGTCAGAACTTCATTCTGAGTCCATCTTGGTATCTACTTCACATGTAAATGATAGCTGTGTCTCTGGCAGAAAGGCACATTTCAGATGAGGATAGGTACAGAAATTTTTTTAAAACATTGTTTAAACCAGGAGATAACTGATGATTTTCAGATGATTGCCTACAGATCGGAGTAAGACACAAATGGTTAGCCACCAGGGAGTAAATTTTGTATATGTTTTCTTTATATGTCCTCTTAGCCTAAAACTTCACTGGAGAGTAAGGAAGATTGATTTTGTAAACCTAAGGGAAGCCATAATAATCAGAACTCTAATGTCTGTTTTCTACTTCTAGAAATATGGAAGGAGACTGTCCTTCTGCTTGGGAAACAGACTCCTCCTGTAGGCTGGAAACCTCACAGAACTGGAATGTGAAGCTCACTGTGAACAACGTGCTGAAAGAGATAAGAATTTTTAACGTGTTTGGAGTTATTAAAGGTTTTGAAGAACCTGGTAAAGACCTTTGATTTTTTGTTTTGTTTTTTTTCTTTTGTTTGTTAGTTTGTTTCTGTTTTCCTAGTTCATAAGAATGTGGCCAGAAGAGAGTGCAGGAAGGCTGGCTTTGGCTTGGTTTTGTGGAGTGCTCTGGTCTGTCCTACAGTGAACTGTTTAGGTGTCAGTTTTATTGGGAGGTAATAAGGCCCTAGGAAATTAATTTGTCAAAAATTGACCACTGTGACTAGAGAATCTCTTTCAAGTTATTGAATATGTCATCAGTAAGCAAACTACTTCTTAAAGGGGCAGATAAACACTTTGCAGGATATACAGTCTCTGTTGCAACTACTTACTTAACTCTGACTAGCTGACTATGCTGACGCTGACGTTGTAGCATGAAAACAGCTGTAACCAATACATAATGAATGGGCATGTGGGCTGTGGTTTATTGATTGGTCCTTGAAATATGCAGTCTATCTATTTAAGTAGAATCTAATAGTCATGTAATTTAGTAAGGAAAGCCCTTGGACTTTGGTTGCTTATTAACCAATTAAGTAGAAGTAGTCAATACAATCTATCTATTTAAGTAGAATCTAAGAGTCATGTCATTTAGTAAGGAAAGCCCTTGGACTTGGTCGCTGATTAAACAATTAAGTAGTACAAATTAGTAGTCGATAAGTAAACTTAACTGGTAATGTGGAAAAGAGTAATAATACTAACAAGGAAAAAGAGATTAGTATTGTCATGTAAATTTTTAATTCCTAGAGTCCTAAGTCAGCTATGAAGAAAGGTTCTCTTATCCTTAATGCATATATTGCATTTTTATCCTTCTTACAAACATGCTTGTTCTAGAGTTTAAAGCTCAGTATTAAAAACAGTTTAAAAGCTGATTGTGTAATTTATCTTTTTTTTTTTTTTTTTTTTAAAGATCGCTATGTTGTAGTAGGGGCTCAGAGGGATGCCTGGGGTCCTGGAGCTGCAAAGTCTAGCGTAGGAACAGCTCTCCTCTTGGAACTTGCACGGATACTCTCTGATATGGTCTTAAAAGGTAGAGTACAAATTGTGAGGACCCTTGAATATCTATTTGCTATATATAGTTCTAAATACTATATGCTTTCTCACTTTGGTCCATATTATTGTGGTTCACTTATGCTGGACTCTGAGTTTGAGCACACAAGCAGATCATCTTTTGTTGGATCTGCCTTTGACTTTGAAACAGCTTTCCATGCAGTGTCTTTGCACTGGGAATCAACTTTGATGAGACACTCAAAAAGTGTTGTACTGGACCCTAGCTCTTAGTCTGACATATTCAGAATGACATGGCTAATCTAGCGTGATCCCTAAGAAATCTATTTTTTTTTTTTCAACGTTTTTTATTTATTTTTGGGACAGA